>NC_143565.1:86418333-86729166 GCF_054136105.1 Typopeltis vanoorti
TCCAATTCGTCCCTAGGGACACATTATTCCGATAACACAAACGAACTTGTTAAAAGGTCACAATGTTGTCGTTCCAGATCTTTGCAATTTTCAGACAGAAACTCATGTATGAGAAGGCAAAGGCGGGATTGTTGACGTAAACTTAATGGATTTCCTTAAAGTTTACGTCATCTACCTTTCCTTAAAGTTGAGCATTAACTTAATTATTCCAAGGAGACGACCGCAAGCTTATTTAAGAAAAAAAAAAAAAAATCACTGAAAATATTTGAATGTTTGGTTACTAATTTATGAACGATCTTGACATTTTAGTGTCGTCGCCTATTGCTTTCATCATGGATAATTAATTGACTTAAGGTCTACTAATCCATGAGAGGCTTGTAAGGAAAATATTCAATGTAATTAGAAAGTAAATCAGATATTTCTCAATCATCCACTTTGGCTGTTACCGATGCTAATAAATTTTATCTTGCTTTGATATATTAAAAAAATCAATACATACATTTAGTCTCTAGAGCAGGGTTTACAATTTAGTAAAAACAATTATTATGAACAATTTTAGGTTTACACCTTTTTTAGACGGAAATCATAAAAATATAACATCGCACGATAAACAAATGAATAACAGACGATAAAGATACTGATAAATATCAGGTACAAACCAGTATAAATCAATATTCAAACTAATTTAGTATAAATCAATATTCATTCAAACTAATTTTTCTTATCTGTTTTCCAAAAGACAAAATATATCCAGAGCGCATAAGATCCAATGGCAACGTTAATTTGAATGAATATTATGGATCCTAATTTGCAAAAAAAGAACAGCCAAATTAACAATATTAAAAAGAAGTCGATTGAAAAAGCGAAAGCATATTTTGGGAATTACCATAATCATAGGGAACACTTCTAATGTTAGTAAATTTGACTAAGAAATTGCAAAAGAAATTTCAGAAGGCGCATCTCATTCTGGCACTACAACATCAACACTAGTTGTATTCTTTGATTATACAAATCGCAATATTTCTTCATATTAAATTTTAAGCCTTGCTTCCCTATCTATCATAAGTGTTTTGTGTGTGTGCAAATAGTATATATAATGATTTCTACTTAATTTTTCCATTATATTTTCTATAAATATCTAACATTTTTAGAAACGTTAAACTTATAATAATAATTATTTTTATACACCTATAGATCTTTTAAATAAGGATTATATGAATAATTTTGAGGTTGATTTTTGTTTTGTTGCATAATAACTAATTCTGGAAGATTAGTTGTTTTAGATTTTTTAAGTGGGCCAATGATGAGATCCCCTTTACTTTCACCCTTACTACTTTTGTGAAAATACAGAATGAGTAACGTCAAGTTCCAAACGAATGATTGGGAGGTTTTAACTAAACAAAAGTGGAAGGAAGAAAAAAGTTCCTTTCATTTCTTCATTTGCATTGATGTGTTGGATAATAAAATTACATTTTCTTGTAAGTTAGTTAGATCTTTTGTAATAATGATTACAGTGATGTATATTAATTACCAACGGGTATAATTTGTGCGATTTGTTCAAATGCTACGCATTCTTTTTCTTTTGAAATTTTTTGACGTAAAGTTATGACACATGACGGAGTCATATGTCATTGGTTCTAAACTCCTAACTACGCGCACTTTGCTAGTTACGATCAGCCGCCAATGAAAACAGACTGGAAGGATGGAAGGAAGGAAGAAGAGCGTTCAGTGGAAATCTCAAGCTCTCCTCGGAGCTTCGACTACTTTTCTTACACCGTCGTGGAGCGTCTTGTCTAGGAGACTTCCTGCGAACGTGATGGAAATCGATAGGTAGTATTGGGGCATTTGTTTTAACCCCCTTGAGTCCGCATTTTCACGTGTTTCGTTATCGTGACAATGCAGGATCGCGTGCTTCGTGTACATATTTTTCCCGATGGATTCTTGCCTCCCTTTCTTCCACATTGCAAACTTGGCAGTGTACCTTTAATTGGTTCGTGAAGGACTTCGTTCTCATGCACTTATAATTCGTAGTCGGTCATGGGCAGAAGCGATGCATCGTATAACAAACAATAAAGTGATTTTTAAAATTCACGTTTTTCGTTTTTTATTTTTTTATTTATTTTTATCATCCTCTGAGTTAAATATTCCTGAAATTCTTCTTCAGGAAACAAATGTGTACATTTTTAAACCACTTCAGTTCTCCAATAAGCTGGATGGTGGTGTCACACCGGGCGATGAACATCATCTACCACCTAAAGACATTCCCAAACATCCGCTATCCACTCGCACAAAAAGACCGGCAAATTAATTTGTACTTTTGATGATTCAAAGCGTTATAAATTTGAATTAGTCTCATTTGCGTAGGGAGGTATACAGCAACTACAGGAATCATGGCAACAGAGATTCATTGAAGCATAAAAAGCTCCCAACTAAAGGAATTAGCTTTTATGGGAAATAACTTAACAGTGCGAATTCCATACTGATAACACAGTTGTAATTCCATTCCCATATCTCACCATTAAGCTACGATTGGTTTTGCATAGACTACAATTATGTTGGGGAAGGGAGGGAAGCAGGTGATTATATACTTGCTGCCTCACGATTTTAGAGAAAACTAATTGAAACCTTGCTTAATTTTCTTGGAAAAAGAAATCTTAAATTAACCATATGCCGGTATACAATTTTTATTCATTTGTAAACTTCGCCCACCACTTTTAAATCAAGCGTCTCCTCCAATAGCTTGGAAGGTTTGCGTTTCACAATGGCAAACCTTGAAATCTTATCATTTAGTTTTACTCTCTGCAAAATTATGGAAATACGTATTTATTTCTATTTATATTATTTGTATAGATGAGTACTTATGTGAAAATAAAATTTATTGCGTTGATTTTTCTCAGGTTCGGACCTCATTGCATGGATGATGAAAAACATGGACGTGGAAGACCAGAGTAAGTGTTCAGCGATAAAATGAATTATGTACGCATATATTAAAAATAGTTAATGAAATTATTATTTAAATATTTTATATTTAGTTGAAATTAATGCTATTTATTATCGCTGAATAGACTGGCAATAGAAATCTATATTTAGATCCATAAAGAGGAGAACCATCAATGGTTCTCCTTAATAACATTCTTCAACTTCCGCTTTTGTTGAAGGAACTGAGAAACCTGATTAATTTATCTCTTTACAGAAAACCTAATTAGACAAATAGAGAAACTGGAGTGCAAGGATTGTTTGAGGGGATGTATTTGCATTAGTTAGTTCTCTTATAGTTGGAACGGAGGCTTAACGACTGGCAACTACGACGATTAAGTCTTTCACACATATTCTAGGAAGCAGGGGGGGTAACCAATTTAGCTCTTATGAGCTTTTAATATTTTTTTTTCGCTAGTTATAATCTAGTATTAGAGTCTAGTTGAAATCTCATGATTGGCAGCTAACTAAATTAGTTAATTATATCTCTTGACGAAAAGGAGTAAACAAAATCCCCGATGTACAAATCTAATTTAATAGAAAAGGATGGTATTGAATTAATCGATACAAAACTGGGCTTATCAGAATAATCCCTACTTCCACCTACGTAATAATTAGGCTCAAAGATATCAGTGTAGTAGTTAAGATACAGGTTAATTGACTCATAATAATAAAGTGATAACGTACGTCCAGTAGATGGCCTATAGCTAAGAATCGAGAAATAATTCAAGCGCAAACTTTGTTTTCTTACACTTGGGTAGAGAATTAAATTGAATATAATTTCTTGTTAAGTATGATTTTCATTGTAATTAATTAAAAAAATTATTACAAAACTTAAATTTTATGAAATATTTTAATAATTAACTTATACACCTTTTTTATTTAAATATGAAAAATATATGAATTTTTTGTTTTTGCCTGGAATCAGTTAAATTTATCAAGTTAATTTTGTTTCGAAGGTTTTAATGTAAAACATTCTGCTCGAGGTCAAAAGTTTAGATTAAGATTAAAATCAAGACTGAGTTCAAGATGAAAAAGAAAACATCAATAACCTGTGGGTTTCGCCGTTTATTTTGTCAAATTAATAAACACTCAAGAAATAAATAATTTACTAAGAGATGGCTTTCCATTACACTGCTCAGTTCTGCTATACTTTATTTATTTTCTACCTTGTAATGACTGAAAACCATTTTTCTTTCACCACGATTCTTCAAGCAGCACAAAAGAGAGCGACTCGCTCCCTGGTCATTATAACACTTTGCGTATTGATTGTAGTTGCTCATTCTCCTATTCATTCAAGCTTTTGTGTATGCAATAGAGACCGTCGTTACCATGGGTTACAGAGGTTCGCGTAAATAGAGTATCAAATCACAGCTTCTAATTTTACTTATCAAATAAAACATTACTCTTGGCCATGATTTGCATCAAAACATTTATTTTAAAGGATTTAGGCTGGAAAAACATGGACGTTAACAAATTACCAACGTTTGGGTATTTTAAAGAGAAATCTTCAGACTTATTTCTGACTCTTTTAAAAACAAATAATAACCGTAGGTTTAAAACTGTTACGTAGTTCAAATTAATTCTTAATGAATGCTGGCATCTTAAACGGGATTCGAACCTGAATCTTGCAAAAAAAAAAAAAAAGATTAATCGAAACCGACTGATCTTACTAAGGAGCTCTTAACCCTTACTCACGTTGGGATATCCAATTCAGGTTTCAATGCATTTTAACAGTAAATTAAAGCTCAGGTAAGTATGTAGTAACCTCGTGACAGCCTTCCTCGAATAACATTTTTGAAAGGCCTCTTTTTCGACCTCATTTCGAATTGGTCGATGCAATAAGCAAGTGGATTTCTTCCACCCAGAAACGAAACAGTTATTTAGTTTCTAGGTTAAATAGCTTTTAACCTAGCACCTCAAAAAAAGCGTCTGTAAAACTTCCCTTATTTTACATAGGACCTATGAATGAAAGCGTTTAGGAACACGAATGTCATCTCATGATCCTAACATCACTCTCGCCTGATGCTTTGAAAATCATCGAGAACCATGAGCTCGGCTACTGATGATGGCCAAGAAAGGAATTAATTGCTTACCAATTTGAAAATGTTTGCACTAACAAAACTTCGTCAACTATCTTTGGAGAATGAAATCGCGTTACAGAATTCGTTTTTTTTTTCTATATTACATTTAATTTAACCTTCAGTAGCATTTAATATGTCAAATTTTAATGTCAAATTTCTATAGTACCCTTTCATGTTCTTGTTCAGATCTTTGTTCAGATCGATAATTTCTAGAATAAATATTAACTATTTTATTATATAATACTAGAGGGGGGGGGGGGTTCTGCCTTACGGCGCCCAACCTCCCGAATCCCGGGCTTAGTCAACAATGAGTTTGATTGTTGTAATCCTGAAGCGATAACAATAAGCAATAACAAATTGTTGTCTCATGGAGGCAAACACATTGTTGGACGTTTCAAATTTCGGCTTATCTTTTTATATATATAGAATAAATTATGACGAGATATATTAGTATTTTCTTATGATAATTATAGCAATAATAATTTTATTATTAAATAAAAGGGATTTCATTGATAAATTAAATAAATAAGAGTTTCATTTTTATAAAAACCAGAATAATTAGTTCGCTGCTTATTTACTACAACATATTAAAACAACTTTTTTTTTAAAAGAAAATTGTGCGTTTGCGGTAGGATAACAACTTGCTATAATTTTTTGATAGGGTTTTTTAATGCGTTTCAACCGAATAAATTTGACCTTGTCAAGGTCACATATTCTATTAGCTGAATTATTAGTTTTTTTTTTTTTTTTTTTTAAACTGCTGTAATTGGTTTTTGATTCATTATCATAATTCGTTTGGTTTCGCTGACGAGTTAATTATATTTTGTTTCAAACTGTCTGAATACACGTTATCTTTCGTTGTCGGTAGCCTTTTATTTGTGCCTCTTACGGAATACAAATTTCGTGCGAAATTACTGCTTAAAGTTTTTCTACGAAAATCACAAACGTCAGCTTTTCTCCTTAGTGCATGACGTTTTTGTTTCTTGCGTGAACTTGGAATGCCAGTCAAGGGACAAATAATCAAATGTCAGCGCAAGAAACGGAAGGAAATAATCGCATCAGTAAAGGAAATGTAATGAGCATAAAAAATAAAAATAAAAATAAAAAAAAAAAAAACTTGAGCCTTCAAGCAGAAAAACGCAAACTTGTGTCATATATTCAGCCGGATGAGAAACATGCTGACGTCATTGGTAAAAAGAAAATGGCTTCTGCGCTGTAAGCGAGTTAAAATATTTACACGGTCAACACCTACTAGTTTATTATCTCACCTCATGGCACCCTCTGGAGTCATTTTCAGAGAAAGAAATTTGGCAAGCAACAAAATGAGATAAGAAATGACTCGAATAACCGCACTATGAACAGCCCAAAGTCATCAAGATCCAGAAAAACTTCGTCTAATGTAAACCTGATAAAGAAAGTACGACCTACTAAAAGAAGAAAAAGGAAAAACCAGAAAAACATCTCATTAACTTATAATAAATTCTAATAGAGCAAGTACGGTGGGTCATTTTAGTATCCTTCAATGTACATACATTGCTTCTTCAAAAGTTATGGAGGCTCTAGGAATTGTTGAAAAAAATTGTCGTTTTGACCATCTGGACTTTGTGTACAACAGACGATTAATTTTTTTGTTAATTTATAAGATTCTTGGTGTGGGATTACTTATTATCATTTAAATAAATGAGCAGGAACCGTAGCTATCATTGGATATTCTATAGATGGAGAAACTAGGGTAACAAAGCAATTAGTTTTACCAGTGTTCAGTGTATTTCTGCTGCCGGAACGTGTTGGGTGTTCGGCATTGCAAAGTGGTTGCTTATACTGCCAGAAACTGTTCTTAGCATTCATTTCTATACAGAAATGATAGACATAATTCGGTATGTTAATCTGATAATTCTGAACTGTAATCATTTTGATGTGAATAACTTTATTTATTGGTTTAAATCATTCATTTAATTGCATTCTCTTTCTCAGCCGAGGCGTTACATTTGTCGCATCTGATGGCAGTTCAGGGCTATTTCTTCCCTATCGAAGACCATATTCTTACTGTGAAAGCGGATGGGACTTTCTACAGGTTCCAGGTAAGACTGAAGTCAATTTGCATGTTTACGTTTTCATTTCTAGGTGAAGCGTGTACTTAAATGGATTTTGCTTTTATCGTAAAACATTTTAGAGCCACTTTGGGGTAAGAAATGCCACTCTCAACAAGTCAGTATTATTTACGAAATAAAAAAAAAAGCTCATTCATACTAGATGCGGCAGATGGCGCTACAAATTGATTGAATATTGTTATCGAAAATTGTTAATTACTTTTAAGGAATAGTAAGAATAACATGAATAATTTTAACTTGTATTCGAAACGATATTCTAAAATTGAGAACTTATCTCCACGGAAAGGTAGTTCAAATTATCTTCATTAATTAAACGGTTACGAATTAGCAGGGTGCGTGTTTATTAAGCCCTGGTCTTGCAGTATGTGATTACATGCTAATAGGGATGAATGGGATCGAGTCTTATTAAGGAAACTGTCTCATTTCTGTTAATTGTCAAAGGTTTAATTATTGCAATAGAAATGAACGACTACACGAAATATATTCTGGATACCCCATGCTGAGTTCTCCATCTCAAGTCTTCTCCTAAATGATCTAATCTCTAAATTAAACTAGCAGGAGAGATTACATTAATTAAAACTTCGTCGAAAAATAAATCGAAAGATCTTTTACAGAAATTGATTTGTTCGCTTTAGACAACTTTATACGTGTAATTGAATTTTCTACTGTACTGATATAATTCTAAAAAATGTCAACTTAGTCGAAAAACATTACGTCAATGCACATATTACATTTTGCTGAGAATTAATTAGATACGAAAGTTAAGTTTCTTATTTAAAAACATGAAACTTCTTGTGTTAATGTCATTGGAGTGCATCGTTCAGGGATTAATTTACGTTTTGGGTGTGTTCTGTGATGAGTTGAATGATGTTGATTCTCCGAGGGAGGCTGACCTACTTTTAGATTTGTTCCGATTTTGTTTGTATCCATTCTGTGACGTCACACACACATGCTGTGACATTGTAATACTTTTGCTTTATATAAATATAAAGAATCAGGAATTTTTAAGATTGCTCCACCCATTAATTAGTTCGTTACTTCTATTTCTCCTTCACGATAAAAGTTTTTTAAAGGTATATGACAATCAATCAAACCAATAATAAATACCTAATATACAATTATGACAATTGACATATATGACTTAAGGGGTGAAGCGAAAAGCTTTTCGTATTCCCCGTTGTCTGTTACGGTCACAGTGAGGGAAAATATTATGAGCAGTTTGCTCGCCCAGAATGGGCATGGGGATTATACATCACCGAAGGAAGTTAAAATGGCTTTTGGTCTTTTGTGTTTCAATGTATCCGTAGGCTCATAGGCTACAGCTTGCTGAACTAGATCATTGGGATGAGGGGACATCTTTAGGAAGAACTTTGCAGCTAAAGTTTGTAGGAAGGAGAAGATATAAGGAATATTTGTATCTCGGTGAAGTTGATGATTTCTGACAAACCATGGAACGATTAGGATCATTCTCAAGCATTTGTTCTGAACCCGTTGCAATTTGATAATATTTGTAGTAGAGGTGTGGCTCCAGGCTGGAGAAGCATAAGTAGCTATAGGACGAATCGTCAGCTGGTATAAAAGCAGTTTAATTCTGATGTTTAGCTTGCTGCTTCTGTTTGTTAGGGGGTAGATCTGAGCGATGGCTTTAGATGCCTTTGTACATGTAGCCTTGATGTGTTGGTTAAAAGTTAATTTTTTGTCGAGGACGACACCTAAGTAATTTGTTTCCGTCTGCCAGGGAATTTTGGTGTTGAATAATAAGATGTCTCCTACAGGAGCTATCGACCTTTTTGTTCAGCTATTCTCTTCACAAAAAGGTCGATATCTCCTGTAGAATACATCTTATTAGGGGATTTACTTGCAGTCTCCATTTGGAGATCTATCTTTCTAATTTTAGAAGGTTTTCTTGAAGTTTTCTAGTAACGAAATGTGGTCGGAGAGATCTGACTAATAATGCTGTGTCATCTGCATATAGGGCCATGATGGATGACATTGGGTTGTGCGGGATATCAGACATGTATACAGAGAACAGCAATGGAGCCAGTAGTGATCCCTGTGGCACTCCGGTCAAGATGGGTCGCTGAGATGAGGTAGTGCCGTTAATCTTGACTTGCATGGTCCTGTTTTTCAGATATGAACTAACTAAATGTGTCAATTTAATGGAGATACCAGCTGAGATAAATTTATGTAACAATCCAAAATGTCATATTTTGACAAATGCTTTGGATAGGTCAAGGAAAACATCTCCCGTGTATTGACGCCAGTTGTAGCTGGTAGTAATGTATTCCACAATTCTGTGGATTTGGTGAGTAGTACTGTGGTATTGCCGAAAGCCGAACTACTCTTTAGGAAGGATGTCTAGTTCATTTATTGAGGCTTGAAGACGTGCGAGGATGACCTTCTCCGCAATCTTGCCTAGGTTGGAGATGAGACTGATTGGACGATAATTTTGGGGCAGGTGAGGATCCTTGCCTGGCTTATGTATAGGAATTGCATCATCCAGTTTCCAGGTGGAAGGAAAATAGTGAAGACT
This sequence comes from Typopeltis vanoorti, assembly GCF_054136105.1. Classification (NCBI taxonomy): domain Eukaryota; kingdom Metazoa; phylum Arthropoda; class Arachnida; order Uropygi; family Thelyphonidae; genus Typopeltis; species Typopeltis vanoorti. Next base: position 86,428,038 of record NC_143565.1, read on the forward strand.
TAGGATTGCATTTATAATTATGGTCAGGTGCATTACTGCTTTTCGGGACAGAAGTTTGATCACCCGATTAGTGATGCCGTCTGGCCCATTTTGTTCTTTAATTTTTTAATAATGTCATATATCTCAGCTGATGATGTTGGTGCAATATGGTCAGTGTCAGGAAGTTTGAGTGAGTGTCTGACCTTGCTGTGAATCTTATATATGTGATCAAAGTCAAGTTTCATACGAAGGCCTGCATTGTTCCTCCAGATTGTTTGCTATAACTTCTGCTTTGTCTACATCTGTGTGAGCAAGGCCCTGGTCAGAGAATATTGGGGAAAGGGATCTGTCTTTGTTTCTGATATTTTTCAGTAGTCTCCAGATGGAGTGATCAGTGGGTGAAATAGAGACTAACTTTTCTTCCCATACTTGGTCTCTATGAGCTTTGAGTGCATCTCTTACTTCCCCATTTAGAGTCTATTTAGAGCTGTTTTATCTTATGGTGCACACGTGTTACAGCATCTTTTCCTAGCTATGTTTTTGTCTCTGATCAAGTTCATGATATCTTCAGGCGAACGATCTGGCTTGAGGGCAGATTTGTAGGAGGTAGCTACCGTTATAGCAGAATTAATTTGTTGTGTGAGATTTTTAACTGCAGTTTCTACTTCTTCTTTTGTGCATATGTGAGGAACAGGTCCAATATAATCCTTGAGTGCTGGAGCTTTCCCATGCTACATAGCATGGGAAAGCTTGACAGTCTTTCCCATGCTATGTAGGACTGAGAAGGAGGAGACAGATATTCTTGTTTTCCCAGCTGTAGCAGAATTGGGTTGTGATCGGATGATAGTTCATCCATAGATATGATGCTGTATTGAAGTTTGATATCCTGCAGGATAGCTACATCCAGGATGTCAGCAGTGCCAAACGTACTGAGGGGAGTTGGTTCGGTGGGGCCTGCCACAACATCGTTGCTTGATCCTAAGTAATTGGAAAGGATGCAACCATTCTTGTTGGTGGTTGTGCAATTCCATGAAGGGTGCTTGGAGTTCAGATCCCCGGTTATAATGGTGGGCTCTCTGACGCATAAGATGGCATTTAGGTCAGAGTGTAGTAGAGATTTTTGGGGACGGTTATAAGCCGAGTAGATTTTCAGTTTGCCAGTGGAGCTGGTGACTACTTCCACACCTGTGATCTCAAGGTTAGTGGTAGTTTTTAATGAAGATGGCAGTGCCGCCGCCTCTGTAGAGTAATCTATCATTTCTGTATAGGCGATAACCCCTTATTGTAGGATTGCCTGAGGGTCTTAAATGCGTTTCACTGATTAATATAACATCTGGTTAATACCTATATGTGAAATCTCGGAGTTCCAGAATTTTGTTTTTGAGGCCATTTGCATTCCCTGCAACGATCGGAAGAGATGTTGGAATGAGTGTGTTACTATTTATTTATGAGAGCTGTGAGGATGACCTGAGTTTCACGAAGAAATCTTTTAGTGGAAGTTGCAGTAGGGTTTGACAGGCTGAAATGTTGTAGCATGTTTGCCAATTGAGCCGTAATAACAGCTGTTAGATTTTTAGGCGCTACTGGTTGATTTTGTTCTAGTATTGGTCTATTTGTACGGGTCACATCGGCATAACCTTGTTTGCTTTTGGGTGTCTATTTTTGGAGGTCTCCGACTGTGGCCGCTGAATCTCCGGTTTTGATGCCTGGGCCGCTGGTGTTCTTATATACCGTAGGAAGAGGGCTGATTGACTGCCTCCATCCGTCTGTTCTTTGGGTGCTGAGTACATCCTTTGTAGTTCGCAGGATGAAGGCCACCGCAGTTGGCACATTTGGCCGACGTCGTCCTCGGCTTTGTGCAGGTATTGGTTGAGTGACTGTCCCCACATTTCAAACATCTATATTCCGCTCTGCATAGATTCTGGGCATGGCCAAACTTCTCGCACCTGAGGCACTGCCCAGAAGATGATCTTTTCCGGTGTGGTTCTGGTGTGAATGTGAGTCCACAGACCGTTTTTAAGTTGTAAATATCCTTGTATATTTTATGAATCTCAACAAGGACTAATGGCATGGGAGTCTTGTCTGCTTTGTACATTCTGCTGACCTTGACTGGAGGCAGATCCTGAGAATTAAGGTCAGCAGCTATTTCTGCTGTGTCAATGTCTTCACAGACACCACGAAGGACCACTTTTAAGTTTTTTTCCGAGCTGAGCGCAAAAGTATGATACTGAATGCCTCTGTCGTCCAGTTCTTTGGTCAACCTTCTATAGTCTGTCACTGTTGCTGGCTGTACCTTTATGCCTTCATCCATGTTTTTGGCCTTAATGAAGCCAATAAGCAGATTGGATTGTGGATCTTAAAGCTGCCCATCTCTGCTTTTCTCTAAGGATGATCGGAGGCACCTTTTCTTTGGGAGAAATAGCGGCGTCAGAACCCTGAGCATCCTGTTCCATTTCGTTGTCTTTGTGCGGTTCTTCTGTTGTTCTTCGCTTTTTGCGTGCGCGCACTTCTACAAAGTCTGAAGGAGTAGAAGGCACCGATTCTAACTGATCTACTGCGACACTTTCCGGGGGAAACGTGTCATAAAGATTAACTTTTCCCGGCTAATTGTTAAGTAGTTCACCTAGTCTTATAAATTCTCTATATACCTCCTCGAATATTGTCTCATTTAGCTGTTTTTCCATGACTATCAATGTGAAGTATCTAAAGTTGAAAAGAAAGAAGAAAAAAAATGCTTACCGTGCAGTTGAAGCCTTACCGGCACTTATGCAGGACTCTGAATTTTTTGGGTAGGAGCACTGATATATAATGTCGTGGTGTTCAGGACACATTGACAACAAATATCACCTGCCGGTCACTCGGTCCGTAATCTTTCAATCTATCCGCGATTCGCCTAATCATGCCACTGACTACCGATCCTTAATGACTACCATATACAATTAAAGTTCTTAAAAGAACTGGGCGATGGACCGAGTCCTTGAACTCTTTATCCCGTCATCTGAAGTTTTAACTGAGGCTCGGCTATTGCCGTTATCCGAATACATATATATATATATATATATTCGGGTAACGGCAATAGCCGAGTTGAAAAAAAAAAAATAAAAAATATATATATATATATATATATATATATTCGGGTAACGGCAATAGCCGAGTTGAAAAAAAAAAAATAAAAAATATATATATATATATATATACGTATAATTAAAAATACGTATAATTAACAAACAATTCAATTTTTAAAGGATATAAAGTATATAACTAATAAAAAGGTGTATTTTTCTAAAGCTATTTTACTTTGTAGTACCTTAATTAATTGCAATAAAAATTTAAAAACTTAATCAGTTTAAAAAAACACAATAAAATTACTAAATAATTTAAGGATAAACTTCAAAAAAAGAGTGCATATTAATTTAGTGTCTAAATACCAAAGTGGTTTTAATTATACTAGTCTTTATTCTTATTATTCAATCAAACGCATCCAATCAGATTTATCCTTTTCATCCACAGCGCAACTAATCTCAAAGTATCAATAGACTGAAACTTCTTAAGTGGTTCTACCCTTTTGTGACCAAAGCTGTCTTTCGACTAACTTTGATTAGAAACACGTAAAACATCTACCATTCCCTTCAGACAGTGGCTAAACCCCTGTTTTCATTCGGCACAGTCCGCTCCCCTGTGTGTGCGTGTTGGGCTATACATGGAAGAAATGGCAACGGTCGGCGAAAGATAAATAGTGATTGAAAATCGTAGCTGACTCCTAAGTAATGCACTTCGGAAGGGGGAGGGGGAGACTTGGACAGTTAGCTTCCGAGAACAATCGGGGAAATGCCACGTTTTAGCAATTTTCAAGGAATGTCTCTAAGGAGTTTTAGCATCAATTACGAGAACTCTATTGATCCACGTAAATGGCGGTGTTGGTAACGTAGCTGGTCGGAATTTAGATAGGGGGAGCGGTAAACTGCATTGTAAGTCTTCTGGGAACAGAATTTTTGTGTGTGTTTTGAAAAACTTGATGAAGTAACCCCAATAGAGTACAGAATTTTCAAGTTTTTTCTAAAAGCAAAAACATTATTAAAGGATGTAAAGTATATAACTAATAAAAAGGTGTATTTTTCTAAAGCTATTTTATTTTGTAATACTACAATTAGTTATAACAAAATTTTAACATCTTAAGTAGTTTAAAAAACACAATAAAATGACTAACAAATTTAAATTTAAAAAATAAAACGCAGGAAATAAATGAACCTTAGTGTTATTTCCTTCTTAAAAAAATGATTATTTTGTGGGATAGCTTTCAGGCTATTGAAAGTAAAAAAAATCTTGGAACTGTGATGTGTATCGTATTAGTTTCGTGGGCCTGTAAAGATAAGCAAGCGGGGCATTTTTTCTCAGGTAGCAATTCACAAACACATTATCTAATGGAATTATTTTGACCAGAAAGCTCAAGCGAAGTTCAGCATTTATTCTGTAAAATCCTTGGGCAGTTCTCCAAAATAGGCTCGGTCTTTAGTTATTTATTTTTAGTAGATAAACCTCGGGAAAAACGAACCAAGAAGTTTTCTTTTTATCGACTTATCCTATTGTCCTTCTGATCAATCATTTCAAATTAACAACGGTAAAATCTGGATGATCGGGCCATTGAGAACGTGATTCGATAGACCAGTCGCCATTCACATGACAAGCGAAGAAGTGCACCATCGGAAGGACGGATGGGGGGGGGGGGGGGGAAGGGACTTCTACCACTCCAGTCTAAAGACTAGTGTATCAAATTGTGATCTGATCTTCGAGGACATTTCTATTAGAGCCTTTCTGACTCGATTACGTAGAGAACTGGCGAAGTTCCTTTTTTATCTACAGAACACGTAGCTAAACTGTGAAGTCTTTCAAAGATGTTGTCTCTGGGAACTTTACTTGCCCGCTCACGTATTGTCCATTACATGACCGGAGTATTTACATGGGGGAGGTATCTGGCTAAAGCAGAAGTTCTTAGTTCGGGTTTTGACAAAATGCCAACGAAAATCTTGTATCTTCCTGAAGTGTTGTGTTTAAATTGGAAGTAGAAGTGTGGAGAAGAGACAGAAAGTAATAGTGATTTCCCTTTTCTCTCCTGGGAATGATGTACAGTTAGATACTAGTCACGTATCAGAAACAAGCCTTACTAGCTTTGTACAGTTGAGCGGAAGGGTTAAAAGTAACATTTTTTAAAAAAAACTCTTTCGCACTTACTTGGATAATGCGATAAACTGGTTTTAGTTGAAGACATTTCTAAAGAGTCTTTAAACCTTTCTTATGTAATCCATTCGTAAGAAACACAAAAGGAAAAAGGAAAAAAAAAACGCAGAAGTCCTTTAAATCATTATAATGCTATAACCAGGCGCTGTTATTATGATATTTACAGACCCTGTTACTATGGTAACAAAAAGCAGCATGTGGTCAATTAATATGGAATTCTAAGAACAGAAAGATCAGCTCCTGTTTCATCTTCTTCCTTTACGAGTTAGGCCTAGTAGCCTGTTACGAATTCGAAACCGGAAGTAGGTTTCGAATTCGTAATCCTATTCCGGAAGTGTCCTATGTCTGTAGATGCGTGTGTTCACGGGTTGGTTTGTCTGTTTGGGGGGGGGGGACGAAAAACTTCCCTACCTCCGTGTGAGACCCGCTAACTCACCTTTCGTCGAAAGAGACCAGATAAAGGTCACGTCTTAGACGGGAATCGAACCCAGGTTTTTCCGAGCAGGGCTTCGTCTATACCGACAGAGCTACGGAGGCTCTTCTTGCTGAATTCAACTTCTATTTTTTTTCACTTTTTTTTTTTTTTGTCAAACAAGTCGGTTTATAAATCATATATTTCTATTTCAGACCCCCTACTTTTGGCCTTCCAATTGCTGGGAACCGGAAAACACAGACTACGGTAAGTTCATCTATTTCCCGTCTATCTTTTGATTTGTTCTATTGTTAGTTAAACTATAGGGAACTTCAGCTAATAGCAATTGTTCTGCGTAAGGTTTTCCTGCTCCATACAAACAGAAGCGAGGTAATTGTCAATATTAAATGATGTTCCTGACTATTTGAATTTTCCTAACGTTACAATTCCTTTCACAGTTCCCTCTTACTGATCTTGTATTTAATCAAACCTTCTAAATACAATCTTCGATGTGTGAAATTATTATTTTTTTCCTTTCTCAGCGGTTTATTTGTGCAAGAGGACGATGCAAAACAAAACCAGATTAGAACTAGCCGATTACGAAGCAGAAAACTTGGCCCGATTACAAAAAATGTTTTCTAGAAAATGGGAATTTATCTTTATGCAGGCAGAAGCTCAGGCAAAGTAAGTATGACCACGTTCAAAAATATAATACAGTAAATGTTTTAGATCTTGATTTTAATATTATGTTAACGATAAAAACAAGCGATCTGTAGCCTCGTTTAGGTACAGAGTTTCATGCATTAAGTATGTGACTCGATACACATTTCACTTGAACCTTAATTCGGATTAGAAACTAAAATATATATATAAAAATCGAATGGGTAGTTTCAGTAATTGGTTTTAGTTGCTACGCATGACAAGCAGCTACTTTTAAAATAATTAGTCTGCTGTTTACTTATAAGCGCATTTGTATTGTGTTACATCCGTTTTTTCTTTACAGGGTGGATAAGAAAAGAGATAAGTTGGAAAGGAAAGTTTTAGACAGTCAAGAAAGAGCCTTCTGGGATGTACATAGGCCTGTGGTAAGTAGATACTAAGTAGTTCACTTTACAAATACAGATTTTATGCACAAAACACAGCTCACAATTAAGCTAACGTTTAATTCTGTAATAGGATTGTCCACTTAAAAATGCGATATGTTCATTGTACAGAGATAAAGTGAAAATGACTTATTCTACCAAAAAACGAAATAACTTACTTTATTTCCACTTGGATAAATTCCCATTCTCTGTTATTACATTGAACAAAAGATAAAAGGCACGCACATTGTTTAGACAGCGCGCGCCTAACAATACACAAAATGTCATTTGCAGCTGAGGCAGACGAAACTCTATTTTGTTTCTTTCCTTTTATACTTTCAGCCTGGATGTGTAAATACAACAGAAATTGATATTAAAAAGGCCTGCAGGATGAACAAGCCAATTAAGAGTTCCAAAGTAAGGCATAGGAATTTTTTTTCTTATTATTTACATTTGATATTATATTTCCATTAAGTGCTAAGAAAATAAGACTTTCTTCAGGGGAGTAGAACTTGCTGATTGGTTTTCATTAATGAACAGATTGTCTGGATAATGCACGTACTCTTTATATTAAATTCTAGAAATGTTCTATTAAGTTTACGATATTAGTTTAAAGCAAAGTGGAAATGACATTTATAAAGGTCGTGATTTCTTACGTACAAGTGTGGGATTGTCGGTAATGTTAAAAAAATCTTATTTTACGGACCAACATTAAAGTTTTTTTTTGGGGGGGGGGGAGGATTCTTGACAATAATGGTACTCCTTAAAACTTTCCCACGTAAGACAGGGACTACTCAAGTAATAATAATAATAATAATTACGCTAAAATTCCACCTTCTGTAACTACAGTTCAAAGTTGAATTTCCAATCGTCTCTTTCGCGGAGATGTGTGCAGGTCGCATCTCTTAACAGATCTTGAAAGACCTAGTTAATCGTCATTTCACTTATTTACTTCCTCTAATAAAAAAAAAAGGCAAAAAGAAGAAGGATAACTCGATAAGTCAAGTGCTGAGGTACACGCAAAACTGGATGCGATTCAACATCCGATGCTTTTGGCTAACGTTATTGTTTCTATGTTAAGAATATCAATTTAAATTCCCCTTTGAAAAACTTCAACAACACCACTAATTATTTAGAAATAATGTCGATGAAGTTGCCGCTACTAAACTGTATCATGACGTCACCTACACAGCATCCCTAAACCAGGTCTGTTGCCTCAGAGATAGTTTGTTTCTCCTTCTCCATAAAATGATTAACCAGTGTTATTAGATGAAAAAGCAGAGTATAATTTATTGCTTTTCAATAGAAATATCAGTTACAGATTAAATCTTCATGGCGGGGGGGGACACAGGCTGAGTGTGATGTCATTCACAGAGACACCTTTACATAAAAAATCACATCGCATCTAGCAAATAAGTATACTATTTGGTTGCTTATTCACTCGAACTGATTATAGCATTAATATTTTATCTTTTTATTTGTATGGGGTTCCTCCTTTCTCCCCCTTCCCTTTGGGGGGGGACGGATTGATCCCTCCTAATGAAGAATTAGTATCTATTTTATGGCTGTAAATTCGTGTGTGTTCAGTGGGTCGGGTTGTCTGTTCTGAGGGATGAAAAACCTGAGTTTCCGGGTGAAAAAACCCTCTACCTCCGTATGAGACCGGCTAATTCACCTTTAGTCGATCACATCTTGGACGGGAATCGAACCCAGGTCTTTCCGACAAAGGGTTTCATCTATACCGATTGTAAAATATTTGATACCTTTCCATAAAATGTAATTCCCTCACTTTGGTCGCACGGTTAGCATATCCACTCTCCAACCAATAGGCTATGGGCATGAATTTTCAAGCCATTTTGGACGCCGCTTGTTGGAGACCTGAAATGAATTGGGAAAAGTTTCACATTTGGTGTATAGAGCAGGGTTTCCGGACTATGCAAAAGAAAAAAAAAAATCAATAAAATACAATAAATAAATAAAAATTAATAAAAGAACAAAAATCTGTGGGTGGGCTAGTAGTAGGTTTTTTTAACCTTTCGCGGGTGGAAGTAAAAAGAAAAATTAAAAACGATTCCAGTGCAATAGGCTAATTGCTAAGCCTATTGCTAATCAATAGGCTTAGCTGATTGATTATGACGTCATAATCAATCAGCACACCAGAATTTCATCATTTTCCCTTTGTAATGAAAGTTCTTATAGAAAACTGCAAAGGCATAAGTGGGGAGTGTGTCTAGCAGCAGCTATCCTTGCGCAGATTTCTTGGTGTAGACTATTCTGAAACTTTTTTGTTATTTTTTTATTTATTTATTTTTTTCGTTTGCTTAGTATCACTTCTCATTTTCTCGACAATAACGTTGTTTACTAGTAGGATTTCTCCATCTCACTTTATAAAGTTGAGATGATCGCATCCGGATGATCTACACTGTTAGCGTAGGCTTCTGCATCAACAGCACAGACGTCTAAGTATACAGTTTATCACTATCAAGAACAAAATAGGTGTACTCTATGACAACAAGCAGAATCCCAATTAACTGACTGATGTATGTGTTTACTTCAACTATCGAAATGTCCATTATTTCTTCTTTGCCTTACAAAAGAAAACTAAATAAATCCGTGAAAAACGTGAACGCACATCTCGGTCCAGCTAACAGTGGAGAACCTCCCCAAATCTTCGGGCTATAAAATTTGTTTTTCCTGCTTCGCCTTGTGTCCTCCTATTTGGAAGCTCGGCATGACGGCCTGAACAGAATGGAACGTGCTGTTTGCGTTAAATGAGGATTTATGACGCACTTCGGATCGAAACCGTTTTCTTTGCGTGCCAGAACGTGAGAAAAATTGCTTGCCATCACTCACATAAAGACTACTATCCGAGACAGAACAGCCCGAAGTGCTTGTGGATGGCCTCATGAGACTGTCTGGTTGTTCCCCTTTCACCTCAATTCACATAACGGATAGCCCTCTGGTCGCTCGTTCTATTTTTCTTGTAGAGTTTTCTGCTTCCGGTTCTTTTCTTCCATGGCCATTAAACGTAAATGTCGATTATTCATTAAAAACAAATGTATACGCTAGTGCCCACCAAAAACAATGAAGTTTTATAAGTTGAAATGATATTTTATTGTTATTTATAATATTTATGCAAGTGCACGTTTTGAAATTAGCATGCATTGTCATTGTTACAACATTTCAAACTTTCTTTATTGTTGCAATCAACAAGTTACTCTGAGATCACGTGATAACTGAATTGATTGTTGAATCAAATTTCTAGACTAGCGCGTTTCTACTATGTCGCTATAGCAACGGCAATTTTGGTAGGTTTCGTTATTGAAAGCTAAGATTTCATGCCACAGTTACCCAATAGATTTTGTAATATACTCGTTGAGTGGAATGCCAGGTTATAACATTTATTTGAACTACATTCGGATATCGCTAGTTTATGTTTCTATATAATTTCAAACTCTGCTGCTTGTTCCAACTCATACTATCCAATTTACTACTTCTAGCATCTGCAGTGCTCCGTGTCAGGAGGTCGAATAAGCCCGAGTGTTTCGGAAGCGGATCTTAATAACCCAGTGGAATCATTGAAGAAAGAGGTGAGTTAAAGTTTGATATTGTGGTGGAGCAGTTCTTTGTAGCGCGCTGTGTAGCGCGCGCGCGCCAGAAGGGTAACATGAAACTGATCTCAGATAAAGAAAGTTTAATATTTATAAAAGGACTATGAAATCTACTTTGGGTGTAGGAATTAAGTACATTTTTTTTTTATTTAAAAGGCGAGATCCAACGGAGTAACTAAATCGGAAATATGACGTCATAACCTAGTTGTGACGTCACTTCCCTTCATTATATGGGTTTTCATTTACTTTTTTTTAAATATATTCGTACATATATAACTGCGTATGTGAATTTTTGATGTTATGTCGGTCTAATATCGATATTTTATTTTACAGATAGATACACTGAAAAGCAGGATAGACAGAAGGAATGTGAAAATTTCCAAAGTAGCAGAATCGTAAGTTGAACAATTTTTGTCCTTTATTTCTGGTCAGCTATTCAGCTGCTGTGAATTTAAATTTTGATAAAAAAAATAAATATTGAGTTCTAAGGATGGTTTGTGAAAGTAAATCCAGAAATCTCTCCAGAAAAACCCAAGACTAGGTATTGAAACTGACGAACTTAGTACTGAGTAGGAAGAATATATAAACACACCTTATTTTAATGGTGTTTCTTTTCATGAACCTCAATCCATCCACAGAACTGTATCGGATCTAGATTAGGTTAGGAATGGATGATTGATAGACATTAGGGAAAAGGAATCACTGAGAAATATTCAGTTTTTCGACAAATCTTTTATTTTTCACTAATAATATTTATCTTCAGCTTCTTCATTCCTATTATGAATTTAAAAAAAAAACGAAAGATAAGTTTGGAATTAAAATAAACGAATTAAATGCAACTGAAAGTTCAAAATATGTATATGCGTATAACTGTGTAAAAATTATGTGCAACAAGAAAATTTCTGAACTTTCAATGCTTTATAGTGCTCTCATGAAAAGATCACAAAACTAGCTATGTAAATTTGCATAAAAACATTAATTTGAAGCATAAAAACATTAATCAAGTCCTACGAAAAACTAATAAATTGATATCTACTTTCAGTTTATTGGTAGTAGACATTAAAAACTAATGGGTTGATATCTAGTATCAATTAATTATTGTTGATACATGTGCTTTTCCTGACTCATATTGTTACGTCACAGCCGTGGTTTGCAACAATGTTTAAATTTCAGAAATGTACAACCATTTATTCAGCGTATCGTTTGGATGATTTTTTTTTTATTTATGATCATATTTTAAGCCTAGATCATATTAATAATATTACTAACGTTATGTCGCATTCATTGTTTCCTTGAAAATTGTTGTGGAAACTAAATCGTTGATATAATCACACTGAACTAACGACGAAATATTTCATACGGCCTCTATAACTTCATCTGTAATAAGATTAAATATCTCGCTAGTGAAATAATAGCTGCGTTCGCAGGAGAACCATGAATTATACATGAAGACGGTAATGGTTAAAAGGAAGTGGAACTTTGAATTAATGTTGTTAAATAGAGGGATGAATAATTTATTAGAAGAAGAAAGATTTCCCCAAGTGCCGATATTCATTTCACCTAAGATGGGCTTAAAATGTTCTAACAATTCCCTGGCGATACGTTGCTAGTAGCTTGGAAAATAAAATATCTGTAAGCATATCTGGTTTCTAAAGAAAGGATAAAAAAGAATAAGATGAAGAAGAGACGACCTCTTTTCTTCTCTTGCCTTAATAAAGAGACGAAATGAGGTACATAACTCTGAATACCCCCCCCCCAAAAAAAGAAGAAAAATAAAAAAATTATCTCCGTATTTTGTGAAGGGCATCAAAGGAATGTTTTGTGGCTCTACAAAAAAAATATTCGATAGGAGCAGATGGCATCTTTCCACATTGCAGTCGACTCGAGCCTACTACGTTAATCAAGAAACATATGTGGATTAGTTGCGCAGCTGTTGGGAATCCCAGGATGCAGAGGTTTTAGTTGTGTTTAGAAGTAGAACAAAGACTGTACCAAAGGAAAGGGAAAAATAAATAAATGAAAATTTCGTTTCGCACTTCTTGCAGATTATTGCGTCTGTTATGTTTTTGTCTACCGTGTAGGCTCGATGTAGTTAAGAAAGATATGTTTTTGTTTAGAAATGATCAGTTGATTTCGCCAAAGTAAATGTGTTATTATAGAAAAGATACGAGTGACTTTTTTTTGCGCATGAATTTGTACTTTATCTGTAGATCATTGCATTTTTTTTCATTGACAGGTGGCGCTGATTGTAGCATTAGAATCAGAGAATATGGGGTTGCCAAAGTTTTTTTATTTTATTTTTTTTATGGGGGAATATGGAATTTTGGCAATCCTGTCCTCTCAATTAAAATATGTTAATAGTATTTCTTTTGTTTCCAGGTATAGCGGATACTTCGAACAGTATCAAGAATACGATCCTTTTCTTACAGTTCCAGAGCCTTCCAATCCATGGATATCCGATAGTGTTGAGTTTTGGGAACTCGAAAAACAGACGTAAGTAAATTTATATGAAAATATAAACACTTAGCATGAAACTGTGCTGTTGCTATAGGGATATGAAATGGAATTATGACTCGTAAAAATGTAAATAAAAAAATATAAAGCAAATTTAGTACGAACGTAGTGAAATACTTCTTTTTAACCTTCTAGGTTCATTAAACTTATCGCGAGATTTTAGAATTCTACTACACGTTAAATATTCAGATTTGTGCTGACTGTTGTCGATTCAAAAGCGGCTAATTTATCTGTATATGAATAATAATAACGATAACTATTTAGGCGAACACATATTTCATAGAACTGTTTTGTTTTATTTTTAATTTTTCTCACTTTTGCAGGAAGGATGTCCCGGCTAGGCGAGTTCGACGTTGGGCCTTTTCCTTACAGGAGCTTCTGCACGACCCTGCAGGCAGGGAACAGTTTTATAAGTTCCTGGAAAAAGAATTCAGCGCCGAGAATCTCAAGTGAGTTCGCTTTGATACTACACGATATAAAATTGTCTTAAATAGTTCTCATAATTACAACTGGTCTCTCCCTGCCCTGCAAAACAGAAAAAATGACCTGAAATTGACAGAAACTGCATGAAATTGACAGACACAATACTTGCCTTTATTTTTACGTATTCCTGAAAAATTTAAAAAATGGTGCCTATAGTACATTTAGTAAAAAAAATTCCATTTTGTTGGAAAAGGTTGGATTCGAATACCGTCTAGCAAGCAAATAAAGGACTTTTCAACTGAAGGTGAGTTATTCTATTTCATAAAGATGGAAGGATTTTCTCCCAGAAATTTCAAATTTTTCATCTTACATACCAGCCAAAAATAACATAATAACAGTCAAATATACTGGACTCGTAGCCTTAGTTGTGGGGGCCCTAATCCAAAACATTCCAAATCAACTCTAAACAACTATGACATAGGTCTTCGTATTTTACTCTAACACACGAAAAGTAAAATTTATATACAAAGACTTTAAGACATCTCAAAAATTGGTTTTACATTATAATGCCAAGTAGGGCACTTACTCTGGAGAAGTGAACTATTCTCAGTATAGAAAAAAAATTCAAATTGTGAGGTTACTTAACTTTCAAACTTTTTTTTTTTTCATTTGTTTACGTTAGAGCAATATAATGAATTATGAATGGAAGATCTTCGCGACTACAATACTCAATCAGTGCTTAAGTGACGTCAATATTAAAAAAAAAAAAAAAAAACTTGGTTTCATAGTTTAATTTACAATGAAAAGATGTCTCTGGAAAGAAGTTGGCGCTTAGCAATTTTTTCCCTTCTTTTATTCTAAAAAAAAAAAATAATAATAATAATAAAAAATTCTCTTGAATTGTTTACCCTGCTACTACCGAGACGCTAATTTAGAAATAATGTTAAGGTTTTTTTTTTTTTTTTTTTGCTGTTGTTGTTGTACACGCTGGAAGTCTACAACTCCATAGACATTCTAAGAGCTACTGAACTGGCTGCGAGTACATGTGTGTATATTTTGACGTGTGTATTTTTTTCATCAGCCAAGACAATCCGCCTGTTTTATGTAAAATTATACAAATAATAGACGCAAAAGCTTCCTTATATTATTAAGAAAGATTTAAATCAAAATCGAAAAATAATCAATCATCAGAAAGTTGCCAAAATGATTGCTATATTTCTGTATATAATATATAATATAATATTTCTGTATATAATATATAATATAATACTGTAGTGGAACTTGTCATAAACAAAATCGAAGTAACATTCGTATACATTTTGTGATATTTCATAATTTAAACTAAATTATGAAATATCGTAAAGGGTGTTAGTTTTATTTTGTTATTATAATTTGTGATATAAAGAAAATGCTTTAATAAACAAATATAATTTTAAGTTAATAATTTGCAACATAAAAATATAGATGAAAAATAAAAATTATAAACAAAATATTGACAAAAACATAGGGAAAGCAATGCAAATTCCTTGTCAAGAAACCAACCAAAATTTTCTTTGATTTTAAAATATGCACTTTAATAAGATTCATACAACTCAATATTTTTAACTCTACTTCATTCTATTCTTTTAGATTCTGGGATGCTGTTCAGGAATTAAAGCAGGTTCTATCCAAAGACGTTCCAATCAAAGTACAAGAAATCTGGAAGTAAGTGGGCATTTTAACAAGGTATTTTTTTTTCTGTTTATAGCTTTGTGTGAAGGGAGTTGTTACAAGACGCCTTTAGTTTCCTAATGTGATTAGGGAATAACTATTAAAGGATAATCTACAAAGTCAAGTGAATTTATAGAAAGAAAAGCAACATTAATAACATAATAAAAGAAGCAAAACAGTTATTTTATTTTTATTTTTTTGAAATAAAAAGTGGTAAAAGCTGAAATGATAAAGCGATAGGAGAAAAAATATGGTGTATCTGTAAATTAGTTAAGTACTTTTCTCCCTCACATGAAAAAACAAGCCATTTCATTTTTATCAATACTTTTATTTTTCATGTTTGCGTGTTTTTAAGGATTCTAAAATATCGATGCATTACACTAAGAGAAAGAAAGACTATCAAAATTCAAAGCGCTGCAGGTAAATATTACAGTGACTATCAGCAGAATGTAATAATTGAGATATTGAAATACGTGACTAAGAGGAAATACGACTTCGTCTGTGGCATTAAGAGCCACGTTTCAATCATTTCCAAATGGCATTTGCCAAACTAAAATTCTGATAATTTTTAGAATTTTTAAAGCATGAACACGTAACGTATTCATGCTTTAAAATACTATATCTACTCTGTACTATAAAATGATAAGCTGAAATTAGAAAACGGATGTGACGTCGGCTTGAAACGGATGTAGGCTGTAACGTTTATATGTAACGTTTTTGTCAAGTTATTTGAAACGTTTTAAAACTCAGGGGCTACCTGAGTGCCGAGTCTTCAAAATTCGAGTCATCAGAATTCAAGGAAAACCGGCCTACCAGTCCGAAATACGGGGATTGGGCGCCGTAGGCTTCAGGGGGGAGGAGACCCACCCCACCTGAATCAGATGGAAGTGATATATATATATATATATATATATATATATATATATATATATATATATATATATATATATATATATATATATATATATATATATATATATATATATATCACTTCCATCTGATTCAGGTGGGGTGGGTCTCCTCCCCCCTGAAGCCTAGTTAATGAAAATAATTCCCGGTGGCTATATATATATATATATATATATATATAGCCACCGGGAATTATTTTCATTAACTCTCATTTCAATGGCTCTTTTGACCGTTTCGGCCGGCAACTAACAGCCGACTCAGAATTGTGTCTACTTTCGTTACTGGGTCCAGAGGTCATCGTGGATCCCTAAGAGACATGCCCGGCTCCGTTGCGTATTCCGAGGCATATGGTTGAGAAAAGAACAGCCACTTCCTTATAGTCCTTATAAGGACTGGCTTAAAGGGGCGAAGCAAGAATGCTTTTCATATTCCCCGTTATCTGTAGAGGACAGTGTAGGGATAAGGTGTTATTGAGCTATTAAATTAAAGCTCTGATCATGGCAGGAGGGTAACAGCAATAGCCAAGCCTCAGTTAGAACTTCACTGGCTACAGCATTGCCATCCATTACCCTCCAAGAGTATTGGATTGAATGAATCAATCACCGTATGTGTAAGTAAAGGTGATATCTCAAAAATATCGGACGATCTCTAGGCCACTCATTCGTGGGCGAAAGACCGTCCAAATCTCAGCGTTGGTTCTACTCAGTGAAACTCGAGTACCGCTCATTCCGAAGAAAATAATTCACCGGCACGTACCCCTCAGCGGGCCGCGACGGAGAACACTTTCCCCGGTAACTCAAAGTGCTCCCTTAGGTCAAAACCTAAGAGAGCGAACTCATTTACCCAGGATAACAGCAACAGCCGAACCTCAGTTAAACTTCATTGGTTCAGCATTGCCATCCGTTACCCTATATGGGCATCTTACGGTCGATTGATTCCTCATCCAGAACAGCCACTGAGCTAACATTAAACTATTTATAAAAATAGTATTAAAATTTTATTTGGTGTATAAAAAAAATTATCAAACTTCATAATATAAAACTTGCTTTAACTTATAAGTATTACATGGTAAGCATTCACTTTATAGTTAATATTTTTTTATTATTATTAATATATGAAATGATGAACCACAGAGATGATTGGGACGTGTATCCTTCTGTCCGAGGTTACCAACTGACTGGGATCACAGAGCACAAACGAGAATAAAACATCTTAATTAGTACGAATGATTTCTAACTGAATCAACATGGTTTTTTTAATCCAGTGATCGAGTTTTACCCCACAAAATATTGCTTATATATTTACGTTTTCAAAAGCCCATCACACTTTAGTCCCTGTGCCCAGATCATTTTAAAAGGTGCGAGAGGGAGGAGTCACGGTTAAAGTTTACACACACACACACACACACAAAGTTTACAAGCTTAAATAATACACAAAAAGTTGATATTATATGATGTTACAGAGTTCGAACTATTCCCAAGAACGTAACCTCGTTTCATAACATAAAGTCTATGGGGAACTACGGTTCGATTTGCGACGTCTCACTTAACATCGGTTTTACAGGAACTGTTTAGGTCGTAAAAGCGAAATCCTTCTGCTGTTTGAAATTGAAACAATTCGTTACGTTTCATGTATTAAATATTTTACTAAAATGCTGAATCAAAAAATTTCCAGTTTAAAATTCTTTTGATTGTCGAATATTGCGTTCAAACTATCGCAAATAAACTACTTGAGAAATCATTTAGTACCTATCAAAACATATCTATTTTGTTATAATAATAATAATAATATGTTCATATACCAATAAAGTTTTAGATTTTTTCCCCATAATTAATACGTCAAGATTTCTAGTATAATTTGTTTTGTTCGTTGTTATCTTGTGTGCGAGGCGTACGTTGCCTAAAATATGAAATATAAATTGTGTCCCGGATGAACTCAGCAGTTACATAACACATCAACTACTACCGTAACTATAAATACTCAGCATTTGTATATTTTTGTTTAAATTGTTTATTTATTTTTTTTTTTCATTTCAGCGAATATTTGGCTTCTGATGCTAATACCCCTGTAAATATAGATTCCAAAAGCTATGAAATTACAAAACGAAACATGGAAAATCCTGACAGATGGACTTTTGAAGAGGCAGCGGTAAGTAACTTATTTTAATTATTTGTTAAGGAAAATCAGCAGCAACTTAAGTTTTTAACAAAAATTTGTTAAAAAATAATCTCAGTTAACAAATGAATTTTTAAATAAACAAAATCATTGTCAATGGAAAGAATTTCAGATATCGGGAGCAGATTTTTGAAAAAAGGCGATCAGTCATTGCCATAATCAAGTCGAAGCTCTTAGTTTGAGACTTAATTAGCATTCCGAAATGGATGGGTTTAATTGATTAGTGGGATTTTAACTGATGGGTGGATAGTTGAAGTGTACTGTAATTCATCCCATGATTAACTCGGTGTCATCCATGTTGGTGAGGTTAGAACAAGTTCTGTTAAGTTGGCGTTTATCCACTGAAGTCAGAAAATAATCAAGAAGAAGAAGTATGTACTAATGGTCGTCTCTTATCATAGCAACATCTTTACCACTAAATGCTTCCCTCCCTCTTACAGAAAAAGACTCGAATTCTCTCTTTTCCTAATGCCGACTTATTTTTTCCACTCCCTTTTAATTACTTTCATCCGAAGAAAAAAGTACAATCGAAATTGCTTCAATCAATAGTCTTCTAACGCTTTGAACGGAGACCAGTCCCTAAGCCCATTGTTATCTTTCAGAGAAGGTTATTGAGGATGCTGTAGCATTTAAAATGTAGTTTGTTTTTTATTTTTTTGTTTTTGAGTTAGTGGCAATTGGGGGGGGGCGCTTTAATTTGTTCCTTAAAGGATGAGTTTTCGTGAGATTCAGCAGCTGTTTGCTAAGTCTTTCTATACTTTGTTTATAAGTCTTAATACGAATTGCACAAAGGAAATACTACAGCACGCAACAATCTGCTTCCTTTCTCATTCTATTGTAGATCTTAATTAAAACGAGAAATATTCCACATTTTATTTGCATATGGTAAAGTTTTATTTCTATGATGGAAATTTCCATCATAGTCGTGGTACTGTCATGGTACCTACTTACTTATCCATTCGTGACCCATAAGGCTGAGATCCGTTTCTTTCGGATACCTCGGTCTTTGTGCCACTAATTCTACTGCTCTTCCGACCAGTCATTATTCTTTCCTTTCCTGTCATTCCCGGTCAAATTAATTTAGTCCTTTGCCTATTCCCTTTTTCATTCCTGAATCGATGTCAATGCTACGCTTGGAATCTCCCTGCTATCCATTTTCAGTAGATAACCAATTCATTCTCAAAGTTGTTTATTTCGCTGGTGATAGGTCTACTTTTTTTTTTTTTTTTTTTTCTCAACCCTTCTATATAATACGTGATTTGTTATGTTTGTTATACGTTAAGGCGAAAATATTTTTAATATTTTGCCAAACATCTTGTTTTAAAACTATTTAATCTAGCTTCCTGTTTTTTTAATCCTACTCGATATCCATATAAGACTGCCTTAACATTGCTGTTAAAGATCTTTATTTTGGTTTTATCGTAATATTTAGATGATTTCCATATATTATTGAATTTTCCTAAAGTATTATTTGCTTTCTTTCTATTATATCTCTATCAGTCCCACTTTCAGTGTTCTACATTTGTTCCCAAGCATGTGACATTTTGAATTTTTTTCATGTTGATTGATTTTACCTTCGCAGCATCGGCTGTTCACTTAAAGAACATCACAGTTGTTTTATTCAATGATTCCGATTTTGCTTGTATATGAGTTTATTTTAATGATATCGAACCTGTCGTCTGTGTAATCTATTGTAAACATAATGCGGTTTATGCATTTTCTACGTTACTGTTTACATGCCTTTTATCATCTCTTTTTAACTAACATGTCTTTCTCTCTATAATTACCCAAACAGATTTCTTTATTTTAGTTTCGCTCGAAAACAGATAAATCGACAGAACACATGCAGTTCTGCCAATGACGCATGAACTTAGTTGCCTCCCTATAATATCAACCAATCAATCATTCTTTTTTTATTTTATTTTAATTAACGGTCGAGAAAACAGCAGAGACGTGTAAAGCAGAACATTTAATCACTTTTTTTTTTACTCGATGTAAAGTCTTCACCATGTTGATAGAAACCATTATTGAAAACGGTTTCTATCAATTGAGTGTATTCGCATCGAATTAAGCATTACTCATTAATCTTCTCCAGATTACTTTCTCACGAATTGAATAATTGACAATTGACAATTGACATTTATGTCTTTAAGGGTGAAGCAAGATGCTTTTCATATTCCCCGCTATCTGTCGTGGTTACAGTGAGGGTAAAATTTACGAGCAGTTTGCTCGCCCTGAATGGGCATGGAGATTATGCATCGTTATAGGAGGCTAATATAGTTTTTGGTCTTCTATATTTGAATATGTCCGTTGGCTCATATGCTGCAGCTTGTTGAATCAAATCATTGGGGTGTGTGGACGTCTTTAGAAAAAACTTGGAAGCTAAGGATTGTAGATAAGAGAGAATATATGGAATATTTGTGTCTCTATGGAGCAAGAATTGAATAATTCTCGACTTCTGAATTTTTAATGTAAAATTATATCGATTATTATTTGGTGTATACTGTTAACTAAGAAATATAAGTTTAAAAAAAAAAGCCTTTTTAATTATAAATATCTAAAATTATTTTTTTATATTTATATTATTAACTAATTTTATATTTACAAATATTTTTACATAAAATAATTATGTTGTTTGCTTCGTCGTAATGTAGAATGAAGCCAATCAGGTTGCATTTATTCATAAAGGTGAATTATATGGATATTTGTCAATGAAGTAATAATTAGCATTAATAGGAGGTAAGCGATTAAACATTCTGCTTAGCATTTCGGACTTTTTTTCCTTCTTTGGCTTCATTTGGAGTAGAGTAATGGTCAGAGAGAGAGAGAGAGAGAGAGAGAGAGAGAGAGAGAGAATAACAGATCTTTCAGCAGGAATGAAGTGAAAGATAAAATTGCTTATCAATCTCAAACTGTCGTTCGCATTTTCCGTAGTTGCGAAATTTTTTCGCCGTTTTCTTCGTCGGTCCCGCTACTTATTGACTGCCGCTAGATCAATAGTTTCGATTGCCGTATGATTCGTAGTAATGTCCTGTCCATCACAGGTTAAATCGAATACTGCACGTGAAATTGCTACCTTCGGAAGTGACTGATGTCGGTCGGACTACTACCACGGTGTCGGAGGAAATAGAAAAATCCACGGCGCTCTCTCTGACTGGAGAATTCCAAATAACAGATAACAAACCAACACAAACAGAGGACAAGAAGTCCGTTGGGGGGTTTATCCTACTTTACCCTACCTTATGAAACAGTGTGTGTGTGTGTGTGTGCGCGCGCGCGTTCGTTAGACTCTAAGTTTATTTATTTATTTATTTTTTTTTTTGAACTCGCTATTCCCACACCTTTTTTTTTTTTTTTGCCTTGAAATTGCTCTTCGGGGGGGGGGGGGAGCTTACTGAATCGCCTTATTTCGGAAATTCGCAAAAAAAAGCACAAAATTTATCTCTGGCTAATATTATTCGAGCCAAAAGCTTTCGCTTCCAAGCTTGGTAAGTTGTAATTCTAGATAATGAAAAACAAAGAATAAACACTTTCGAGTACGTCATAGAATGTTGTATGTTAATATCTGCATTATATTTTAGGTTTTCGGTATATTATTATTATTATTTAAGAAAATATTTTTATATTTTATTTATACTTTTTATGTAAACAGTAAACTTTTGTATATACAGTGGATTCCAGTTAATGGAGCCATATCGGGAATAGCATGGTTTGGATCAATTAATCAACCGATGCCTCATTTACACGAAATTTCACGTACAGTTTAAAAGGTTCAGTCGGTATAGACGAAGCCCTGTTTTTCTGCATAAAATAGAGTTGTAATCCAGCAATAAATCTTCTAGTGTCCTGCTTAGTCACTAGTTTAAGCTCGGGAGTGTCATCCTCATCACTTTCATGTTCTTCTAATGTCTTCTTATGTGTTTTGTTACTATTCGTCCTCAAAATCTTCATTTTCATTACAGCATCAAAAGCTGTCGTCGATGGATGCAATTTCATATTTTCTGATGGGGGTTCACTTCTAATAGGAAATCGTTTTCGGGGATATCCAGGATTGAATCTTAAAACCACAATGAATAAGTTGCTTATTCCTCGCCAACTATCGGCCATATATTGCTCGCAAAAGACCTTTTGTGTTGACCTCCTTAAGTGCTGAAGACGATGTCAGTAGATTTTCTTCAATTATGTAATTTACCGAATTTTCATGATAAAAGATCTTCAGAATTTTTTTTATGATTTCCACGTCCATTGGCTGTAGTAAGGATGTAATGTTGGGAGATAGAAGTTCCAATTGAATATTTTTCGGAGAATCTAAATGATGCTGCACTGCTCAGCTGTGAAGAATGAACCAGTAAAATTCCTTTGTCATTTTCATTGTAATATTGTTTCCCAACTTATAAGCCATTTAACTAGGCAATTAAAAGCATCATGTCCCAAATAAACGAGGCTGATTTTTTTTTTGTTAAGGTCTCTTCAGCTCCCACTGCATAGGTAAGTATCGGCCTTATTGTCGCCTGATAAATTAATAGTTGGCTTTTTGGGGGTTATGTTTGCGTAAATTACGTAAACACCGAAATATTTTGTTTATGTTTGCCATGGGAAATGTGGAGCTTTTCCAATTTTATGCATCGGAATCATGATGATATCTGCAATTTTCCAGAGGGAAGAAAATACTGTAATCTTAGTACTGCGTTTATGATGCTGATAAGATGCATGAGGGCTTTGCGTGGTAGCAAACTGAGGGCTTTGTGTTTTTCTGTTGTTGAGATTCTTAATAATGTTGATTGCGTCTGCTGGAGAGGTAGGACGGATCTCTTCTGGATTGGTAGACTGGCTTAATGTGCGATGGACACACTGGTAGATGTTGTGGACAAAATTGACATTGAGTTGCGCTATTTTTCTGAGTGTTTGCGAGAAAACTGCTTTATCACCATCGAAATATACGAACAACCGTTCGCCTTGAATTCGGGGTAGTTAATTTTCGGTTTTGGCGTAACATTTTAAGAAACTTCCATAATTCTTTCCCGCTGTTGATTTCGATAATTCTTGAGGGTCTGTCAGAACTTGGTAACTTTATTGAGGATTTTTCAGTCTTGGGGGGAGCCAATGTCTTGTGATATATTTTCTGGACTTTATTCTTTTCTCTGATTAACTGCATGATGTCCTCAGAGAGTCGATTTGACTTAAGATGAGTTGTAGTCCTGGTGACTGCCGCTAAGGCAGCGTTGATTTGGTTAGTGAGATTAGCTATTGCTGTATCAATATCTTCCTTTCTTCTGATGATTAGTACAGATCTGATGTCTTTAGAGATAACACGTGGGTGTTCCTCCCATAAAATAATGAGTGGAGTGGATCGTGGTCTGAAGTGAGGTTGTTTACCGCTGATATTGATGTCTGATATTTTAGGGATGGACTATCTCGATTCGCGTAAGTTCCGAAATTTGTGGGTTCTGATAGGCCTGTAAATGGTGTATTGTTGGAGGTGATGTATGCAATGGATATTCTTTCGTTACGGTTTCTTGATTTACTATTTCAGGCAGGATAGATCGCCTGTTACGATGACGGATTCTTTGGTACCTAATATGGCGTTGGCATCTGTGACTAGTACAGGCTTGTTCGGTGAGTTGTAGGCTATGTGGACTTGGAGTTTTCCTGCTTTGTTGGTCTGAACTTCGATTTCTGGTGATTTCTAGGCTTCTAGTTTTCGGAATAGATATTACATTATGAATGAAGTAGTGTTTAACATAGATAGCGGTGCTTTTCTGTCCAGCAACTAGTCTGGACAGGAATTTGCCACCCTCACAGTCCCGAATTATTTCAGGACTGTGGCGGTGGCAAATTCCTGCATTTCGAGGATTTTATTTGTTAGTCCGTTGGCGTTCAAATAAGCGATCAGTAGTGAACGTGGAGCGATTAGTTTTTTATAGATTGCTTAGTGTAGTTAAAATTGAGCGGGTATGGTTGGCTAATCTTTTTGTGGATTGCAGAGTCTGACTGGTTTTGCTGAAATCAACTAATATATCAATTAGTGATGTGGCAATGACGACAACTGGGTTGTAGTCAGCATTGTAAGATTTCTCAATGCATGGTATCTTCTTTGGTGATGTTATGTCCAACTAGTGTACAACCTTCGACTTTGTGAAAAACAATGCTTCCCTATCCTGAAAGAGACAGGATTCCAGGTTGGTTTGGTGGGGGAAGCATTGTTTTTCATATGTGGAAAGTTGAAGGGAAATTTGTGCATTTTGCCTGATTTACGACTATTTGGATGGAAACTGCATACTCTGAAGTTAGTAGAGTGAGATGAGGCCGTGTAGTCTTAGTTTTTTTTTTTTTTTTTTTTACATGTGCTTCTGTGCATGATCAAATTTCTGGCATCTGTGACCATGGCTTGTTCATGCCCTCCGTCGTAAGGGTTCGCGGGTGATTACGAGGCCACAAACTGCCGTAACATCGATAATATAATATGGTTTTTATTGATTTGTACCTGCACTAATAGCATTGATGACTCTTAGATCATTGGTGACTTCTTCTATGGGATCGATTCAGTAATGCATCTGAGGACAACTTTCACAGTTTTCTGGGTGCTAAGGACATATGTGTGGTATGGTAATTTCTGATTATCAAGGAGGTTGCTTAAGTTTCTGTGATCTATAATAGATTGTATTCTGATGCCTTCATCTGTATTTTTGTCCAGTACATATTGATGTGATGTTCTTTTATAGTTCATGAAAACTTGAACTAGTGACCTCTATGACTGGCGGTATTCTTTCCTTGGAATTGTTATCCTTGATCTCAGTGAGAATATCATCTGTTACAATGGTAGGTTGTTTTTCTCTTTTTATTAATGTGTTCGTTCTTTTCCTGTGTTTGAGGCATTGGTTGATTATTCTCTTCTTCTGACAAGAAGTTCTCTGTGTTACAAAGAACTAGGAGCCAATGTCAGTAATGAAGTTCTTAAAAGAACTGGGAGATGGACTGAGCCCTTGACTCTTTATCCCGTCATCTGAATGAAGTAAATCTGTGTGGATGGAGTGTAATTGAGCTAAAAATCTCTAGTCATGGCTGGGTAACAGCAATAGCCGAGCCTCACTTAAAACTTCATTGGCTACAGCATTGCCATTTGTCACCCAGGAAGTCCTCTGTTTAAGTAAAGAGGTAAAATCTCAAAAAATCAGACGATCTCTAGGCCACTCATTCGTGGGCGAAAGACCGTCCAAATCTCCGCGTTGGTTCCACTCAGTAAAACTCGACCACCGAGCAGAACCGCTCATTCCGAAGAAAATAATTCACCGACAAGAACCCCTCAGCGGGCCGTGCCGGAGAACACTTTCCCCGGAGACTCAAATTGCTCCCTTAAGGCAAAAACCCTAAGAGAGCGAACTCTCGCAAACTCGGCAGGGTAACAGCAACAGCCGAACCTCAGTTAAACTTCATTGACTACAGCATTGCCATTTGTCACCCAGGAAATCCTAAAAAACGAACTTTCATCCTTCTCCTCCTCACCTACCCGCCATTCCAGTAAAGAAGTTTCTTTTCCTATAAAAATATCATTAACAATTATATTATCAAGAAAAGGGTGTGTTTATAAATATTCTTAAATAATAATAATTTTTAAAAATATAAAAATTTTAAATATTAAAATACTAATATATATATATTTCCTTTAAGATTTTATATAAGATATTTGATTTCAATTAATAAATAACAACAAAATTAATATTTATATCAATTTTCTGATAATGTTAGGGATAATCTTCACACCAACAAGCTGTAGTTTAATTCCCACTGTTGCATTGTAAAAGGTCTCTAAGTAGTAAAAGCTATTAATATCAATATCACTCAAACAAATACAAATTATTAGTGACAGAAACGGCTGCATAGTCGAGTATCTGTATCGTGTGTTAAAAGGACGAATAAGCGAAAGCTTTACAAGCCGTCTACATTTCGACGACAAAGAAGAACCCAATTACGGAAACGTTACCCAGAAACATTGTAGCGAGTAAAGAGATCGACACAAATGTGAAACGAAAAACATCTGACGACAGCTTTTCAAGAAACTCATAAGGCAGTGACGTCATCGTCCGTAGAAAGAAAGTGCCGACTAGCAATTTTTTTTTTTTTTTTAACACAATAGCACACTCAACAGTATGATTGCGTCGTTAGCTCAACGCTTATGTTTCTTAAGACATGTGAGTTTTTCCAGAATCGTCTTCGCCATCTTTGAAGAACAAAGCAAAGAGATTCGCGTCGGTAATAAATACGTAAATAAAAATTGGAGAAATAAAAATAGTTCAGAATAAGAAACGTATCCAGTTACAACATAAAGCAACTCAAAGTTGAGTTATAACCAGCAGATGTTTGTTTTTGCAGTGGTAAATCACGGCCCAGTTGGTTCCAAACGTTTTTTTTTTTTTTATTAGGTTATATATTATTGACCTACATCCTCTTATTGTTAACACGAAGTCATTTTTGTTATTGTAACTTCCAGACGATAACATCAACCCACTAGTGCTGCCCTCTGGGAATGAAACACATAATATCAAGAATCGATGTCAATTGCAGGTTATAAATTCTTTGCTTGAAGTAAGACAGCGGACTACACCCATAACAGTAAACCAAATCTTGTTATCCGATCGTTAAACTATCTTTTTTGCGTTCATCCTACTTAATGTTTACTAAATTTATGTGAATCATTTTGTGTGTAATTTCATTCTCCTGTAGGCACACCTCTACCAGCTGATGAAAAGCGATAGTTACGCCCGTTATTTGAGATCAGATATGTATAAAGAATACTTGAATGGAACCAAGAAAAAGGTGGGTATAATGAGTATCATTCAAAACACTTTATATATAATATAATTTATATTGTAGGATTATAAATTCTAAAGTGTTTATTCTAAATTATAAATTCTAATAGTTAACGTAATTATTATTTCAAACAATTTACGTTAATAACTAATTGGTGGATCAGTTATATGCTTATAATAATGGATCATTTAAATCCACATTGTATAGAATATAATTTTACAGCTTAATATTTACATCTAAAAATTGCACGCACGTGTCTGGCAGACTGATACCTCAGGGTACTATAATACTAGAATAACAATGCATACTCAATAGCTGTATGCTACCAATGGGCACAAAATCCATAACAATTAGTATAAGGAGATCTGCATAGCTCTTTGATACAATGCACACACTTTTTTTTCTTCTTAAATCGTGTTAAACTGAAATCGTACCGCGTAAAACGAAAATTTGCTCCTTTTTTTCCAACAGTGTAAAAACCGAAATCATGCAATTCGAGTACCGTGTAAATCGAGGGTTATGTGTGTTATTGTTAAAAGTGGGTACCTCCAAAGTGTTAGGAACTTATCGAGGGAAGGCTCTGGAAGGTGTAATTTCTCGGTACTATTGAAATAGTCGCCAAGGAATTCATGTTTACTGGCAGCTTATTCTTCACTACATGTCATGAAAAGAACCCGGAGTTCTCATTCTTCCCTACTTGCCATAAACTACAAAATATCCCCAATATATATACTGTAAAAGCCACTTCCTATCTTGCATGTTTCTACCATATCTCCTCTTCTCCATCTGTTTCCCAAACTTTGAGGGCTACAATCTTTCAGTCTACCTTCCTATGTAAGGTTCCACAAGCCAGATATGATTTTGTCTAGCCGATGCTAAACCTTTTCCACTATTTCCTCATTTTCGTGGAACTCGGGGGATCATATATGAGCACATCGGTCCAGATGCGGTCCTATCAAGGACTTGTTAAGTAGGAGAATAACTTCCTTATTCCTGCAAGTAGTGTTCTTTACAAATATAGTTATTCGATGTGATGTCTTAATCACCTTGGCAATGGACTCTAAACTTTAATTCATTGGAAAGCCACAATTATCCCTAAGGGTCTAGCTTTAATCCACCTGTCTCTAATTTCATCAGTCACTTGAAGCGACTTCCCATGATTATAATAATCGGACTGCGGTGCTTTAATCTTAACATTTTTCCAGAGATCAGCTGAATATTTCTCTACCATTCGTTAATATACAAGTTAAGCAGGGATGGTCCAAGAGAACTTTTTGGTATAATCCACAACTCATTTTCATTCCTTTAGATTCAGCTCCTCCATGCATTGCTTTGCTACACTTGTCAGACACTCTCCAATCCACCACAAGCCTATTTGGCTAACTCATTCGTTGCAATTTGATAATAATCTCCTGTGTAGGATTCTGTCTAGTGCCCTTGAAAAAATTTAAAAGACTTATCGTGTGTTCATTCCAATTATTTAACTCTGGTCTTACTCTATTTTTAAACATGAGTAGATTGGCAAAACCTTTAACGCAGCCGTGCTGTCCCTCTATAAAAAGTGTTTTCTACCCACCTCTGAATGCGATTTCTCACCGGCCTCTGTCTAATATCTTAATGACTATCCTAGAGATCCATATTGGTCTATAGTTGCCTGCGTCACTCCTAGCTCCAACCTTTTATAAAGGAATTATTCTGCCCTCCTTTCATTTGTTAGGAATAATTCATGTTGAGGCTAAAATTAGGTCACTTAAAATTAAGCAACCAGGTGTAGCTAATTGCCGACCTGGTTGGCGTACCCACTCTTCAACCAACAGGCTGCGGGTTCGAATCCCGCCGTGAGTGTGGATGTTTATGATTATCTTTAGGTGGGAAATGTATTTCATCTTCTGGTGTGAGACCACCACCCGGCTTATTGGAGGACTGAAGTGGCTTTAAAAAAATTCCACGTTTGTTCTCTTAGAGCAAAGTTTCCGGTATTGTAAAAAATTTGAAAAGTATAAAATTGAAAAAAAAAAATCCTTAGCTCACTCACCGTGCAAATGCACTATAGGTTTGCAATTAACCTTTCGTGGGTGGGAGCAACTTAAAAAAAAAATAGCGCATTCCTTTAGCACACACGTGCTGATATCTCTCGCATCAAATTCTGAATATTCTATTCTTGAGAGACACTTGTGACATGAAATTAAAAATTATAAACACGTTAGCACAAGAATATTTTAATATTTAACAAATATTTCAGTCTGAAACTAACAGACTATTCTCAGTGGCTTGAGAGGAACAATTTTTACAAGGTGGAATACAAACAACTGATCATTCAAAAGTAGAACGAGCCACGTGATGTTACATTGCTCAACACTAAAGAGAGGTATATTTAATCCAAGAATGAATAAATTATAGGTATTAAATTATAGGTATCAATTCACAATTTCATACAACAATCTTAATTTATAAATTCAATTGAAGATAACATTAGACTAATATAAGAATTAGAAGTTCTCAATTGAGAACTTAGTGTGTTATCCGGATTAAACTTTCCCATATTTTTGACAAGGGTGGGCAATCATTTCGATTTAAGTTGGAGCGTTGAAGTAAGGCCTCAGCACTCTCTTTGAATAGGCGTTCGAATTTACAGCGACATCTGTGTAGAAGGCGAGTCCTGGACCGGGGAATTTTGTGGCTTGTCTCTATCCCGTGTTGCGCCAATCCAGACTTATCGGTCATCCGCTCATCTTCAGAGATTCTGACAACAACAGTTTACAGAAAAAACCTCTTTTACTGGACGTTACATTCTCAAACAATTTGCACATCATCCTTATCAAAAAACAGGAATCATAAAATGCTTAATTCGACGAACTAGAACTAATTGCTCAACTCCCCACGAATTACAGAAAGAAAACTTGCCACTATCAAACATTACATGAAATTAAATGGCTTGTCCGAAAAAAACTACACATCTGTTCGATTCCTACAATCCAATCCAGAACAACAAAGAATCAATACATCGAGTTCCAATTCCATATATTTCTGGAATTTCAGAACCAATTTCAAGAATTCTGAAGAAATATGATTTAACAGCCACTTATATCACTATTAATAAAATATTCAGCCACTTCCCCTCTTCTAAAGATAAACGTTCAACTATGTCGCTGCCTGGTGTATATCAAGTGCCGTGTGACTGCAATCTGTCGTACCGACAGATGTGTTGGACAAACCGGGCGCACTATAGACAAAAGAATACAAGAACATCAATCTTACATTCTTCACAACAAATCCGATAAGTCTGGATTGGCGCAACACGGGATAGAGACAATCCACAACATTCCCCGACCAGGACTCGCCTTCTACACAGATGTCGCTATAAATTCGAACGCCTATTCAAAGAGAGTGCTGAGGCCTTACTTCAACGCTCTAACTTAAATCGAAATGATTGCCCACCCTTGTCAAAAATATGGGACAGTTTAATCCGGATAACACACTAAGTTCTCAATTGAGACCTTCTAATTCTTATATTAGTCTAATGTTATCTTCAATTGAATTTATAAATTAAGATTGTCGTATGACATTGTGAATTGATACCTATAATTTATTCATCCCTAGGATTAAATTTACCTCTCTTTAGTGCTGAACAATGTAACATCACGCGGTTCGTTCTACTTTTGAATGATCAATTGTTTGTATTCCATCTTGTAAAAACTGTTCCTATCAAGCCACTGAGGATAGTCTGCTAATTTCAGACTGAAATATTTGTCAAATATTAAAATATTCTTGTGCTAACGTGTTGATAATTCTTAAATTCTGAATATTTTTAATATCTAAAGTTGCCATTCCATCTCATCTTGATCCAACTACATTCCGGAGAACTAATGGTCGGTCAGGAATGCATACCTTACGAAAATGACTACTTAAAACCTTAACAATTTCCAGTGCATTCGATACTTTTCTACCAGCGGTATTTATTTATTGATTATTCTACCGTGATCAATTTTACTTTTAATCGCCACATAGCGAAAGAATTCGTTCGGATTTCCATTAACTCGATCAGCTAACTACTTTTCGTATTTTGGATTCAGCTTCCTAACCGCAGTTGTCATTCGCTTGACCTATTCTTTGCCCTCCTCGTATGACTGCTCATCACGTTTCGCATGATATAAGTTCTATAATATTTTATTTTTATCTAGCTCATTTTTAAAGCTTTAGTCATCCATTTCACACCCCAGCGATTAATTCTCCTCACATTTGAGATGCGATCATTTATAGTTTCCTTCAAACACCACTTGGTTATCTCCCATGGACTACTAATTCCCATGTAGTTTCTCATGAATGGTCCACCTGCAAGCAGACTACGCAGCTTATCATAATCATTGCTTCATAGTTCAATATATACTCATGAGGCAAAGCATTATGACCACCACCAGCTTGTTTCTGGCCAACCAAATCACGGTTGACCATAATTGGGACAGTGATGACGGTATCTTGGTATGGAGATTATTTTCATCGATATCATTGAGTCCTCTCATTCCCACTGAATACATCTTGACTGCAAATTCTTAATTATGATTGTTCCAGGCCAGCTATTGCTCTACATAGTGACAGAGTGAATTGTCTTCTGGCCTGTTTACTTGTTTCGCGGGATTAAAACAGTTTCTAGTGGGGAAAAACCTCTTAACCTCCATACCACCGGCTAACTCACCTTCAGTTGAAAAGTCCTGATGGTTCTTCACATACCAGACGAGATTCGAACCCAGATTTTTTCTAACCAAAGGACATCGTCGATACCAACTGAACTACGGAAGATCTCCAGTTTATATACATAAATACACCAACAGTTATACATAAATTAAATACAAATAACAATTATATGAAAATTATAATTTCTAAAAAAAGTTATTATTTTCGACCTAAACTTTAGAAAATTTTGAGGCAGGAAACCGCTATCCATGACTTCGAGTACAGACTATTTGCTTTTTATTTTTAAACCCCATTTGTTTTTTCTAAGGGCGCGTAGATGAAAATTTTCGAGCCCTTTAAACAATTGATAAGTAGCTAGTCTCCATCTTTTTTCACCATTAGTTGAGTTGATTTCTACTGACTGACACAGCCGAAAAGGTGATGATCATAAGGCATGCAACGAATGCCATTTTACATTTCTAATTATACTGATATTATTGCATCAATATCATATATGTGCCCAGTCCATTTTTATGAGTTGCAGTTTTAGAAACCCAAGTTTTTCGAAGGAGGTAAACCATCTCACCTGCAGCAAAAATTGACTAGGCTGGGATGGAAAAAAGTCTTCTGATAGGTGAATCAGACTCCAACTTGTAAGTCTTTTAAGATTTTAGGAATGATAGTTTTTTGTTATTAGCTTTGAAATTATTAAATTTTCGCTATATAACTTAAGGGTAGAGTATAGCCAAACTTTTAACTGCTGAATTCTCGTGTTCGATTACAGTTTTGTCACTTTATTTTTATTTTTTCCACTAGCGCTCCTTAGAACACTTTCGAACTGTCAAAAAAGATTTACAGTTGATCTTTATTTAAAAAAATAATTAATAAATAAAAAATAAGTAAGAGCTTATATAACCAATAGCATAAGTTGAAACTATTAATTTCATCGTATTATATATATATATATATATATATATATAGACAATGTATGACATGCCTCCATGGCAACATGGAAGCATGATCTGTCTTGGTTCACAACAAACAACTAAAACTCTTTTATTATTTAGAGAGTAGATGCTCAAAGATGGGTGCTTCGTTAAATTTACACTTGTACATAAATTTAACTTTGTACTGTATGACAATCTTCATTTTCTGTGCTACAGAATAAATATTAATATTTAGTGAATTAATTAAGTACTTGAATACAAAGCATTTCAACCGAGTCTAAGTTAGGCGATCTCGGATAAAAGTGATAGACAGATAGACAAAGTTTCCCACCTCCAGAAAAGTCATTTACTCTTAAATAAACCAGTTTGAAAATAACGCAGTTACAAGTAAAATACAGGATCCCTTGATTATTTTGACACTAATCTATTCGACTATAACTATTTCAGCTGTTTGTCAATGGTAAGCAGCTAGCTCAATGCAGTCCTTTCCAGAACAGACCTTCAGCACTCGGTGGTTCTGCTCTGTCATTTTATGTGGTCTGCCAGGTAGCGATTGTGCTAGTGTTGTTCCTAGGCGTTTCCTCTTCATAATAACATCACTTGCAGTTGATCGGGAGAAGCCTGCAGTAGGGCAGAAATTTCCCGAATTGAGTGATTGCAAAGGTGACATCCTATGATAGTGTCACGTCGAAAGTTACCAAGTTCTTCAGTGCCCATTTTACTGTTAATATTAGTCGATGAAGATTGTATGCCCGTATGCTTTCTTTTATACTTGTATGAGCCATGCCTATGATGTACACCCTCTGTCCAAAAAGAAACCGAACTTTTTGAAAATAGAAGAAAGACTAGTGGCGCCACCTGTTGTATCTTTTTGTTGTCGAAAGCAGCAACTTTTATTAGTTATCACGTTTATGGCATTTGTTTCATTAGAAGCAGAATTATGCCAAGAGTGACAGTGTGTTTTGACGAACGGTCGGTCGTCACGATATTCATGCCGTACGCGACGAATTCTTGCTATCAATCGCTTCAAAACTTCAAGATAAAACACCATTGACCGTTTGGTCAGGCGGAACGAATTCTTTGTGGATAATGCCCTTGGAATCGTAGAAACAAATCAGCATTGTCTTTACTTTTGACTTCTCCAAGCGACTTTTTTTCGGATGCCCCTCTTCTGGTGGTTTCCACTTCTGGCGCTTTGTTTCGGGCTCATACTCAAAACACCACGTTTCGTCACCACTAACGATCGTTTCAAGGAAGTGTTTGAGTCCTTACGAGCGGTTTTAATGAGGTTCTTGCAGTGTTCAATTCGATACATTTTTTGGTCGTCGGTCAACTCGTGGGGAACAAATCGCGAATTCAATTTACGAAGGCCCAAACTCTCGGTCAAAATGTTGTGCACAGTTGATTTTGGAATTCCCAATTCATCTTCAATCAATCTCACGGACAGTTTCGGGTTTTCTTTGATGAAATCACGCACTTTTTGGATGTTAACTTCGCTCAGTCCAGTTTTTGGACGGGCCCTGCTTTTCGTCGTTCTCAAGCGTCTCACGACCACTTTGAAATCGCTTAAACCACTCGTAAACTTGAGTATGGGAGGATACGCATTCATCACCGTATGCTGTTTGAAGCATTTGTGCATTTCGGTAAAACTTTTACCAAGTTTAACACAAAAGTCAGTCGCAGCTCTCTGTTTGAAACTCATTTTCCTACCGTTCGTCACCACACACTGTCACTCTTGGCACTATAACTTGGCTTCTAATGAAACAAATGTCATAAACAGTTGACAGAACACTAATGAAGGTTGCTGCTTTCGACAACAAAAAAGATACAACAGGAGGCGCCACTAGTTTCTTCTATTTTCGAAAAGTTCGGTTTCTTTTTAAACAGAGGGTGTAGATAGCCATATCCATCACTACGAAGCGGTGTCCGTATATTTTTGACCAGTTAGTGTAGAACTGGTACCGAATTAATGCAATTTACATTAATTAATATGCAAATCAGTCTCTGCTTAGCACTGTTACACTTAACGCTGTGACTACTCGAAACTTCTTAATGGAGCTAAGCGGGGAATTAACCCATGTGTATGATGAATAATATTTTGTCTTTCTTTTTTTACAGAGTAAACTATTCATACCAAAGTTACCAAGTCTCAGCATTGGATCTTGAGTGATGCTTGCATTCCTACTAAGACTTCACATCATGTTTATGAAACTACGTTTGTTGACGTACGCTTCCTTACCTCAAGTCACTGCCGTGCCCCATTTGAGCATCTACCAGAATTAAGCAAAAGTCAGCTACGGGTTCTCTTCATCTAAGACTTCATACACCAAAGGATCTAAAAGAAAGATCTCTAGAAGAAGAAAATGAAAAATAATATAATAATGATAATAATAAGCTCATAGATTGAGTTGCCTCCAGAATAGCTATTTTTCTTTGTCACACTGCAGATATTTGTTAATATTTATTTATTTTCCTTAGTAATCTATTTTTCATTGTAGCTCGTATAGGTATGTTTTGATTTCTTAGTAGAAAGAAATTTAGAACTTATGCATGATGAGCTCTAAAGGTTTGCATGTGCACATCATGCAAATCATGTAAATCTTTAATACGCTGTTAAGAAATCACAATTGGTACGATGAAAACTGTACCACTAGTCGCTACATCTGTCTAATGATCCCTTGTAAAATGACTGCGTATTTTGTCAGTGTTGTTACAAAGTTTGATGTAACTGCAAGATATTTTAACAGTTGATCTCAAACAAGTTAGGCCTAACAAAGATAATTCTAAATGGCTTTATCTTTGTTTCGGTGGTTTTGATATGAAATCCTGTGGGATTAAAAAATAATAATAATAATAACCAAATATCCACTTAGTATTTTCTCTAAACATCGCAATCCTCCCGGTGTTGATAAGATTCGAAATTAGAATATGAACGTCTATTTTTTAGAAAATTAGAAACAAGAAAAATATTCCTGTCCAATGTGGATGGATCCAATAGAAGGAAATTAGCTAGAGGGAAATATTTTATTTTTTCATCGAATAAAAATAAAAATGAATAATAAATTATGACTGAATTAAAAATTCAGTTCAAGTTCCAAATTATCATTAAATGTTCCAATGTGCTTCCGAAAATACGGGCGAACAACGATAGAGAAAAAAAAAAAAACGCTAGGCAAAAATATAGGGACTTCGACTCTTACCTTTACTGTCTCCTGGTAATGATGTGCCTGATAATAATTCCTAAACGAATGTTTCCAAATATATCTTTAAGTGTAAATGAAGCACCACACAAAATCGTCTACTTGTATCTTACAATTTCCACTTATAAGTTGGACATGATTCTTATGACGTAAACAACTTATATTATCATGTATGTACCAGGGTTTAGAAACTCCAACTTAATTAAGCTAGCTTACATATCCAGAAATGTGATATTTTTGCTTCAAAGTGCGTGTAAAATATTCAATGATCTCTGGTATCCAGAGTAAACGAATCATCCACCCTGTGACTTTACGTTGATACTAAAAACACATCAGACTATTATTTTTTCATCGTTTTGAAGCAATAAATC
Source organism: Typopeltis vanoorti (assembly GCF_054136105.1). Classification (NCBI taxonomy): domain Eukaryota; kingdom Metazoa; phylum Arthropoda; class Arachnida; order Uropygi; family Thelyphonidae; genus Typopeltis; species Typopeltis vanoorti. The sequence continues at coordinate 86,464,085 of NC_143565.1, forward strand.
TTTACAAAGATACCTAATGTTCGTTAATTATTAGAGATATTAGATAGAGCTATTTTAAATTAAGCTTCAAAGTATTTGAAAAAAAAAACTAGATATATAGATATATATATATATAAATATATATCAAGAATGTAAATATTTCTGTTTATGTTTGTTAATATTTTTAAATGTGTTTAAATTATTATTTTATTTATTTATTTATGCTTCGATTCATTTAGTTTTCTCCAAGAAGTTAAGAAAGAAAAAGTTTGACAATCTTTTTTTTTAATTATTTTTTTGGGGAATTATTATTATTACCATAGAATGCCTATAGCCTTTTGGTCGGTAGTAGTAAAAAAATGCATTTTTACGAGCCTATAAACATTGGACAGTCTTTAAGAGAATACAATAGGTGATCGTTTTTAAGGTTTGGCGACACCGCTGTCTTTAAGAAACCCAAGTTTCTTTAATAAATGCTTTTAATTCGTGTTGAGATTCCTGCAGTCCTTCTGAAGCATTTGTGCGTGTATTCCCTCCTTTTATCCCCCCCCCCTAGTATCCTTGTTGGCCATTGCCAAACGATAATGAATTGCTGTCCGTTTAGCACGGTTTCCTTAAATGAACAAGAACCGTGCTAGATGTGGGCATCTCCGATTGCAACCGTCCGTACGATAGCATAGTTGTAAAGCGACTTCCCTTGTCTGTCGCGAATTATCAAATGTATAAAGAGTATACGTCAAATAGATAATACATTTTACGGTGCTGTTTACGATAAGTTCATGGGATTTGTAGGAGTCCTCTTTATGGACATCAGAGGGGTAAATTATTATACTGATTCTAATTATTTCAAATCTATGGTAATAAATAACCATCCCCATAGTTGTATCTATTTGAAATAGTTTCTTTTGAATCTTCTGTCTCCGAAGCGTTTTCTATTTTCTGGCAGGTACGTTACTGCCAAACAATGTATCATACTCTTTAGTGTTACACCTGTGACCAAGTCCACCTGTAAGATAATATAAAAATAAATAGCGAGTTACTTTATTTTAATATGTTTCGTGTCTCATATTTTTTCTACTAACAATCCAAATATCTAATAAGAATACTAGATATTTGGCGATCATGGAAGCATATGCTGACCCATTCATTGATCATAAACGCACATCTATCTCAGTATAAAGGAACATACACAAAGGCAAACTTTTGTGGCCATAGCACACGATAGAATGGAAGAAGCAGGCAATATTAATGTCTCCCAGATGTCTGTCGAAGGCCTGCATATCCAAACAGAGTATGGGGATGACTGATCTTAATGAATATATCAAGTGAAATTGCCGGGTATCCTCCTATTCAATATTATGATATTTTACTGTCTGTAAATCAAGGTTCTCAACTATTCACTCTCTACATTACGTTCAAATTAAACCCTCCTCAACTTTTTTTTTTTTTTTTTTTTTACTGAAATTCCTAATTTTTTACATTTCCCTAAATCCATGTCTCAGATTACTTAACACGTTCATTGCCAAGCTGAAAATTGGAATTTCGTGTGGTGGCCAACTTTTTTTTATTTTTTTATTTAGTTAACGACGTCCACGCGATAGCGCGTGATCGGCCGTTTGGTGAGAGCTCGCGTCGCGTGATCGCGCGATATCGTTCATTGCCAAGCTGAAAATTGGAATTTCGTGTGGTGGCCAACTTTTTTTTAATTTTTTTATTTAGTTAACGACGTCCACGCGATAACGCGTGATCGGCCGTTTGGTGAGGACTCTCATCGCGCGATATCGCGTGTTTTGCAATGAACATGTTAAACCATACTCTTACTCAAGCTTATGGGCTGATTATACACGCCGGTGTTCATGGTTGAATTTGACGTATAATTACAAGCTGATTTTTCGGGTGAAAAACTTTGGCACTACCATATGGGACAGGCAAACTGACGTTCAGATTAAAAAGCCCTATCACGTCATCCTTCAAATTACTATGTTAGAAGGTGAAACAATGATGTTTCTAGTCTGAAAAAATTACCAGAAAAAAAAAAAAAAAAAAAACTTGCGACAGTAAGAAAGACACTGACAGAAAGACAAAGGTAACATGATTCTAGAAGCCGAGACTGAGGATATCTCAAAAACGAAAATTTTCCCTTAAAGGACACAGACGTCTAAAGATCAAGCTGGTGGTAGATTTGTCATGGTCTCCACTGTGTATTAGGAAAGGATAACGTTACTGATGTTTTTGATGATCGCGTAGGCTCGCAAACATAATTGTGATCCGCAACGTTCTATCCACTGGAATATGATGCAATCTACCAGTATGACAAGCCATTCCACTAGCCATCAAGTCAGAATCGTTCAAAAATAGTTCGAAAACCTTGACAGATAGTTGCAGCATAAATCCTAACCTGCATCACGCTCCCTTCCCAATTTGAATCCTATCGAACAAATGCGGGAAGAAGCATATAGGATAGAAGCAAACCTGCCTACCTTAATCTATCGCTTGAGAGATATATTGTTTTAGAAGATGTGTCTGGAATAAATCGGAATCAATAAAGACACTTCTCTGTTATCGTAGTAGTTTAAAAACCAAAGGCATCCAACTCTTTATTGACTATACTCGCATTTTTGTGTAGGAGTATATCTTTCAAAACGTGCATGTTTTCAAAGATATAGTCCGTGTTTTCTCGGCAAAAATATTTACCTGTTATCATTTTCTTTCTAAAAGGTATAAGAAGAATTCCTTAGCTCATCCATACATAATCAAATATTGATTGTTTGCAGAAATTGAAAACAGAAATGTACTCTTTTTAAAAGTTGCATAAATGTATAGGAATATATCGTCAAAATGGAGATTGTTTCTCCGAAATGCTTTTAAAATTTTTAATATCTAGACATAGACCAGAGAAGACATAGACGCAACATACATAAAAAATCTGTAATGATGTTTTCAAGAAGGCTACACTTTCAATAGAGAAAGAGGATATGGAAAATATATTCTCGAGGCAGAGTACACTGAAATTTTTCTTCTAAATAAAATATTAGCTGAACATTAACTTTCAATTTATTTTAAACATGACATTACTTTCTCCAACACAAACAGGTGATAAAATTTTAATAAAGTTACTCTAAAAATAGATTCCTAAGAACCGGTGTAGGATTCGAATGTATTAAAATAAAAAAGACCAATTACGACTTTCAGCACTTAAAAAGTTCATGTCCTTATCCTTATAAGGACTGGCTTAAAGGGGCGAAGCAAGAATGCTTTTCATCTTCCCCGTTATCTGTAGAGGACAATGTAAGGATAAGGTGTTATTGAGCTATTAAAGCTCTGATCATGGCAAGAGGGTAACAGCAATAGCCGAGCCTCAGATAGAACTTCATTAGCTACAGCATTGCCATCCATTACCCTCTCAGGGTATTAATCACCGCATCTCACGGTCCAAAATTTCATGTTCTTAAAAGAACTGGGAGACAGACTGAGTCCTTGACTCTTTATCCCGTCATCTGAATGAAGAAAATCTGTGGATGAGGTGTTATTGAGCTAAAGGCCCTAGTCATGGCTGGGTAACGGCAATAGCCGAGCCTCAGTTAAGACTTCATTGGCTACAGCATTGCCATTCGTTACCCTGGAAGTCTTAAAAGGATACACATCCATATCCATTCCCTCTTCCATCACCCATCTTATAAGGACTGGCTTAAAGGGGCGAAGCAAGAATGCTTTTCATCTTCCCCGTTATCTGTAGAGGACAGTGTAGGGATAAGGTGTTATTGAGCTATTAAAGCTCTGATCATAGCAGGAGGGTAACAGCAATAGCCGAGCCTCAGTTAGAACTTCATTGGCTACAGCATTGCCATCCATTACCCTCCAAGGGTATTGGATTGAATGAATCAATCACCGCATCTCACGGTCGATTGATTCCCCCGACCACCCAATTCGAACATTCATTAATTACTTGTAAACAATATATGTGAAAAATAAAAAGGTGGATTTAATTTTATCGAATAAATTAATAACTTTCATCTTATTTCAATAATTATAAAACACATATATGTATTTATTTATTTAAATGAATATTTATTACATAGCATTTAAAGAAATACGCTTGAATTGTAGAAATTCTACATTATTAGCTTCGGATGAGAAGTGTCATATAACGATATTATACTTTAGTGAGCGAATTCAATTGAAATCGTTAACAGGAAAAACAAACAACAAAAAAGGTTGATATACTTTAATGTTTTATTTTAAAAGTCTGTAATTGAGCAGTTTAACTACGCTTTAAATACAGTTATCATTATTTATTAACAGTATATTTAAATTCATCTACATTTCAGATTTAATCTGAAAAAAAAATCAGATTTTATAAACTTAAATTAACTACGGTAGATTTCATTTCAGTTTGGCAGCGCCACCATTGAGAATAAAGATATAAACTTAAGTTATTCGTTCATTTGTATAAATAATTAACGCTTTCGGAACCTCAGTAAATGTGAAGAGTATGTAATGGTATTTTTGTGAGTAATGTTTTCAATATGATTTCTTTTAATATACAACACATCTGTTTTAGCTGCGACTCATAAAATGTATTACGTATGTAAAAATGCAACCAGTTTTACCAACAGACAATTATTTATAGCGTACAAAGTATTCAATTTCGAATTTATTTTTAGCTGGGAGTAAGGTTTGTTTCTTTTGTTTTCAAAGTGCAGATCATTGAATATAAGGTTCCTAAATTACAAAAGCTCTTTCAAAATTTACTCACGCTAATGAAATAATGTACGAAAATATTCATTATGGAATGACCATTACAGAAATACGGCGGCATGAGTAATTAATATTGCCTTTTATGTAATGACTAGCTGTTGCTAAGACAAACATTCTGTATGTTGCTAAGGGTACCTAGATCAAGTTGGCTGATGGAAGAGCTTTGTATTTAAATACAGAACTGCCATCTGGCGAGTAATTTAACTGGAAATTTACGAATATATGAAGAAGCATTAAATCGTATTTGGTCAAAAAGTAGAGTTTTAGTTGACTACAGATTTATTTCAGTCTCAGTGTTCGTAACTTGCGTAATTGTGAAGCAGTTCTCCTGTAAAGTGTAAATGTTGATTGTGCGCCCAAAACTATCATAAAAATCTTGAAATGTTTACAACGCGGTTTCGGAGAATAAACAATAGTGGGGAACTCAAAGAATAGATTGGCTTGAAATTTTGGTGTGCATGTTTTTTTTTTTTTTTTTTCATTCGTAGAATTGTGCATTACGAATGTATTCCACAACATCCAATGATTCCAAAATTTCTATTTAGATATTTCTGTAGCGAATGTGAACATAAGTGCAGGAAAAACTATCTGAGAAGTGATGCATTAAAGATTAGTTTCTCTACCATGCCAATGCGCCAGCTCATTCTGTTTTGTTTAGTTATGAATTTCTGGTCATTAACGGTATAATCTATATTAATCCATATTCTTCATACTCTCCAGATGTGATATCTTTCAACTTCCTTCTTTTTCAAACCTCAAACCTGAGTTAAAAAAACAGCATGACATCTCGCATTTTTTTTAAATCTCAGGCTATACTTTTTGACGTCAAAACATAGGAACTCTGCAGATATTTTAATAATGTCCCGAACACTGAGATTACCATATTATGCTGCAAGAAAACTACTTCAGAGAGGTACCATGGAATAGAGTGAGAGACAACTTGGCTGTCACTCTCTTCCATTATTCTATAATATTTAATGCCAGCAACCACTGTCGAATTCGAGACGTTACACATAAAACATCGTAGAAGCATTATAGACCAACTTAAGATGGAAGTCTGATCTGGTGGAGATAAATTTTATCTTCTCACACATAAAACTGCAGTGTTCTGAGGATTTGATATATCTGGAAAATAGGACAATTGATTCCACTCGTCTATACTCCATAACTGGACTTTATTCTGGAAGATGAATGAATTCATATGGCCAAATATAGAAACAATAAGAAAAGTTACGAAATTTTACCAATATAAGAATATAATCATCGGCATCGAAATTGAGTTCGTATGCACTAATTAAAAGACAGCGGGCTTTTCCCAGGAGTCCATTTATTCAGTTTTTATTGGTATTTAAATTAGTTTCGATGGCCTCACTACTGTTTCGAGTTGTTGATTCTCATCAGAGACTAGAAAGAAATCTAGAAAATAAATACTCTCTCAATGCCATAGTGATCCTATGTGAGAAAAGTTAAACACCAAAAAAATGAAAACATACGGGCTCCTTGGGAAGAGCTTGTCTTTTAAGTAGTGCATACCAAGGGCAACTCTGATGATGATGAAGGTTATATTCTCATAAGCGCTCGGGTCAATTTTGTTTCTTTCTATATTTGGCTATAAAATATATCTGGATCCATAATATCTTCCATTTCAATATCTTTTTTTATGTAAAATTGAAGCTTTCTGGCTCTATACTTTAGTTGTCGCCTTAGTTATTCTTTATCAGCAGGAGGACGTAATTAACATTTTTATCGTATCTAAGATTCGGAATGCTGAATCTTTATGAATGACGTCGCAATGTAGTTATAAGATGATTCTCCTCCTTACAACCCTCTTCTCTTTGATCCAATTGCGCTGAATTTTTCAGTGGATCTTAAGCGGTCTTAAAAACGACTGTGTTTCAAATCTGGTAGAAATTGGCTGATGATGTGATGACTTCTAAAGATCTGAAAAGGACACGATTCAAAAACTCTGCAGATTGAATTGTTCAACAATTCAATGGACAGAAGAAGAGGAGAAGTCCAGCTGATGTCAAATAAAAGTATTGAATTGATAATATTAACCTTAACTGGAGACAGAGTTATCAACTCTGTTACTATTTATTAATGTTTGAGAAGAAAAAATTAAGCTTAAAAACTTACATATTGAAAAACAAAACAAAAGAGATAATTTCCTCTTCATACGATTCCCCTTCGCTGTAAATTAGTATTCAAGAGCACGCTTACCAAACATTGAAATGTTTAGTGGATACGTTCCGATTTCCCTGGAACGACAACACGTTTACGTTTATAAAGATGACGTATGCTGTTCACCGTCGCGCAAATTTTTTGGTAATGCTCGTGTGTGTGTGTGTGTGTGTGTGTGTGTGTGTGTGTGTGTGTGTGTGTGTGTGTGTGTGTGTGTGTGTGTGTGTGTGTGTGTGTGTGTGTGTGTGTGTGTGTGTGTGTGTGTGTGTGTGTGTGTGTTAAGAAAACTTCACGAAAATTGTATTTTTGTCTATTGGTGGTGGAGCATCTGTCTTGGTCTCTTTGTCAATAAAAGACAAATACTTTCAATATCATCAGACACTATCTATCGCATCAGATTTATCACTTGTCAGCGGTTTCAGGAATATAACAATAGATTTCATGTTAATTTTCAAGACTTAGAGGATTTATTACAACTTTGAATTCTAACAGGCACGTATCACACTTATGCTGAATTCTGATAATAATTTCTCTTCTTAGAAATTATACGAAGCAAATTTAATTCACTTCCTTCCCCGTTGAAGGAAATTGAAAGCTGGCTTTAAGACTACCTAGAAGATGATTTAACAATACTCACCGATTGGTATATATTTCTCATTCAACTCTAATAGGAAACATTGTGGAATTTAATTTTATAAAACTAAATCCTAACTGCTACCTCAATTTTGGTGAGATAAAATTCCCTTTATTCGATTTCTATGCTGATCTATATATTCACATTTTGAAATATACATACACACTGTAAGTACAGTGTATACGTGTTTGGATAAAATATCAAAATTATGGTAAAAATTTTAAAAAAAAAATTTAAACATGAAAAAATATTGTTTATTATCGATAAAATTATAATTTAATATAATTCAAATTTACTTAAAAATAAAATCCATTATCATAACCCCAATAATGTTCTAAAATAAAAACTATAACAAATGCCATGTCTTTAATTGTACTGTCCAAATATTTAAAGAGACGGAGTAAACACGATAAGCACTACGAACACTCTACTACTGGCGCAAATTGCATATAAACAACAGTGGAACTGCGCGACGGACAGTGCCGCATTACGCTAATAGCTCGCATCTCACTATAACGTGCATGTGCTTGCGCGCGTAGCAATATGACACCGTGGTAAACACAGTGCTGCTAGCGTCGTTCGCCCTCCTAAGTGTGCTACAAGATGGATTTTTATTATTTTTTAATACAAAATAAGAGAATTGTATGGGATTGTTGATGATAAAATTAAATATTACAAGCAAATATAAATAAATTAATAAATATATTGATATATCGAGAAAAATTGGAGGTGCTGCAGTTCCGTAGTGCCTATGCACGAGTCGCTCCTGTTCTTGTGATTAAAAAAAAAAAAAAAAGGAATAATTTATTCTAAATTCATTATGTGTACAAAAATGAAGTAAACCTTAATTAACCAAAACTTTTAAGAAAGGACATATCACAACGAAAGAAGACGAACCTCACAATACTAAAATTATAATTTAGAAATGGAACAATATAACAATGTAAATTATTGCAATAGAAATGGCAACACACACACACACACACACAAAGAGAGAGAGAAGGCGAATGAATGTATAATAAAACATCGCAATACAAATACGAGAAACTTTAAGCAAACGAATCGGAGAGACTATTTAAGTAATTGAAGTGCTACTTTAATTAATGTAGTTATTAATTTATTTAAGAAAGGTCAATTAAATGGAATAGAAGTTAAAAAAGAGAAACTGGTGCATAATCAGATGATAAAGTATTATTTGAAGTAAATAAAGATGACCTTTAAGAACAACGAGACGCAAACTGGAACTAAAGAAAAAAAAATCAGAACAGGTAACGGAATTTAAATACCTTTAAATGTCTAGGAAAAACAATTAATATTGAAAATATAGCAGAAAACAGAAGAAACTTTCTCTAAAAATTAACGAAATATCAAGATATTTAAATCAACGAACAAAAGGAAAAAAGTAAAGGTCTAACAATATACAAGAGTAAAAATCTGTTAATCAGCAATTCGAGCCTGTGTCAATATTGATTGGCATATGCAATATTAGCAGGTGCTGTCACTCTTCACGTTTCCAGAGAATTTGATCGTGTCAGATAAATTTCCATTTTTTCGGTCTGTCTTCCGCCCTCTGTAATTGGGTAGCCAGTTTTCTGTGTGGTCGTTCATTGTGTGTCATGGTGGATGGACCCCTTTCTTCGAGCTTGCCCTTAATGCAGCGGTGTCTCAGGGCTGTATTCTATTGTCTTTCCTCTTTCTCCTGCAAAGCCTAATCTTAATCAAATCTATTGCATTAAACAGATATCTCAAGCTTTAGGATCCATGCATCCAGCGCCTTAACCACTGATCTGTACACCATCTTTCAGTGGACCGAGAATAACTTACCAAACTACCTTCAGTGCTACCAAAATGCAATCTTGCCTTTTTGTTTTTCTCAGAAAGTACCTCATGTCACTTACCCTAACCTTCAGTAATACACAAATCTCGAGACAGATCGGGTCTCTCTATCTCCTTGGACTAACATTTACCTCCAGCCTCTCTTGGTATACATATATTAAATCAATAGCTTCTTCACCCGACCAAAAAACAAGGTATTATCATTCACTCCCCTCCCCTGGTGACTTTTCACCTTCCAGCTGCTTGCTCTATACAAATCTCAAATTTGCCATCCTTATAATTTCTATTCGTAGGTTTGAGGTGGTGCAATTAAAAGCTCCCTAAAAATTCTTGCTGCCACTGTCGGGAAGAGAGCGACTCGGATGATAGATAATCCCTTTATCACTGACTCACTTCAACCACTACCTCATAGATGTAGTGTTTTAGTTCTGCTTTTCTACGGGTACTTCCATCGGTACTCCATCCACCAAACTGGCATTCATGGTTAGGCTTAATGGAATGAATATAGCACAGAGAAACAGTTGAACATACGTTTAATGGATCCTATATTTTCTCTGTTACAGAGACATCATCCTTCTCAACATATAGACTACAATAATACCATTCCTATTCCCTATATCTGTAGCACTTCAGAAAAAATAGTCAACTCAAAAGAAATAATTTCTGTACTGCTTTCAAATCTCATTTAAAGCTGGCTTCCCTTCTAAGCTCTCCTAAGGATCCACTTCCTACCCTCTCTATTCCAGGTGTTTACAAGGTTCCGTGTTCTTGTGGAAGTTATCTTATTATGGTCAAACTTGGAGATCTGCCAACATTCGCCTAGAAGAACACAAGAAATAGATCTCCCACTATAAGTATGATCAGCGGGTCTAGCAGACCATGCCTTGATACATTGCACAGAATCAAATGAAAAAAAAAAAAAAAAAAAGTGCTTCACCGCAACAAATACAAACTTGAAAGATCTATCCTAAAATCAGTAGCGGATTTGAAAACCCAACCTAATATTAATAAATATGGTTGTATTAAACTTCCCAATATTTGGGAAATCAATTCTTAGAATCCTTCCAAACATCTAAGGCTAAAGAGGGTGCCCCTCACAGGGCTGTAGGCTTTTAGTCTAACTTATTTCCACTTATTGTTTTGAATGTTTTTGCATGTTTTTGCAATTTTAATTGTATCCCTGATGATGTCTCTGTCACTGAAACGAAATAAACTTGTGTTTAATTGTTTCAGTGAAACAATTAAATAAACATGAAATGAAATATTTATTTCAATTAAATGAAATAAACAATTAAACGTGTGTTTAATTGTTGCATTTCAGCATCGCTGAAATGCAAGCAAACCAAATCTGCTGCTCCACTTCCTCTTTCTTCTATCCATCTCTTCTCTTCACCTCACGAGGAAGGTTGTCCTCTGTAAGAGCCTTCTTCATGAAGTATTCTATAACAATTACAAGTCTTCAAGAAAAACATCAAGAAATTTATTCTTTCCCAGTCCTCATCTGCACTCCACACTGATGCGTTGTAGATTCTTTTACATCTCATATGGAGTCAAAATAATAATAATAATAATAATAATAATAAAATGAAAAATCACAATCACATAAAAATCAAAAGCGCGTGCGCACACACACACACTGTGTGAAATGAAACATTAAGAAAAATATACAAATAAACGCATTTTGACAGAATAAAAAAGAAAAAGATTCATGAAGAATGTCTCATTTATAAACTAATAAATAAAACGGGAGGTGAAAGACGGGGAATCAGATTGAAATGAACATTTAGAATGGAAAAAAGAAAAGTAAAATTAGTGAGAATTGGAAACCAAATATTAAAAGATCAACTATCAGGCCAGGCAAAAAATTTATGGGATTAATCTTCAGCCAACTGATTTTCAAGCATTATATAGGTAAACGGATTATTATTAATAATAATAATAAGCTAATTCCTTTTAATAGGGAGTAGGCGAGGCCTTTAAACCCTATCTAGCTTTTTGGAGACTGAATGGGCAGTTCAATCTCCACCAGTAGCCATTCAGAGATAGCTGGCTCATGTCTATCACCAATGAAGAGACCTGCAAACGAATGCTGCCATCTATTGGTACCTAAGCCTAACAGGATATATATTACTGCCTGAAATAATGTGGGTTCTACGTTCGATTTTCTTGAGTTTACAGGATGAAAAACCTGAGTTTCCGGGAGAAAAAACCCGCTTGCTCTGCCAGAGATCGTCTAACTCGGTAACCAGTCGAACAAAGGCTTTAAAAAAGTTTCTCCAGTTGGCTACTAGACTTGTCTACCTTCGGGCGGTCTAGCACAGAGGATGCAAGTGTCACTTCCACTGAGCTACACAGGCCTAGTTATAGTATTATATTTATGGTTTGGCTATCTTTGATTGGTTGTTTAGATCAGTGGTTCTCAAGCATCCAGCCGCAACATTACAGAGAATGGGCTTTTTCGACTAACTTGCCAAGGTCGCAACATGGATAATCCTGATACTACCAGTTCGAATGTTATGCAGAATGTAAACAATATTTCGGTAGGCGAAAAAAAAAAAATTTTTTTTTGCACTATTACTACGAAAATCGAATCCAGTTCTTTTCAATCAAAAGATTGAAAAGAACTGTCATAGATGATTGCACTATTAATGTCCTGATTGGTTTGTTACGCTAAGGCGAGCATGCCATAAATGAGAGAAATCTGAGAAGTGGACTTAAACTGGTATGGAGTTTAAAAATCGATTACAGAAAGTGTATTGAAAAGTATAATTGAAACTGCCTCTGTAGTACAATTGGAAGAACGACAGTACGCTATCCTTTCGGTTGGAGAAGGCCTAAGTTCCATTCTTATCTTGACCGGAAGGAATCTTTATATGGTTTTTTTTTCAATTGTAGGTGAGATAGCCGATTTCATAGAGGAAGGATTTTTTCTCCCGAAAACTTGGGTTTTTAATCCCACATATAGGCAAATCGGCCTGTACGTGGTGTGTTAATGATGATGGTAGCAGCGGCTCTGTGTAGCCTGCGGATTAAATTGTGGAGACAGAGAGTTGCAGAGTTGGTGCCCTCCATCAATGAGTCTTTGGACTCCTTGGAGGTGTCACGTAATAATCATATAATGGAAAAGGATATTAGAATTTATTAAGTTTCTTTAAAAGATTACAGTCCAGGAATATAGAGTTCGTTGTAATGTTTTTATGATAAGTAATATGTAGAAGGAATTAAAAACGAAATAGAAAAGGAAACAGATATTTAAAGGTACATCATGACAAATATATATACTGGGGGATCCCCCCCCCCCCAGCGCCTACGGCGCCCAATCCCCCAAGTTCCGGGATGGTAAGCCGGTTCTCCTTCAATTCTGATGACTCGAGACACGAGACAACAATGTGTTTGTTTCATGAAGGCAAACACATTGTTGGACGTTTCAAAACAATGAAGAGACAAAACACGTGACATAAAAACGTTCAAATTTCGGCTTATCTTTTTATATATATAGAATAGATTACAAAAACAAGAAGAAACACCAGAAAAGTAAAGAGGAAATCATATGTGAAAAAGAAAAGGTGGTAAAGTGATACTAAAAAAAAAAGTAAACAAATAAACAAATAGAAGACGTAGACCTTTAGCTTCACAGTTAATGAGATAAGAAAAGTGTAACGAATGAATATGGAAAAAAAAAAAAAACTACTGATTGTAGTTTTATGGAATATAAATCGAAAGAAAATGTACAGAAATTGAGAAAAAAGAAATTAACATAAAGACCATTTTATTGATAAAAGATAAAAAAAAAACGAAATTATAATTATTATAACAATTAGCCATAATAATTTCAAGGACTCCAGAAAAACAAAAGAATATACCATCTTAGAGAAAGCGTGAAAGGCTCAAGGGAGAAATGATAAAGAAAGAGTAAATGTTATCATAAGGATAGGCAGATTGCTAATTCGGCGATATACTCGTAACTTTTAGCACAAGAAGAGATAAAAGAAGTTCGAAAAAGGACTTGAACTGGTAGTAAATGACTAAAAACCGATAAGTAAAATTCGAGTAAATAAATGCAAAAGCTAACAAATGAACTTTTTTGAAGGCAAAACTCAGGACTTTTTCATAACTTGAAGCAATTACCATTTGTTTTAAAAGACAGCGCTTTTTTTTTTATCCAGTAAGAACAATGTACGATAATCGCTTTTTCGTCAAGAGATGGCTTTAACGATAATGGTCATATTCTACACGCTTTTATTTTTTTACGACACATTTTTAAATTGCTGGTCTCGTGAGTATTAAAAATCCGACGACTTAGAATGAGTTTAAATACATAAAATGCTATATTGTTTTAATTTAAAAGTTTGATTTTAATTTAATACCAGAATAAATTAAAGATACCAAGAAATTATATACTTGGATAAAGGATTAAACTAAGTATATAATTTCTTGATATCTTTAATTTATAATATAACACAAGTGATAAACTTTCAACATCCTCTATCTCATCCAGAGTATTTTAATAATAAGGTGTGCCACCTTTTGGCAACTCATATAGGAAAATATGACTTTTGCATTGCCTCTGAGTCCATTGAAGAACTTTAAGAGTCCATTGATGTGAGATCTTACCGTGAGATGCGTTGATTGATTCATTCAATCCAATACCCTTGGAGGGTAATGGATGGCAATGCTGTAGCCAGTGAAGTTCTAACTGAGGCTCGGTTATTGCTGTTACCCTCCTGCCATGATCAGAGCTTTAATTGCTCAATACCACCTTATCCATACACTGTCCTCTACAGATAGCGGGGAAGATGAAAAGCATTCTTGCTTCGCCCCTTTAAGCCAGTCCTTATAAGGACTAAGGTCCATTGATGTGCTTTGCGCAGAAGTGATTGTTTTCCCTTGAATTTTGCTCTCTCGGGTTTCTTCCGAATTCTGTTCGCGGCGAGGGGAACTTAGATTTCGGGGGTTTGCCCTTAGAGAGCGTTTTGGGTCTCGGGAAAGGTGTTTTCCGGGGTGGCCCTGTCGTCTTGTCGGTGGATGCTTTTCCATGGAATGGAATATGAGCGATTCTGCTCGGTGGTGAGGTGAGCCTGTCACTGAGTTGGGCGATCTCTCGGTTACCTGTAGAGGTTGGATCGCCTAATTTTTAGAGACTGCTTATGCATTACGCAGAAGTGTGGTTGCTTTCCCTGAGATGTGAGAGGCTCTGCTTGGGGGTAGGTTTTTGCGTGTCTCTGAACGGGACCACTGCTAAGATTATGGCTCTGCTTGGTGGTGGGATGAGCCTGTCACTTAGCGGAGCCACCGCTGAGTTGGACGGTCCTTCGGTCACACATAGGGAGTGGTATGGGGACCGCCTAATTTTAAGAGGTCTTTACTTAAACAGCACCTTAATAAAAGTCGAAACCGGTCTGGGTAGTGATTTTCCCATAATGCATAGCATTATACATGTCCGCAAGATGTGCTTTGCATTATGGGATACTAAGGCAAGTGATGTGAAGTCAGTCCAAGAGTTGTCCCAGTCCTGAAAGATACTTCAGGCGCAAACTTTGTTTGCTTGCACTTGGATAATGCATTAAACCAAGTAGTATATATAATTTCTTGGTATCTGTAATTTATACTACAACTAAGTGAAAAACTTTCAACAATTAATACCAGAATGTTCAATAATATGATCAAAAAAATCTGGATAGTTGCAATATCGGTATTAGGGATCAGTGTCGCCATAGCACAGTTGCTCTTCAATTTAAAATAACTGAATTCATATCACGTGGAAGACTAAAGAATCTTTATAAAAGATTTTCGAATGAATTTGAGTTAGCGAGTCTCAAAGAGAAACGAGGAAAAGTTCCTATTTGCGCTGATCCAGACTGGAGCTTTAAGGGAAATTCCTTAGATCTTCAGGGAAAGGGATTAATATTTACAAGCATTTTATTGAGTTGTACTGTAATTTTGACTAATAAGTTATTCTAAATTTTAATTGTATAACAATTAAAATATAATTAAAATTATAATAATTCAAAAAGATATACAAATAGATGTTTTTTTTCTTCTAATTTCTTAAGGAGAGAATTGTTCCTGTCGCTCTTTTCTTGGATCTCGCACTGCGAATGTGTGTGTATAGGGAGAAGATAATGATAAATGTGCAGATACTCTTATCTTCCATTCTTATATTTAAGTAACCATAGAAAAGTTGGGAAAATTGCAGGCAATTTAGACTATCGAAGTGTAATGCAACAATGCGTATACAGGAACACAAAATATCTTATTTTTTCAACTACAAGAATGATAGAATTCTTCTAGTTGAACTAAAATACTAGAACAAAATCGATCCCTATTCGATTTGACAAGTAACTAGAAAATAAATAAATAATTAGAAAGAAACACGCTGTTGTTATTGATTACCAGTGTTTTAAAAATATAAGCTATACTTATTGAGATTTCCTGATTTAAATATGACAAATCAACGTCTGCGTGACCAGTGGTAACGGCCATGACGTTAGCTCTACTCTAGAAAACCTTTCAAGGTACAATTTCAAAGTTACTCAATATTAATCAATCAATAATAATAATAAAAAAAACTTAAAGAGTGCTGACTTACTCCATATGAGAAATGAAAAGAGTAAGAAAATTCTCTCTCTCTTAAAAAAAATCAACTTCTACAGTCAATGAAATATACACCGCAAGGAATAATTACAACCAGGAAGAAACATCCGAATCAAAGAAAGATAAAGAGAATTACTACAAAGTTATTCTTATCTATTTTTTAAGGCCTATGTAGGTTTGTAGCAACGTTTCTAGTACCATAATGTTAGCCTTCCAGAAGAAAAAGCGTTATGGGTACGATTCTAGTCTCTCGATAGAATTTTTCTAGGTCTTTTTATGCCATTTTTCGAGTTACATCTCTGGCACATGTAAGTAGGATTTTTTTGTCCAGGAAAGTTCCCCCGATACCCTGAAAATCACAGATAATCATGAGCTCAGCTATTTGTGATGACTCAAGCCTCAAATAGCAATAGAGGTGACTGCCTATCGATTTCCAAAAGTTAGTTAAGGTTAAAAGAGCTCTGTCTACTTTTATCGGAAATAAAATGTTGTGCTAATTATTATTTTTTTTCATAAAAAATAATAATTCGCACTAAAATTCGCATTAAAACCATTTTCAGATGATCAAATCATAAGAACCAGAAAATAGCTTTCACAAAGATCTGTTTTGCTATTATATGAAAAATTTCAATAAATTTTGTTTTGCTATTATAAGAAAAATTTCAATAAATTTTGTAAATAAAAAAGATTTAAGAAATAATATGGTTTTAATGATAACAAAGACCAAATTGTTTTCTTTAAGACTCGTATTAGGAGAAAACCAATTTGTCACAGTCAGGATTTTTTAGTAGCCAAAAATTAATAAAACATTAGATCAATATATTTCAACAAATATATATATATACATATATATATATACATACATATATATATATTTACTGATGAATACGTGTGTGAAATCACATTGTAATTAATGAGAAAATGGTTCATATTTTAACTTTTTTTCCTAACCAAATCTGCACATAATATCTGCAAATTGCAAAGTCGTATCGATTGTCAGAGATCGAGAACAGTTTCCCCCAGTTAAGTTTATCGTAAATGATGATTCGCACTTTTCACAGCCGATTGCAACTTCTTAGTGATGCTACTCAAAGCACTCGTGATCCAAATTTCACAAGCGAAGTGAAAAAAAAAAGAAGAAAAAAAGATTGACTAATATGCAAACTGTAAATACAGTGTACCACAAGAAGATTAAAATAGACAATTGCAATTGGAAGCATGATGAGATACGGCGCCCTTCGACTGGCAAAGATCTGAGTTCCATTCTTGTTCAGAGGAATCTTTTCCAGTCAAAGGGCACCGTATCTCATATTGTTTTGTTCAACTGAACTGGAGTTAGTTAATATCATGCGGAGACAGCAAGGTTTCCCCCCTGCAAACTCATTTTCACCCCTCATAGAGGGAAATTGCCGGCGTGGTTGGTCGAGTGGTTAGATATATCCGATCTCCAGCCAAAAGGCCGTGAGTTCCAATCCTGCCGTGGGCATGGGTGTTTGTGATGGACTGTGAAAATACTAGTGGTGATGGTGGAGGGTAGATGGCGTTGGTGCAGTTGCGGTTCGTTTTAGTGGGGAATTGAGTGGTGCTCTCCCTCGATGAGTTTATGGACTCCCTGGAGGTGTCACGTAATAATAATAATAATAATAATAATAATAGGCCACAGTATACAGAATTTACAGACAAAAAATCACTATTATTTAGGGTTGATGGCGCTGTTAAGATGGATGGTGGCATAGAGTGAATGGTGGGCTGTGTAGAGTGGAGTGACTTCCTCAATTAGTTCTTGGAGGTCACGTAATAATAATTATTTTTTGAAGAGTATCATGTTATACTGAAATCTTATGCGGCTCTTGAGAAATCTTTCTGCGGTTCAAATGTAGACCTCAGTCTGATGTATAGTTGTCTTTGATCATGTGAAGAGATAAAACATGAACATCAACATTCTTTTTTTAAAGTATGGAATAATGATCCTTATTATATAAATCAAGTGGATATTAAATGCAACATTATTTCAAAGCCGAGTAGAGAAACTATAAAAGTTTCGTACGAAATTTGACCTGAGAGCTTACGGAATACACTCGCCGGCATTTATGAGTTGATTTATATATAATAAATCCACTTGATTTATATAATTTTGCATCGCCTAAATAAAGCCTTTTGGCTCTTTATTTTAGTAAATAATGATCACTGTTTTAAATTATTCTTAATGGAGTTGGGGGGATAGTTTGAATACATAAGGGAAGAAGTTCTACAAATCGCTTAATTCAAATCTAGTGAGCATTTAAAAAAGTGGGCGATTTTTTCCGCCCATTGATCGACGAAAAGTTGATCAGAAAGTAACTTGGCCTGAGCCCATCAAAGGATGACGTTTATTTTCTAAGTTTTCTTTTTTATATAAAGTTGCAACTTTATCATTCAAAAATCGTTCTTCTGCTTGTGTGTCGTTCTCGTCAATGCACAGCGAAGATAAAGTGACAATCAGACACAATCTATTTATCTTGCCAACTATGATGAACAAGCAGGACGGCGAACACTAACGATATTACTTCTGTCTTCTTCTGTGAAACGTCCATTTGTCTGCTTGTGGTGTTGCGATCGTTGTCGTACAAGTTGCGCCAAACGAAGAGGCCCAAAATACAA
Organism: Typopeltis vanoorti; assembly: GCF_054136105.1. Classification (NCBI taxonomy): domain Eukaryota; kingdom Metazoa; phylum Arthropoda; class Arachnida; order Uropygi; family Thelyphonidae; genus Typopeltis; species Typopeltis vanoorti. The sequence continues at coordinate 86,482,707 of NC_143565.1, forward strand.
TCAAGTAAATCACTTGAAGACGTGAACTCGCTGTCATGGTGTTAGCCACTAAAACTAGATTAATAAGAAAGTTTTAAGAAATCACTGAAAGAGCGGATTTTAAAGCATAGAGTTTTCTTTGCTTTAAATCATTTTAAAAGATTGCAAATTCGGATCTAGTATTAAGGAATGGAAGACGATAACTGAAATCTCCCATCTTCCATTGAGAACTTATCCTGCACCGCTGAGGTACACAGTGGCGATAACAAATTTTTCTCTTCCAGCAAAAACTACTTGGTCCAGTTGAGTTCTCGGCATCCGCCACCTATATATATACTGCGAGTTTGCATTAAACTATAGAGGATTTCCCTTCTCAGCGTGATTCTAACGTAAAATTATCTAGTAAGAATGTATAAAGAGAATCAAGGAGGTTGAAACAGCATTTTAATATCCAGAGAAAATGACTTAATAAAAGTGTAATAATACAAGAAAAAAAGTGGTCTTTCTTGTCTTTTTATTTAAAAAAGGACAAGAAAGACTACAAGACTAAAGTGCTATAATAATGCAAATCAAAATAACTTGGGCAAGTGTGGACCAAACGCCATATATATACCAATGTAATGATACGGTCACTTTCAGGAACTTGAATTTGGTTAGCACAAACATTTATCTACAATGAAGGAAGTATGGCAAATTTCTCAGCTTCATTAAAGCTAAATAAATATCCATTTTTAAAAGCAAGGGAAGCAAACGTTTTCAGTATGATTTTATTTATCAATTCATACTTAGACGATGTACACCATCAAAAGAGGATACGTTAATTAGCGCAGATCATCAAACACTGGTAGTTTCAACAATTATTGCCACCTGAACTGTCCAAACTACATTATGCTTGATTCCTTCAGTAAGAAAAGCGACATTTGTGAATCAGACTTCCCCAGCAGAGATGACTACTAAATTTAGACTTCCCCTTTTATGATGTAGCTCGAGGTTAAAATTTCTTTACCACACTTTAATGCTTTCATTTGCTGTCTTTTACCGCTCTCTTAATTGCGATATCCATTCTAACCTCATTCTTTAATAATCGCTTAAGGTTGATTTTCTACAGTCCAAATGGATTGAAATGGCATTGCAGTTTCATCTCCAGAGGAGGGTCTACGATTTCTCTCCATCTTCATACATACCGTAGGTGATGATGGCCTTGCCGGTCACGTTATATACGCCGTATATTTTCAAGAAACGTTTTAAGATTCCTACTTTTTCATATATTTTTACGACATCTTATATTCGAGTTATTACTAACAATATTAATTAAAACCAAAGCTCGGGTATCCTCTTGGTAACTGACCATAATTCTATGTTTTCTTTTTCACAGACTCTCATCCTGCCAATTTCAGCCATGACCTTCGACCAAATGGGATAATTTTCATTATTCTACACCACTTTTTCATGATATGGCTGCTGTTTCCACCTCTCCTGATCCAAACACATGCTCTAACTGAATAAATGAAATCATTCTTACTGGAGTAAGGTCTTCATTCCCTGCTCCATAGTAAACGTATGGCTATTGTCCAAGCCCTGGTTCCCCAGTAAGTGTGCTAAAGCAGCCATGATAAAAAAATTCAGCATATCTCAAATGGTTAAAGTAAAAAACCTCAGCTTTGCGCTCAACCTAAAACATACATTAATACTGTTGACCCCAGCTTAATCAGGGATAAAAATTTTCTATTATGAATATATGAAATACCAGACCACAAAAGCGAGGAGATCGGGTGTGTATTCCTCTGCAGGAGGTTGATAAATGATTCAGAGCACAGTACACAGTTGAAATAAACTATTTTAATTGGATTTTGAACGATTTCTACTAATTGAATCAATACATTTTTTATCCGATGACTGAGTTTTGTCACAAAATATTGAATACGTATATGTGCATTAAAAAAAAGTCAGTGAGTCTCTGTGCCGAAACATTTCCTAGATGCAGTGAAAAAATGGTTAAAATGAACTGTTATAATTTGCCATTTCCCTCACTCTTCATTTATTGTTAATTTACTTTAAAATTATTTAGTGCAGTACTTATTCACCTTCAAAAGTGTCTATTTTACAGTATATTAATTTTATTTAGTTCAAACTGTAATTCCAGGAATGTAACCAAATTTATGTGACTATCTATGGGAAAAAGGATTCCATTTAGTTCCCAGGAAAACGAATCAAGATGTAATATGGGAGGGTGAAGAGTTACCGCATCTATAAAATAATCATAATAAATATAAATCAACAAATTTAAATCAGACTTTGAAAGAACAAAATGCACTAAAGTAGAGCTTTCTGGTTCCAATGCTAAGGCTGTTGAAGACAACGTCTGTCCCTCCATAATTCCACTTTCACATTCTTATGGTGTTCAAAGATAAGGCTTCCTCTTCACACTGCCAACTCTAGTATAGACAACAAAGGAAAATTAGCTTCAAATATATACCAGGTGTGCTGGATTTTTCGGATGTCTTTTTCCATAAAGACAAATTTTTTCACCAATCTGTACCCTGGCCCGCATGTGCTCAAAATTTGAATTCAGCAGAATTAGCATTCATCATAGTGTGTGCCCATTAGGTAATGAGATTGATTTTTTTACAGGACAGCCCTTTGAATAAAAGTAACAAACGTGTTAATAGTTTGACCGCTGCAAGGTGTTGTAATCGCAGGTGCAACTTTCGAGTCGGGTGATGCAGTTTTCGTGTGGCAACCGTTGAAGTAAGGATGTGTGAGTGTAGCATGTCAGAAGTTGCATCATGAAGCAGAGCAGTGATAAAAATTTTATTAAGTTAGGAATGACTGTTATAGAGGTGTACCAAGACCTAAAAAAAAGTTTATGCCAATGAACAGGTGTTCTGCTGGTTTCAATGCTTTTGGAGGAGAGGGAGTCCCTAGAGGATGAACCACGCTGTGGACAGCTAGTTTCTGGATGGACAAATGAAAATGTGGTAAAAGCTAGGGAAGTTGTTGCCCATGATAGGTGAACCACTAGGCTACTCGCTGTACAGTTTGGTGTCGGTAATGAAACGGCCAGATTCTTAGAGATTTGCACAAGAGGAAAATTTGTTCAAGGCTTGTGCCACACACGTTGACATACAAGTTGCATGTTGCCAAAATTTCATCCATACAGTTGATCAAGATCGTGATGTGTAGCAAATAATTGGCACCAGTAATGAAAGTTTGATGCAGAAACGAAATGCCAGGGCATGGAACGTAGTCTCCCTGGCAGAAGAAAGTCAGGCTGCAAACATCAAGTATCAAGACAATGGTTGGTTATTTTTTCGACGCTGCTGGAACTATCCACTGTGAATTTGTTCCTGAGGGCACTACAGTGAACGGTATTATTTAGCGCATTCGACGTGTCAGGAAAGAACTGAACTGGTCCACAATTGGTTTCTGTTGCAAGACAATGTGCCAGCACACTGCCTGTGAAGTAGTTTTTTCTGGCTTCGAAGTCTATGTGCTTGCACATTCCCCTATTTGTGAGATTTGGCTCCTGCAGACCTTTTTCTGTTCCCAAAGATGAAGTGTGCCTTGAAAGGGAAGCACTTCAGCGCAATGAGGACATCTAATGCAGTGTGACCCAGAGAATGGAGGTACCCTCTGAACACCTGCATGACAGATATAAACGTTGTGTGGAGTTGGAGGGAGATTATTTTGAATGTGTAATTGAAAATTACAAATAGTTGTTTTCATATAATTGTCTCATTACTTAATGGGCACTCTATATTGCCAATTCAAATTATGCTCCCATTTACCAAACGGCATGGAAATAAGCCTTTATCCGTCATATTTTTTTTTAAATTAGACGAGTCCGCAAACTATTGTCTTTACCTCAAATCCGTCAAAAATAATGGAGGTAATCAACAATAAACTTTTTTTTTTGGAGGCCAATCAATTCATTAGCAATCACCAATATATATGTATGGATTCCGTAATTTTGTTTCACAGAACTTACCAACCCTTAAGACATAAATCATGAAAATATTTTAAGAAACTTGTGTGCTGTTGACATTTTTCTGCATTTCGATGGTATGGCACAGAACATAGACCTTCTTACATTGATGGCCTTATTGTCTGCCTTCAGTCATTTGCAATTGGTTCATCACTAGTTTCTTTTCTGGTTATCACAGTATCATGGTGAATGTTTTCCTCTCCTTGGATTTCTATATTGCTGGTATATCCACTGTTTTGCCCACTATTTCTCCTATACACTAAACGTCTGTGACCACAAAATATTATCGTCTTTTTTTTTTCTTACTGACAACAGCACACTATATTCCTGTTCTGCATTTGACAAATCATAGTTCAATCATTCAAAGTAATGCTCTTGCAATCTCCAGTAGGGCGAGAATAATCTAGGGAGCTTCATTACTAAAATGCAATTGCCTTTTCATAAAAATAAAATAAAAATCTCACTTTTCTTCTGAAAATATTCAGATCACTGTATAAATCACAAAATGTTTGCAAATTGGGTGTACAGAAAACTTCCTTTAAAATGCTTGTCGCTATGGAGAAAGAAATTAGCTTAGTAACCACATATTTTCTGTAATCACTGTTGTAGGCGGTGTTTTTGTATCATGCCATTATTATATTCACCTGCATTACTCCACCAAATTAGCTCCCATTTCTTTGCTTTCCTCTAAACACGCATAAATCACAACCCAGTTGTTTAACATCCATAATCCAGCTTCAGATTTATCCTTTTTTCATTCCACCTACCTCTGTTCTATAGAACATCCTGATCCGATACTCTTTCCTCTCAAGAACTATAATCTTCAGCTGTTTGAGATTTCTCTGTGGCCACTTTCCCAGAGATGGCACTCTTGTGTTATAAGTTATGCAACCTCTTGTGTGTGGGATAAATGAAACAAACTTCCACCTTTGTCTCATAACCTAATGCAGGCACTGTCTTGGGGAAATGCTGCTAGACAGCCAGAAGGAAAGCTATCATAGGTTCAATCCTCATCGCTGACTAGCGGAACATTTTAGACATTTCATCAGCTAGTACCCTGTCGCCCCATTGGCATGGCTTGTAGGTTAATTAAAACTTAGGTTTTTAATCTGCAATTCAAGAAAATAAATCATATAACTATTTCAAACAGATCAATGTTGGGTTTACGGTCACAAGATGGCAGCACTTGTTTGTTGTACTCTCACTCCAAGGTCTTATAAATCATTAACAGTTCTGAATCTTTGATAAGGATTGAGACAGGCTGCCAACTAATTTCCAAACAGTAGGCTTACAAAGTACCACGAATTCCCTTTGAGGGGAACAAAGAAAATTGAGTGATCGAAACCAATTCTCAGAATGTTATGTCTGAAAGAAAAGATCTGCTTTAGTAATTAATTCTTCCATCGTCGAGAAAGCTTTCCAATGCAAATAACTACTATTAAATTTTGCATCAAATTCAAGAGCTTTCTAGTATTGAGCAATCACTTTTTGCATATCAAAACTCAAATACTCCCAAAGGTAGAGCCATCTCATGAAGATCTCTACCTCCAAAACGACAACCTTTGCCAAATCCTACATTACATTATAACCCAAAGGAGGGCCAATACCTTTGGATTGATCAATTATTCCTTAAACAATTCATAAACTAAAAAATGCAGATATTTTTGGAGTGAATCACAGGCTCAACCCTCCAATATGCTGGATTATTTTGTACAAGAAAGAAGTTAATTTTGTACATTCTGTAGAATCACAGTGCAGTTCTACAATTTTTGCATGAGCTACGAACTGGCTGGTGAAGTGTATGTAACACATAGCCTTTCTGTTCCAGCCAACCACCTTCTCATGCATATCTTGGCAGTAATAGTTGCTAGTCCTGCAAACAGAACTAGCAACTATTATTGCCAAAAAGGCTGTTGTTTGAAATTATTGTACTAATTTATAAAAATGTAAATTTTTCTACTTCAGAAGAGATTTTTAAAGGCATATTTGAGAAAAGGATAACAAAACTGTAACACATTCTTCATGGTGGGACATTTTGTGCTGTACTAATAACAACATAAGACACATCCTGCAGTGAATATTAACTGCAGGTTGGATTTATGTTCAATAGAGAAAAATAACAGATATGTTTAAATTTTCTTGATAAGAGGGGCAGTCCAAAACACTAAATCTATATGATGTAGGTGGAACCTTTTAAAAGCAGGCAGTCAGAACTGAAAGATAACCAGAAAATGTTCGTTGCTAAATCAGGTGTAAGCATGTTATTTTCAGTGTCACTTATAATCTACATGGACCACATCGTTACAGAAGGTACTATTAAAACTGTTATTTTAATAGGCAATATTAAGCTTACAGAAGGTACTATTAAAACTGTTATTTTAATAGGCAATATTAAGCTTAGTTCTTTACTCTATGCAGATGTTATCCTCTTAAATGAATATGCTAAAATTCATCTTCAGTCAAGTTAAATAATTACTGTAACAAAGGAATAAAAGAGTAAAACATGGAAATAGGGGCAAGAAAGTGAAAACATCAATTGTATTCTCAGAAGTGGACTTATAGAATAAGTTACTTTTTTTTTCTTTTTTCTTAAAGCAATCTAGACATAATTTTTAGTAAGATGGCAAATTAAATATTGAAAAAGATAACAGAATAAGTAAAGATGATACTGGAAGCCAGATAAATAAATTTATATGATGGTCATTTCAATAAGCTCTGCACACTATACAAAACATTTTTATTTAACAAAAAATATTGATCCTGTTGTTAATAGGATCAGTGTTTCTGTTAAATAAAAATGTTTGGTTTAAACTAAATATTTAACAAAATCATTCAATATAATCGCTATTTTGCACTATCCCTACTGCCCAACATTTTCTGTCACATGAGCAAATTTACTTATCACATCACTGGTAACAAAATATTTCTCATGGAGTGGTCTTTCAACTTAGGGAAAAAGATAGAAATCTGGAGAGTTTTTATACCTGCATATTTGAGCATTTTTGGTCAAATTTCATCAGCTGCCTTTCCACATTTTAGGTTTTTGATGGCTTTTTCTCCTTCAGGTATAGATATGTATTCCTGATGGCAGTTTTCTCTACCACTGTGCTGACACTGCTTGTTTCATTTAGCAATCTTTCAAATGAATTACTCTAGGCATCCAGAATATCTTTATTTTCAGTTTTCATGTCACCTTTATTATCTCTGATTCCTTTTACAGTACTTTTTCCTCCATTTCAAGCCTTTTTTTTTTTTTAATAGCCTCCAGAATATTTTGCCACCTTCTTGATATTTATTTCTATGTTCTTACCAAAGTTGTCCCATGACTTTTGTTTATTTAGTTTTACACAGTGCTTCACTTTCTTATACAGAGCACAAGCTGACTTACTTGACAGGAACTTCCGCTATGCCTTCTTCTTTTCCTCTTGAACCTCCTGAGTCCACCATGGAGTTTATTTTCTATCCTTACAGACATGCCTCTCTAGATGAATTAAACAATGTCTTCTTGTGGGTTTCAAAGATCTGAAATTAGATGATAACTTGCTCTATCACAGTATAAGCATTGCAACTCTGAAAGTTGCTGAAGAAGCATTACTGCAAAATTATGCTGCAAAAATGTGAATTTGTATATTGCTGAGGTAATATTACATTTTATGTTCAATGAACTAACAAATCAAAATACATTTTTAAGCAATAAACTTAAAGATGAACTGATAGCTCACAAAGGAAAGATGAACAACTAATTCTGATGTTTCGAAATATCTCTATGATTCCAAGAATTGAATGATAAAAATTACAGATTTTGAATGAAACCAGAAAATGTACAATGATGAAAATAATAACTGGCTTAGTTGAATGCATTTATAATAATAATAAAAAAATCAACCAAAGGAACTGATTCCGAGTGCGATAATGCTACATCAGATTCAGTGCCTTTAAAATCATCAGCATTATCAATGAAGGGAAAACTTCCACTAGTGATAAAATAAAAAAAAAAAAACTGAAGTAGCTTAATGAAGATACGACTTAAGTCGTTACGAAAGAAGCAACATATTTTCAAGGGGAAAAACAAATTAAATGGCTTTTGATTTCCTAATGGCTGGTCAACAAACAAGTGTTGAATCTAAGAGAACTTTTCCCGCTGCTGAATTTATTTGTACAAAAATTAAGTCGCAATTATGTTTGGTTAAAGCGCAACACTATAAACACACCAGTTCAGCAAAAATTCATGAGCATATTAATGAAACTTGCACAGTGCTTACAGAAATACTGTCATAATTGCTATACAGAAAGAACTGTGTGAAATTTGAAGCTGTAGCAACTAAAGAATTCAAGAAAGTCATATTTTCTATACACTCATTTCAATGAATTAAAAAAAAAAATAGTACAGTACACCAAATAAAAAGTAGTTTATGATGTGTTATGTTTGTGTTTTCCTTATCTTTAAAGTTGTAATTTAAGTTTTGAAATGAAATAGAAGTTTGGTTTAATTTATGTTAATATATATATATTTTTAGAATAGTTTTTTTTTTTTTTTAAACTTTTGTAGTTTTATGTTCCAATAAAATTTTTGTTTATTAATTCTGAGTGATTTTCGTTTCACATAGCATTTTTGAAAATTTAACAAATTGCAAGATCAAGAACGACATTTTTTCATTGTATTCAAATTAACTTGTATACTCACAAGCATGATACTCATTGATTCAAATTATCTATCCATTTAGCTAATAAAATTTTCATTCATTCATTCACTAGATTTTGTATATTTTACAAAAGCTGTAAAACGTAAAACATCTTCACTGGAAGCTGTGTCTAAATAGATGAAATGTTTTACTTGTTCTATAACTTCTCCATTTAGGATTATGTTTTCAATGTTTCTAACTATTTTCCTAGTCTGTCTTTTTATAGATTAATTTCTTGCTAAATTGGTTATGCCAATTATTCAATTTCAGTTAAGGAATCCTGCACATTTCAACTGGATTTATTTAGGAGTATAGCATCATCCACCCCCCAAAGTCCTGCTATGCTGCCTCACCGTGGCGGGGGGTGGCCCTGGGCAGGATGGGTGAAGCACGTCAAGAGAATCATTACTCCAGGTAGGGCCTCCCAAGGTGTGAAGGCCATCCCACTATGCCCAGCTAAATGCTAGCAGGTGAAGACAGAAGAGGAGATTGGCACCATCTGTCTTAATTTACTGTCCATTAGACATTCATGGTGAAGGATTTAACACAACACACCATGCTGGCTCGGACTTCGCCTGGTTCAACAAGGTCTGCATTGCCATTTGGTAGCAGCTCCAGGGGTGGCAATGAGAAGTTAGCGACTGGTGCTACCACTATCACTGACAAAAATAATGAAAAAACTGGATCCAGATTCAGACTCCACAACCATTTAATGACCGGAACTTGGAATATTAGGACTCTACTACAATCAGGTCAACTCAAATTACTACAGCATGAACTAAAACGATATGAATGGACTGTTATGGGACTTTGTGAAATTCGATGCCCCAAAACAGGAGAGCTAACAACAGATGAAGGACATTTGCTTTTTTACTCTGGATGTGACTGCAGCTGAAAAGAAGGTGTCGGGTTTTTGATACACAAATCATCACGAAATTCTGTCATGGAATTCAATCCTATCAATAGCATAATTGCTCTAGTCCGCCTGAGAGGAAAACCACTCAATATCACCATCATACAGGTCTATGCCCCAACCACAGATCACGAGGACTCTGAAGTAGAGGAGTTTTATGGTCAACTTAATGCAACAATCACCAGAGCGAATAGAAAAGACCTTTTGATTGTAGAGGGCGATTGGAATGCCAAAATTGGATCAGACATCGGCAAGGATTATCTCCCATTTTTCGGACTGTATGGCAATGGGGAGACAAATGAAAGAGGTTTTGAATTGATCAATTTTGCCTCACAAAATGAACTCTACATAGTTGCTAACACACTATTTCCCCATAAACCTTCCAGAAGATGGACATGGACTTCCCCTGATGTAAAACACACAACCAAATTGACTTTATCCTTGTAAGCACAAGATTTAAAAACTCCATCAACCTCACAAGAACCAGATCATTTCCTGGAGCCAACATTGGCAGTGACCACAACATGGTCATTGCAACTGTGAATATGAAAATGAGAGAAAGATTACCTACAAAATCAACTCGTAAAAGATATAATATAGAAAAATTAAAAGATCCCCAAATAAATACACTATATAAATACAAATTAAAACAAATTTTTGACACAAGCTTCAAGAAATATAATAGTAACGAATCTAAAACCAAATACTTCTCACGAAAGATAACTGAGACAGCTAAAGAAATCCTTGGATACAAAAAGAAAAATAAATAAATCATGGATAACCAAAAATATTTTGGACCTATGCGATAAAAGAAGATATTTGAAATCTCATATTAATAGCAGTAATAATAGAGAACAGTATAAAATATTACTAAGATTATTAAAAAAAGAAATCAAACATGCTAGAAACTTATGGATATTGGAAAATATAGAAGAAGACTTAAATAAAAATAATTCTAAAAGTGCTTTTCAAATGTTCAATAAGTTAACCAAACCTTTTACCAATTAATTGAAGCATAGAAGATGAAGATGGAACTCCTATCACAGATAACCAGAAAACAGTTGATAGATGGAAATGTTATGCAACCAAACTTTTTCAAAAAGACCCTCAATTGACTGATGATATTTTGGAGGGAATTTTGCCAGGAGGTTCGGAGGAAGGAGATTACCCAATATTAAAAGAAGTTATTGCAGCAGTTAGCTCCTCAAAAATAGGAAAATCACCGGGAAGTGATGGTGTCACAGTGGAACTGATACACGAAGGAGGTGACATCATCATAGACACCTTGCTAAATTTATTCCAGGACGTATGGAACACAGAGACTTGGCCTTCTGATTGGCGGACTTCTGTCCTTGTACCTATTCCTAAAAAGGGAAACAGCAATAAATGTAGCAACTATAGAACAATAAGCCTTATTAGTCATCCAAGTAAAATCCTGTTAAAAATACTGTTGTCAAGAATCGAAAAGAAAATAGAAAGCAGACTATCAGATGAACAAGCAGGTTTCCAGAAGTACAATTGACCATATTTTTACAATACATACGCTAGGCGAAAAATACATAGAACATAACAAAATAATCTGTCACAACTTTTTAGACCTTCAAAAAGCTTTTGACTCAATATGGCACGAGGCATTATGGAAAATTTTAGAACATTATGGTATTGACAACAAAATCATTAGGATTATTAAATCTCTTTATTCCTCATCTGATATGAGAATTGAAATAAAAAATTACAGCAGTGAACTGTTCCAGGCAGAACGTGGGGTAAGACAGGGATGCATCTTGTCCCCCTCTTCTTTTTAATTGTTTTCTGGAATATGTCATAGATGAAGCTCTTTATGAATATGACACTGGAATGGTAGTTGGCAGACTAAGAATAAATAACTTACGTTTTGCTGACGATATCGATCTTCTGGCAGAAAGTGAAGAATTACAAGAGATAACCAGCCGTGTTTTTGGAACATTAAAAAAATATGGATTATACATAAACCTACAAAAAACAAAAACAATGATAACCTCAAAATCAGACAGTGAATTCTTAAAGATATAAATTGGCAATAAGCAAATTAAGAATGTAAAGAAGTTCACTTATCTAGGAAGCACGTTGAGTCAAGATGGTCATTTAAAAACTGACCTACAGAAGTTAAAACCATTGTGGGGAGATAATAGAATAGCAATCACAACCAACTAAAACTAATTGACACCTTGGTGAATTCTGTCCTCTTGTATGGTTGTGAGGTCTGGACTTTATTGAAGGAAGATGAGAGGAGACGCCTGTCTTTCGAAATGAAAACTTACAGAAGACTTTTTGAGAATTCCCTATACCGCTCACGAAACCAATGAAAATATCCGAAAACTGATTGATTCAATAGATGGGAGAAAAGGGGAAAATATTCTGACAGTCAACAGAAGAAGACAGATGAAATGGTTCGGACATGTGCAGAGGGCTAATGGCATTCCAAAGCAAGCACTAAAAGGAATCATTCCAGGATCGAGGGTTAGGGCCCATCTCGATTAAAATGGACTGATAACATCAAAAAATGGACAAATTCCTCCCTTTCTCAACTGACATCAAGAATAAGAGACCGAGATGACTAGCAAAGAGTATCACCTACCAGCCATGAATGACCCAACGGTTCATTTAGGACTACGGGAGAAGAAGATAGCATCATCTGCATAAAGAAACTGCACAGACATCTTCAAATGTGATATCAGATTAATGCAACTTTCTTTCATAGCATGATTCGTACAGATGCTGAATAGTAGATAGTTTGCATCCCCGTTTCACATCTGATTTTACAAACAACCTTCCTGTATCTCTATTAACTATTATATATTAACTGAAAACTGATCAGTTAATCAGTGATCCTTGTCTCAAAGATTCACTCTATTCACTATTTCATAGTGACCCAGTTTTCTCTTTTCTGCCTCTGCTACAGGTATTTTTCATGGGTGCTGTTCCACTGAACTGGCTGATGCCATTCCTGCATTTTCTCTCAAAGACATAAACACACAAACAGCTATTGGTCAACTCATTCACTGTCCAGCTATAAAAACAAACCAGCAACTACCTATGTGTACTATAAAACATTCTTTTTCATTTTCCCTAGGCTTCAGTTCAGCTGTCTAGAAAACACATTGGCAGAGTTCTTTTTCTTTTAGACCACTCCCCCCCCCCCAACCCCACTGATGTGATATAAGTTTTACAATCTCTCATGTGTGGGATTAATGTTAAAAAAAAAAAATCTTTAGTAATTTATGTGTTTGCATCATATTCCCTCTTTTCCATCTATCAACTAAACATTGTAACCCACAAATCTTTAGTCTATCCTCAAAGGAAGCACTCCATAGACCACTCACCATTTTGCTCACTCACCTCTAGATCTTTGCCCACCACTTTCACATCCAGGTAATGAAATCTGTGTAGCAGTCTTATAAAGATGATAATAACTTCCTTATCCCTGCTTTTTGTTAGTGTTTCTTAACAGCCAAGAGATCATTGGGCTATTGCTCACTTCTGAAATGTCTTTTGAAATTCAGTCCTCTCTCCACCATCATCATAAAATCCCCAGCCATCCATTTCTTGTAGTACGGTTCCATTGGGAAATGGAGTGTAATAAACAGCTTGCAATTGTTTAATTTGAATGCACCAGTCTATTGAGATCATCCAGCAGGATTTCGACATCAACTTTATTAACCATTTCTCTAATTTAGCATCATTAGATCTCTCCTCCAAATCCTTTCTATGTGGTGCACCACTGGACCTGACTTCTTGATTCAACTCCAACATATACTACTCTTTCTTTCTGTCCATTAACTGTTCTGAACAGAAAAAAATGCACTGTTCCATTAACAGTCATTTTTTCTGGCGGTACGCAGTACTGGAACCTTTTTTCTTAAGTTTTTAAAAATTTTCGATTTATTGACAGCAAAATGTATTATAAATATTGCAGTAGATGGTACTGTGTTCACGAATTGAATTTTCAGATTTGATTTCTCATAAGTTGGTACCCTGCTTTCCTGTTTCATAGGTTGGTATGCAACCAGAAACAGGAAGTCGTGTTCACTTCCGATTGCTTCCAATATCAGTTTATTGTCCTATATTCACTCTGCAACAGGCAGGTGTTCATGTGAGTTTTGAATTAATCTAAGTTAAATCAGTGCAATCATTGTTCAAAATGATTGCACCGATTTAACCTTTATAACAAAATATCGTTACTTATTGATAATCGACAACTGTCAGTAACACAACAATACTGATTGTTATTGTTTGCCAATGAGTAAAAAAAGGAAGGCTGAAGAAGCAGAAATTGTTGAGTCTACTTGTTATCCTGTAAAACAGAAAACACATTTGATGAAGAGGATCACGAAACCAAGACTGAAGCTCCACATGGACAAAAGGAAGCAGATTCTGATAATGATTGGCCCGAATATTGGACACATTTGCAGAAAAATGACTTCTGCGAAGTCGCCGTATGTCAAGAATAAAATGTTGGGCTGCAAAGTGTGTCGTGATGTCGGAAGTCTTGCCGTCGATAAACACACGGGAATGAAAATTTCAACTAAGTGGGCAAATGGTAAAATCAGTCATTTTATCGAAATGGTGAGTTTGGATAATTGAAGTACTATACATGGTGCTCTACAGAGAAGTCAGGTATTTCCATGTGGCATCATGTCCAATAGCCAACAGTATTGTGGCCATTTCTTGTATCTACCTCAAGTAAACTATCACTTTAGTATAGAAACTGAGTAAATTATTGAATAACCAGGACCTTCCCTTCACATAACTTTGCTGCCCTCATTCCCCCCCCCCCCCCAGTGTGTCATATTCCAATCCATCCAATCTGTTCCAAACCAACTTTTCCAATACCTTAACCACCACCCATGCCAGAGATACTATCTTGCCATTCAGACTGGTGCTGAAAGAAGAAACATTCTTTTTTTACTTGCTATCTGGTAAAAAGAACTCTCTGGGATTTCCTTTGACACGCTTGGCTAATTTCCTTGCAATCAGATTTTACCTTCTTTACCATGCTGATTACCCTTGCATGTGCTCTGTACTGCTCATGAGCTTTCTAATTACAGCAATCCATCGATTAATGCGCCCCCGATTAGTGCGTCATTTTTTTTCGATACCCAAATTCGATTAGTGCACCTATATATATTTTAAAAATAAATGTTACAGATTTTAAAAATTTTCGATCTATACATTTTTTATAGCTAACTATTTTAAAAAAATCACTCACCAGGATGAAATAATTTAGTTACCGATTTGAAACATTTTATAAATGTTATTTTTTAATGGCATACTACACTATTTCCATGTACACTATGTTCCAAATTTACTGCCAAAATTTATGTCGTCTGCTTTACTTTACCAGCATTTTGCTGATCATATCTCGTGCAATTGTTTTCCGTACTGTTTTTATTTAAAATTATTTTCCTAACCATTAATCATGAGTAAAAGAATTAGTGAGCAAAAAATAGAAGTGTGAAAATGATTCGAAAAGCAAAGATAGGACAAGAACACAAAAATGGGTGAATCAACTGCTGAATACAAAGGGAAAAGTAAGGTTGCTTCAAGTTCGTCATTCATGCATGCACTGAAAATCAAAGTATTATAATGATTGAATTAGAGAGACTTCTTTTTTACTTGGATGGAAGATTGTAACCAAAAATGGATCCTGCTAAACACTGGCTTTATTAAATCAAGCATTGTCTCTTTGTAAACTGGAAAGAAAGGGCTATCACTGATGGAAAAGAAGAATTCCACGCTAGTGCTGAGTGAGTTGAGCATTTCAAAAAGAGAAATAACTTACATAATATTCTAATCACAGGTGAAGCTGCAAGTGCAGATAAGGAGATATCCAGAGATTTTGAAGAAAATTGTGTAAGAAGGGGACTATTGTGATTAACAAATATTTAATATCGATGAAACCATCCTTTTTTGGAAGCAAATGCCTTCCAAGACTTTTCTAGCCAAATCAGAGAAATCTCAGCCTGGTTATAAAGCCGCAATATCGAATGAAATTACTGCTAGCAATCTGCAAGCCATTTAGGAGCACATTCTTCCACATTGTGCAAATGATTTTAGAGGCTTTTCAAATGAATCTAAGTTAATTAAATCTCATTCTGGGAAGCTGAGTGATTCTGACCTGCTAAATTTAGATGCACAGCGGGAAGATCCTGAAGAATATGAAGAAAATTTAATCACTGACAAGCCCAAAGAGGTTTCACAGAAACAGTTTGAAAATAGTATTTGTGCAATCGAAGTTTTTAAGCAGCAATGCTTAGATCTGAGCATTGCTGCTTAAAAAGAGACTGACCCTGGTGAAGAGACAACCAGTAAAATTTGCAGAAGAGGCAATAGGGCCATATCGTCAGTTGTATGAAAAAAAGAAACAGAATGCCTGCCAAACTACGTTAGCTCAATTCTTTGTTAAGAAGCAGAATAATAAATTTATATTCTGAATATGTTTTATTGTCTTTCAGCTTCATGGTTTTCCTTTAACTAGGCCCTGAGACATACCCAAATTCTTTTATAAAAAAATTAAGGGTCAAAAAAGAAATTTGAGGAACGAATTATTCGATTAGTGCATTTTTGATTAATGCGCCTGTTTTAAAGAAAGCATTAGGTGCATTAATCGAGGGATCGCTGTACATTGGTTTATGCTCCAGCCACAATTTTTGCAGCCCCATTTTGATGTCCGTGTGGTTAGCCTAGTGGTTTGCGCTTCGCAACCATATGCCTGGGGAAGGAGTGTCCTAGGTTCGATTCCCGTCGGAGACGTGAGGAGCTGAAGGATCTTCCTCAGCCATAGCCAAGTTAGCCAGTCTTGGGCACCGGCAGTAGGGTTTTTTCTGCCAGTTTATCTGGTGTTTTTCATCCCGCAAGCAGGCAAACCGGACCTGTGAACACACAGGGATACAGCCAATACCTTGAGGCATAGGAGTGACCATTCTATCCTCTTTAAGGTTGTGGGCCTTAAAGGCCTGTTAAAGACATTGGGATAGATTTTGATGCTAGTCCTCAATTTAACTTCCACCTGATTTTTTCTCCAGATCCTGGATATGCAATTTAATACTGCTTTTCTCAAACACACCTCTTATTTCCTAAGTACTGCAAAACAACTTTTTCTTGCAGTTTCTTATGCCATGGAATTGCTACAACCCCCCCCCCCTCCTGAGTTTGTCACAATCAGCAGCTTTATAGTTCAACAGATAACCCTTCATAACTGAAAAATTCACATATTTAGCCACTTCTCAGGTCAAGACTGATCAATCTACTCAAATGGAAGTGGGTTACATTGGTTACGGACAAATCCATGGATGCTATCACTAGATCCAGTATTCTCAAACCTGGAGTTTGAGAGTGCTAGATCCCTTCCATCACATGGTGTTTTAGATCTCTCTCTCTCAGTAGTTGCATAAATTCTATTTGCTTCTCCTCAAGTGCTCTTTCCTCCTCCCTATCTTCAAAGTCCTCATAATGAGTTAATTTGCCAATGTATGTCATCTATATCTGCTGTTAGTAGCACCAATTATACATCTTATCCTGTTTGCTTTTATCTCACATTAGGTGGTCAAATGCACTCACTGCCTGCATCAATGTTAAATTTCTACTCTTGTTGGTTGCTTGTTATTATCAAATGAAGAATTGCAATTCCCCCCCACACACACACCTGTCCTCTCTATCCTCCCTGAAAACAATTCTTGGTAACAATGGCTTCCTCCAAGTCTCACCAATGTCTGTAAATTTTGGTCAAGTGAAAACAATTAATTTAAAAATCTCACCCTTGTTCATGGGCATCAGTATGCATGATGACTGGAATATCCCCCTTTGGCCAAGTATCCATATCTTTTTAATAACTGTCCCATCCAGATCTGGTACTTCAGAAATCATGTTCAGCATTCTTTTCTTTCTCATTCTCACAAGGATACCAATGCTCACCTGTAATCCTTTTATCCTCCCCAACTCAAAAAAGCCAGGTGTCTGCAAGATTTGCTGTGCTGATCATACGGGACATTCCAGAAAAATCAGTATGTCAGAACATTTTAAAGATGCTGAAAAGAAAACATAAATCTAGTTTTACTTTTCACACAACAAATAAAGACTATCTGATAATTTGGCAAAACATAGCAATGCTATATACCGAACATATAACTGTTTTGTCAGAAATTTTAAGTAGCTTTCAAAATGATATGCAGTCAAAACAAAGGCATTATTCTGCACCAATTTTGGTCTTCATTCATCAAAAATCTCATGTTTACAGACCCTGGCTATGATCATGTTGTAGAATGCAACCATACTAGTATACATACTTGCACATGTTGGTATTGTTTAATTTATCCAATTCCGAATTCTTTCTTGCTTAGTGTGATATGCTTTACACCTCTAGTTATTACTCTTACATAAAATAAGCATGCTCCTAATGAAGCATACCTGACAGCACATGAAACTAGTTGAGCATTTTAGATTTAATTAAGTTTTTATATTAGTTTTCATTGCATTATCATTACATCTGCAATCTGAAGAAAGAGGTTTACAACCAGGGAAATAAGCTTTCAAAAATTCACTGCATTATAAAAGTTTTCTCCTACTGACATATGTGCCAAACGTCTAAACCCCTCTTCCCACTTCTTTTCAATATGATATTCAATTTTATCCTGCTCAAAACTAAATGGTTCCTATTTCAAATCCCTTGTATACTTTTGTGTCCTGAACTGCCATAAAGATATTACTGTCCATAACAATGTACTCAATAAGACTTTTTATTTGTCCTCTCTCTGTGTGAATTTGTGCACATCATGATGAAACATGGTATTTGTGGTGGCTAGTCTATGTCCTGAACAGAATTCCAGCAGTACTTAGCATATTATTAGCTTTAACCTTTTCTTCAAATTTTTCAAAAACGTTTCTATATGTATGGTATTTATTTCCTACTCTAGTGTGTAGGTCTCCAACAAAGACCAAATTTTTTTCATTTTTCTTTATGTCCGATGCCTTCTCTAATGACTTGAAAAATCCCCCACTTCTTTCTTAGTAAAATCTTCTGTGGTACCATAGGCAAAAAAAAATCTTACTATCCAATTGCCTATTTTGATGTTTGCTCACATCACTATACTTGAAACTACCAGCCATTCATTATCTTCAAATGTTTAGTGTTGAATAAACATATGAAGATAATCCACTTCCTTTTCCTATTGCCTGAATTTAGGATCTTGTAGTTATTTAGAAAAATCTCACCTGTTTCTTCCATCTTTGTTCCACTACAGCCAATTATTTTGATGTGGCACTTCTCTAATTCTTCTAGTTCCACTTCTTTTCCACTGATACTTCTTAGCAGCGGTGCTTATCTTCAATTCTGCTGACAACGAGTCTGAATTTGCTCCTGTAGCTGCTTTTCATTCTTGTCCTCATTCCCTAACAAAAAACAGTGGAGACATTGTTTAACTGAAAGCTGCCCCAAATGGATGACATTTCATTATGGTGTACCATATCATCATTTGGTCCAAGCCGATCTAGACTGCAATTTGGTTGACTAAATCTGATATTGTATGCCCATCTTCATTCATTCAGTATCCAGGTAAACACTGTCCCCACTGGTTTTTAGTTAGGGAATGAGGACAAGAATGAAAAGCAGCTACAGGAGAAAATTTAAACTCATTGTCAGCAGAACTGAAGATAATCACCTTCTTTCACCATTATGAAGACTGTACATCAGGTTAGATGTTCCTTAAGTTCCTGAAAGAGTACATTCTTACTGTGATGACTGCAAATAAGATCTAATTTTTTTTTTTTGGCTCCAAATTCAACATGTTTTTACATGCTGAAATAAAACTCAGAAAAAAACTGACAACTTTTCAGATGGCAGAATTGTCTATGAAGAAAGAAATTTTATTGGCCTCCTTATCTGAAAAAATTCAACAACAGAATGGCAGAATCATTCTTCTTTTTTTTAAATATCAAAAACAAAGGCAATTTTAAGACATTATCATCAATTTTCTGACATATATATATATATACAACCCCAAGGGGGTGTTCAGGTTACTATGACAGCACTACATGATTAAGTTTACATCACTGTTAATCTCCTATCAACAATTTTTCTCCAAATCAATCTATTACTTGTGAGCACTCCAATATTGTCACATCCAACATTTGTTCGTCTAAGGCAGTTCTGACTGCCCTTGGTCTTCCTCTGGATCTTTTTCCTGCCATCTTGGCAAACACCTGTTTTGCTAATATTTCCTTGCCCAAGTGGCCATACCACCTTAGATTGGTTCTGCTTACACATTCTTGAATGCTAATAGTGTCAAGTTCCTTTTTAATATGATTCTGACATTGATTCCATCGGCTCACTCCTGTGATTTTCTCAGAACCCTCATATTTGTGGTTTCTAGTCTTTGATCGAGTGCTTTACTTCTAACCCAACTCTTAGATCCATAAAACTTAAAATTGGCTTGAACACCATCTGCATACTACTAATAAAGTGTTTTGACTAATTTCTCTTATTCCATATAAATTCATTCAGCTGCCCCCCCCCCCCTTGCTTATTCTGTTGTCTGTTTCCATCTTCACGAAAAACTGTGCCTAAACAGCAGAAATATTTTATTTGTTCTATAGGATCTTCATTCAGAATGCAGCTGAAGTTTTCTATGCTCCTGCCTTCTCATAGTTTTGGCCTTTTTATTGCTGATTTTCATGCCAATTTTTTACAGCTGTTAGTGTATCCTGCAACGTGCACTAGATGTGTTTAGGAATACGGCGTCACCTGCATAAAGGAAAGAGCTAAGTTTGACATCTTCAATTCTAATATCAAGCCTAATGTCACTATTTCATAATGTGATCCATCTAGATGAATAAGAATGGAGATAATAATGTGAATCCTTGTCTTACCCCTGATTTTACATGAAAACATTTTTCTGTATTTCCTTCAATTCTAATTGCCGACTGGCAACTTAAATATAGACTATGTATTGCTCCATATAACGTTCCACTCACCCCATATAATTGTAGTATTTGGAAAAGTTTCTCTCTGGGCACCTTGTCATATGCCTTTTCTAGATTTACAAAACTTAAGTACAGATCCTTGTCATATTCCCACAATTTCTCAACTATTTGTCTTAAAGTGAAAATCTGATCGTGACAACCTCTATTCGGCATGAACTCAGCTTGTTCTTTGCAAGTTTCTCTTCCACAATCTTTCTCAATCAGACAATGTTTCTGAAACCACAATGCTGCAACAGACTATTATAATTAAATCTGATATACAAAAGAAATCTGTGACAGTTATTAAAAAAACAATACTTTATGACTATTTCTAAAGAATTTCAAACAAATCACAGAAGTAAAAAAAATCATAAACTTTAATACTAGTTTATTTATAGTTAGTAATAATTAAGTCACTAACTGGTCCATTAGCAGATGGTGTGCCTGCTCTCCAATCTGATGGCTACAAGTCTAAACATGGTGCTTTTCAACTTCAAATCCTTTAGGTATACTATTAGAAAGGGTGAAAAATGCTTGCAAGTGTAATATTTCATTTCTAGAGCAGAGTTCCATACCAGACCTACTCTCACTGACCTGTACAGAACATACTGATATGTTCTATGTATTGTTTTAGCCTTTTTTTTTTTCTTTTTAGTGAGGGTGAAGGAGATAGAAAAAAACAACAACTGAATTGATAACATGTGTATTTCATTCTGGAGGTCAAGAGGACACAAACTCTAATTGCAAAATCTCAATTTGTAAGGTAATAAAAAATGTAAAAATAAAACAAATCATTCTGTTCCTACAATTTCACTAAAATGAGTGTTGACTGTATAAATAATATACAGTTAAAGATTCCAAAAACAAATATTTATAAACAGTACACAAGATACATCAGCAAAAATTTTATTATTTAACTTATTCAAGAAGAATGAATGATAGTTATGTATGGAAAATATTATCGTAGCAATAGTGTAGTCCCACCGCTCATTAACAAGTAATGAAACATCAAGCTTTTCAAATAAGTCAGATGTAACACCTATCACTTTTTTTAAATAAGGCATGGAAGATACCCATAAGACTGCTCAAAGAAAATTTCATTCTTGGCAATATTTTGATTTTGTTATAAATAATTGTTAGAGTGCTTTCTTGTTCCTAAGTGCATGGCAGATGGTTTTGTATTTCACAACTCTTCCTCCACGGATTACGTCAGAGGAAACACCACTATGGTTAAGTCCAAATTCTCTATCGCACTGTTGTAATCTGCAAGTAAGCAAAATTAAGAATTAATTTTAATTCATTTTCAAACAGTTACAGAAATGAAAATTCTGTAAAAATATTTTCCTTAAAAATTTATAATTTGGGTGTGTTTCAATTTTTTTTTAAAGATAATTCAAATTTAAATCAAATTTCAAATTCAAAATTAATCTTTTATTAGTTAATTTTAGAGTGACTACCTGTATGATTACCCCCACACAAGTTTTCTCTTACCAATGTTAATATTCCAAGAGCACACCAAGGCGCTTGGCCGCATGAAGGAAGACTTGGTTTCGAGTCTAGTCGGCGACTAGAGGAAATTTTTCTAAGCCTTTTTTTCGACCAGTTCCCGAGTTAGTCAATCTCTGGCACAGGCAAGCGGGTTTTTCCTCCTGGAAACTCGGGTTTTTCGTCCCGTAAACTCAAGAAAATCGACCGTAGAACCCACATTATTTTAGACATTAAATATATTGTGTTAGGGACCACGAGATGGCGGCACATTTGAGCCGTCTCTCTTCACTGTGTACCGCTTAATTAGTGATAGCCTTGGGCCATCTATCTCTGATTGGGTACCAGTAGAGATTGAACTGCCCACTCAGTCTCCAAAAGTTAGATAGGGCTAAATGGCCTCGCCTACTCCCCGCTAACGGGAATAAAAAGGCGTTAGCTGATTTTTTTTTTTTTTGATGTTAATATTCCTGATATACAGAATCATAATAATATTTGGCTTTTAGTCTTGAAATGTCTTACTTGTTTGCACTACTGCCACACCCATGAATTTCATTTGATGAGAAATGTATTTTATTACTTTTTTATTTTAATTTCAGGGGGAAAAAAAACTTACATTTTTAACACAATAGAACTCTTACAGTAATTTCTGTATATTCTTCATAGTATAATAATGGCTGGTAGAAACATGCAATGCTAAGTTTCTAAACCTAGTCAGAGAGTTAGGATATCTGCTGATAAGAATGAAGTAATTTATAAAATTAGCATTTGTTGAGAATTTTCAGATTCTGACTCTTTCTATGGTTAACATTCCTTTCCACGCATTCAGTTGATGAAGTGTCACTCATCAACTATGTTTACTTCGGTACCATTCTTTAAAAAAAATCATAACCGCTCATGACCTATGAGACAAACAGAAAAAAAACCAAAGCAGAAGTGATTAACATGTGAATTGTCTTCATTCTACCTTGGAATTAGTGATTATCCTCTTACAGTTGACTCTTACTAAAACAAGCTAGTAGGGACAGGAATCATAATGGAGAAGTTCTACCTATGGAGGGTTTTTGATTAGGAACTTCTAAGTAATTGTTACAGCAGTATTGCTGTAGTGAGTTTGACTATAATACAATCAATTTTCAACAAACCAAACTTGCTATATAATACTTAAAAATTCCAGCTAAAATTCTAACCATTAATGTTACTATAAAGGTAATTAACATTGAAGGCTTTGACTATTAAAAACTTTTCTGTTTATTCCTACATTTTCATGTTGACTGTATTATAATACATTCCAAAAATGGCAGGCATACATTCCACTAGCAAAATACAGGATCAGTCAGGTTTCAAATATCAAAATAATGTTCAATAATCAGGGGTGGCTCGTGCACAGGCACCGCAGAACCCCCACTTTTTCTAGATATATAAATATGTTTATTAATTTATTTATATTTGCTTGTAATATATAATTTTATCATCAACAATCCTATACAATCTTTTATTTTGTATAAAAAATAATAAAAATCCATTTTGTAGCACTTAGGAGGGCAAAGGACGCTAGCGGCACTGTGGTTTCCAGTGTCATATTGATGCACGCAAGCATATGCACGTTATAGTGAGATGCAAGCTATTAGCATAATGCAGCAGTGTCTGTCGCGCAGTTCCACTGTTATTTATATGCAGTTTGCACCAGTAGTAGAATGTTCATAGAGCTTATCATGTTTACTCCGGCTCTTTAAATATTTGAACATTACAATTAAAGACATAATATTTGTTATAATTTTTATTTTAGAACATTATTGGAGTTATGATAATGGATTTTATTTTTAAGTAATTTTGAATTATATTAAACTATAATTTTATCGATAATGAACAATATTTTTTCATAAAACAAAACAAGAATATATTTTATTTTTAAGTAATTTTGAATTATACCAAACTGTATAATTTTATCGATAATAAACAATATTTTTTGCATGTGTTTAATTTTTTTAATTTTTACCATAATTTTGATATTTTATCCAAACACGCATACCCTGTACTTACAGTGTGTATGTATATTTCGAAAGTTGCAGCACTCCCACGATTTCAAGCCACGAGCCACCACTGCCAATAATATCAAAAAACAAATATAACACATATCATAAAATGGGGATGCTATTTCTTACCTGTGATGCAAACATTTTAAATAATGTATGAACACATAAAAAAAATTTTTTAACCCAATGTGAATAAATGGAGAAATTATAGATGCTTATTCATGTGAGCTGTACCCTTTGAAGACTGTCTATACTCAAAGAAGTATTTTTTTTCTTCTTTTTTTTGCAAACTAATGGTACACATTCACACAGTGGCTGGTCTAGGGATTTTCTCTCTCTCCTTTTATTTTATTTATTTTTTTACATAGCCAGAAGCCTTGAAACATGTAGAAGTTTGAAAAGGAGGCACAGTTTCAATATATCTGAACCTGTATTACATCAAGAATACTATAACATAACCATCTGTTAAAATTTCTCTTTCACAAAGATGTCTTTGAATCAGCTGCACATAAAACTTCTTAATGTAACTAATTCAAAGATATCTAAGAACAACTGAGACATTAAATATTTTAAGTGTGACATATTACTACGTCACATTCAAAAATTTATATGCTGTAAAACAAGGCTTCTGTTATGGTGTGGTTAATTTACAAGTGTTAACCACTAATACAACATCTGTGTGTCAGTGTTGGAAAGGTTGGCAAGAATCAGGATCCAGAATTGAGTTGACATATGGTATTATCTTTGATGGAGTGAACGGATTTGCTTAAGGTAGGTCATGTTTTAGTAATCTACTTACTTATTACATCATCATCAAATTCCTGCCATGTCTTCAAGGCGGTGTACATGAAATGATACTACTACATGAAAAATTTACATGTAGTAGAATCATTACTCACTTCCTATCTACAATTTTCCTCCAAATCAATCTGTTACCTGTCAAGACTCCAACATTATCAGATCTCATATTTCTATGGCACTTTTAACTATATAAATCCACCTATATCTTGATCTTCCTCTGGGTCTTTTCCTGCTAAACTGGCAGAAGACACTTCTTTTGCTAACTTTTCTATTTAAGTGACCATACCACCTGAGATTAGCTCTGCTAAACCATTCCTTAGATGCTGACAATGTCAAGTTCTTTCCTAATATCCTCATTTTCAATAATATTGCCATTGATGCTACCTGTTCATGCCTCTAATCTTTTTCAGGACTCTCATATCTGTGGTCTCTAGTCTTTGGTCAAGTGTTTTACTTCTGATCCAGTTAAAATTGGTTTGAACACTGTCTTGTATACAGCTAATTTAGTGTTTTGATGAATTTCTCTCTTATTCTATATAAATTTATTCAGTTGACTCCCTACCATACCTGCTTTGTTGATTCTGTTGTCTATTTCTATATTTAATTTACCATCTTCAGTAAAAACCGTGCCTAAGTAGCTGAAATTTACTTGTTCCACAGGTTCTCCAATCACAAAACAGTTGACATTTTCAATCATTCTGCCTATTTTCATTGTCTTTGTCTTTTTATAGCTGACCTTCATACCATATCTATTACAATAGCTATTCAATTTAGTCAGGGAATCTTGCAGACTTGTAGCGGATTTATTTAGAAGTATAACATCATCCGCATAAAGCAGAGCTGACATTAACATCTCTAATTTTGATATCTTGTTAAATACTACTTTCCTTCATAATGTGATCCATATAGATAATGAATAACAGATGGGATAATGTACATCCTTGTCTCACACCAGATTTAACATTAAACCATCTTCCTTTACTTCCTTAAATTCTAACTGCTGACTTACAACTGAAATACAGACTAAGTATTGCTTGATATAATGCCCCATTGACACCATATAACTGCAGCGTATTGAATAGCTTCTCTCTTGGCACCTTATCATATGCCTTTTCCAAATCGACAAAACTTAAATACAGATCTTTGTTATAATCCCATGCTTTCTCGACTATTTGTCGTAAAGTGAAGATCTGATCCTGACAGCCTCTATTTGGCCTGAATCCAGCTTGTTCTTCACCAAGCTTTTCTTCCACAATTCTTCTCAACCGTTTCTCATGTATACTTGCATAGATCTTGCCAGGAACACTCAGTAGGGAAATACCTCTTTAATTCTCACATTCAGTTTTATTTCCATTTTTATATATGGGTACTATTAGAGCTCTACTGCAATCATCGGGAATTTGTCCCTCTGTCCAGGCTTTCTGAACTATGCAGTGCAGCCACTGAAAGACTTTTATACCACCATACTTCAGCATTTCTGGTCGAATATCATTACTCCTGCTGCCTTTCCACATTTCAAGCCTTTGATGACTTTTTCTACTTCAAGTATGGATATGTATTCCTGACTGCATGCCTGGTCAGTGTCTTTTTATCACTGTGCTGTCATCACTGCTAGTTTCATTTAGCAGTTTTCAAATTAATTACTCCATACTTCAAGGATATCTTTTTCTCCCATTTTCATGTCACCTTTATCATCTCTAACTTCTTTTATATCACTCTTTCCTCCATTCCTAAGCTTCTTCAACAACCGCCAGAATATTTTGCAACCTTCTTGATATTTATTTTCTATATTCTTGCCAAAGTCCTCCAATGACTTTCGTTTAGCTAGTTTTACACAGTGTTTAGCATTCTTGCATTTGTCTCTGTATTCTCTAAGAGCACAAGCACTTCCAATTTCAAATCCTCTGTACACTCTGGTGTCCTGCACCAAGGAAAAAACATCACTATCAACAATAACATAGTCAATGAGACTTTTCTTATTCCTTGCCTCTTCTCTCCATGTGAATTTGTGCACATTTTTATGTTGGAACATGGTGTTAGTAATAACCAGTCCATGTCCTGAGCAGAAATCCAACAGATATTTGCCATTATTATTAGCTTTGCTCTTTTCTCCAAATTTTCCCAAATATTTTTGTATGTCTCACAATCATTTCCTACTCTGCTATTTAGATCCCCAACAAGGACCAACTTTTCCTTTTTCGTTGTGTCAGTTGCTTTTTCTAAAGCATCAAAAAATTCCTCCACTTCTACCTTAGTAGAACCTTCTGTGGGACCATAGGCACAAATAAGTCTCATTGTCCAGTTCCCCATTCTCATATTTGCCCACATCACTCTACTTGAGACAGCCTGCCATTCAAGAAGATTAGCTTCGTATTTTGTGTTGAATACTATGGCTACTCCTTCTTTTCCTTGATTGTCATTGACCTGAATATAACATTTTGTATTTATTGCTCAGAAACATCTCACCAGTTTTTGTCTTTTTTGTTTCAGTCACCTGTATTATGTCGATCTGGTACTGATCTAATTCCTCAGCTAGCTCCATTTCTTTGCCATTCAGGCTTCTTATGATAGTACTTGATAGTACTGATCTTTAACTCTGGTGATGTTGAGTTGGGGTTTGTTTTCAGATTTGTTCCAGTAGCTGTCTTTTCGCTGTTCGCCCTGGTTCCCTGGCGAAAACAACATGGGGCCTTGTTTAACCGGGCGACGCCCCAGCCAGTATGAAATTTTGTCATGTCGTACCATAATTTTTTATTTTGGTTTAACCAATAAGAATACAATTTGGTCGGCTATATCCCAAATTGCCAGCCCATCTTCGTTCGTTCAGTATCCAAGTAGATACCCACCAGGGTGCACCACGAGAAGGTGAGGATTGGACATTAGGTCAGAAGCCCTGGTCGGTTCTCTGCATTCCTTTAAAGGCTATGTGGAGGTCTCCTCTCAGTTATACAGCTTTGACCCTTAAGCACCCCCCTAAAGAGACTAAAAATTGAGAGCAAAAATTTTCCCAACTTTTATTCGCTTTAAAACTTTCTTATATGTTCTTCTTTTCAATATGAAATTCAATTTTATCCTGCTTAAGACTAAATAGTGATCACTTCCAATTTCAAATCCTCCGTACAATCTGGTGTCCTGCACCAGGGAGGAAAAATCACTATCACAATAACATAGTCAATGAGACTTTTCTTATTCCTTGCCTCTTCTCTCCATGTGAATTTGTGCACATTTTTATGTTGGAACATTGTGTTAGTAATAACAGTCCAATGTCCTGAGCAGAAATCCAACAGGTATTTGCCAATATTATTCCAAAATATTTTTGTATATCTGACAATCATTTCCTTCTCTGCTATTTGTTATTACCTGAATATAACAGTTTGTATTTATTGCTGAGAAAGATCTCACCAGTCTGTTTTTTTTTTTTTTTTTTTTTTTTTTTTCCAGTCACCCATATTATGCCCATCTGGTACTTACCCAATTCTTCTGCTAGTTCCAGCTTCTTATGCTGATAGTACCAATCTTGAACTCTGGTGATGTTGAGTTGGGATGGGTTTTAGGAATTGTTCCAGTAGCTGACTTTTTGCTGTTTGTCCTGGTTCCTTGGTGAAAACAACAGGGACCTTGTTTATATTTGACACATCAGCCAGCATGAAATTCAGTCATGTTGTAGTTCAAGAAAATAAGAATACAATTTGCTTGGCTAAATTCCAAATTGCCAACCCATCCTCATTCGTTCAGTATCCAGGTAGATACATAACAGGGTGCACCACGAGAAGGTGAGGATTGGGCATTATGTCAGAAGATATTAGGACTGGTCGGTTCTTCACATTCCTTTAAAGGTATGTGGGGGTCTCCTCTCAGTTATACAGCTTTGACCCTTAAGCATCCCCTGAATACAAATCTAGTAATCATAATGAATAATGTAAAATAACAAGGAACACACATAAAAAATTATAACAAACATATATAAAAAAAAACTTACAATATCATCGATCTTTAGAATACTCTGAACAGTCTCAGAAGCTAAAAGTACAGCACTTGTTGATACAAGAAGAGGCTGAACAACATTTTCTTCTAGTATATTGGTCACAGCACCCTGAAATAATAAATTAAACTTTTTTTTTAATTTTCAGAAACGTGCAAAATCCCCTATTCACACTTTTCTATAAAAAAAAAAACGTATTTGAATGCATGTATAGTGAAATTTATATGAAAAGATCTTAGCAGTTGGTTATATTTTTTATGCTGATTCAGCTTTCTACCAAGAATGAAGTATAAGAACTTTTACTTTATGAGATACTTTGCTTTCTTCATCACAACCACTTCACTCTTGTGTAACTCGCTTCTCATTAATAACTGCAGTTCTTTCCTATATGTCACTACATGTAGGAAAGAACTTTTTATTGGCTAGTCAATATTGGTTGCACAAATCCTTGAAATCTAGTTTACTAAAATTATTCACTAAACTGGGTCACATCATCTGCCAAAGTAACAATTAATATATACGACTGTTCACCTTTGTTGTAACACTTCCAGAACTCCAAGAATTACAGATTAATAGTGTGGATGGTAGAAGTAAATTGCAAGGATAGCCTGGCAGTACATTTTAGTAGTAGTAACACTTTGGGTTTACTATACAACAAGAAAGATAAAAGACAGAAGCCAATGAGTAATGCCAGCAATTGAAAACTTGAGAAAGATTCCAATGAAGAGACACTTATGTATACATTGAAGATACCAAGAAATTATATACTTGGTTTTAATCCTTTACTCAGGGAAACAAAACAATGTTTTGTATATGAAATATATTCATGTCCAAGCTGTTTGTATATAGAGGCTAATGACTTCACATTGCTTGCCTTAGTATGTATCCCATAATGCAAAGCACAAAAATGCTATGCATAATTGGAAAGGTCACTACTCAGACCACTTTCGACCTTTATTGGTCTAGGTAGAGTTTTAAAATGGGATGTGATAAGTCTAGGGGGGGGGTAAGCATGGAGCATCTGTGATATGCATCTATCTACTATAGGTCATAGAAGGAAATTAGGTTTGTGGACTGTAGGTAAACAATATATGGGGGGGGGGGGTCTGGAACCAAAGGATTTGAGATTTTTGTAATGTCTAGCAGCCAGGAAGATACTTTAACTTGCATTTTTGTAGGATCGTGAACCTAGTGGGATGTATGTAGCACGCTCTCCCCCCCCCCCTCTCTCTCTCATAAGGTTAGCCTAGTGGCTGTGCGCTTCACAACCATATGCCTAGGGAAGGAGTGTCCTGGGTTCGATTCCCGTCGGTGACATGGGGGAGATCGCAAGTTATTATATATTATTTCTCTGAGATCGTGCTACCTACATCCCACTAGATGTCCAAAAGATATCTCTTTTCCTTTGCCATCAATTCTGTTATTTTTCTTGGAAGAACAAAATTTACAAACAGATATAGGGAACCACTATGGTCCCCCCCCCCCCCCCCCAACCAATTTTTACATGGGAAACTTTTGAAAAACAAGCCACAAGCTCTTCTCAAACTTTCTATCTGGCTAAGATATGTAGACGATGTGTTCTCTATTTGGCCTCATGGCCCAGACACATTAAATTCCTTCCTCAGTCACCTCAATAGTCTACAACTAAGAATCCAGTTTAAGATGAAAAAGGAAACTAACAATAGTTTACTCTTCCTGGACACCTTAGTAACACCCCTTCCTAACGGTAACCTTTCTTTTACTGTATATAGAAAACCCACTCACACAGACAGATACATTCACAAATTTACCCATCACCACCACCCCTCTCAACAACATGGCATTATTAAAACTCTAACTAATACAGCCTATAATCTTTGTTCCAGTGGAACCTCTCTTTCAACCAAACTCAACCACATACACACAACACCTCCCTTATTACAGAATTAAAAAATAATCAGTTCCTCCTCCATTCATTGACCATCCCTTCAGAAGGATTTCAGAAATGCCATCACCATCCCCTACATCTATGGCACATTAGAAAAAATATGCAGGTCTTTTAAAAAAAAGTACATCTACATAGCTTTTAAGCCCCACTGGAATATTGCTACACTTATCTGTTCCACCAAAGATCACCTGCCTCCTCGCTCAGTGCCTGGAGTATATAAAGTACCCTGTTTCTGCAAGTTGGCTTACTTTGGACAGAGAGGCAGATCAGTGACCATCTGTTTAGAAGAACAAATCTAACATCTGCAATCACAACTATGGTCAATCTGGCCTTGCAGACCATGTATTGGATATAACCCACAGGATCTCCTGGAAGAAAGATACCATGCTCCACCATAGTAAACTTAAAAAGGAAAGACTGTTTTGAGAATCTGCATCGGCACTCAGAAACCAATTGAATTTAAGTAAATAAGATGTATAAAACTTCTCAACATTTGGGAAAAAATAATTGTCAGAGGCCACTTACAAATGCCCATAGAGGGTGAACCACACAGATATGACTTTAGAGTCACCCATGTTTTATTTAGTATTGTGTTGTGTGTGTGTGTTACAAGAGTTATTTGTAATCCCTGAAGCATTAATTAGTTTTCAGTCCTTTCCTAGTACTGTAAATATTCCATTAAACCAACAACATGATGTCCTCCCAGCACTTAAGCCTTAACACACGGAGCAGATATTTTGCTTCAGCAAGATGGGGGTCCACATTTTTCAATTAATCCAGAATTTTTTTCAAGAAACATTTCCAGAGAAATGGCCACCTCAAATCAGTGACTTATGTTAATCAAACTAGAACAATAGATGTTCCTTTAGATCAGGGGTCTCCAAACTACATAGATACATCTGCCCACGGGTCAGATGCGGCCCGTGATATGATTTTATCTGGCCGACCAATTGGACTAATTTTTCAATAAGAATCGCAAAAAAAAAAAAAAAAACTGTTGATAGATTTCAAATGCATTAATTAAAATTGTATTCAAAATATATTCCCAAATAACAAAAAGTAACTATAATCCAAGTTACGATCTTTCTGTACTGTAAAAGGTCAGTTAAAATGGATTAACGAAGAATAAAAATTTAAAAGAATTCAAAACGACATAAAAAAATTACATCCGAATAAACTTTTTTATCAACAAAAAAAATTTATGTCGCACAAAATAAGAACACTTAAAAAAAAAAGTCGGTAAAAACATGGTTAAAATGAACTAACGAGCAAAAAACGAAATAAAAATAAAATTTCCCAATCTGTATTCATTGACAAAAAACTCAAAGTTATACGAAATTAAAAAAAAGTTACATGTAAATTATCAGCAAATTGAGAATTTGCTGATAGTGTTCATTGTCATTAATATACAATAATTTAATCTCACATACTCTGTAATCGGTTTTTATCTGCTTTCAATAAAACTCATATATCTAGTTCTAGAGTTTTTTTTATTACTACGGCCTGCTGAACAGTGCTGAAGTACCCAACGTGGCCCTCACGGTGAAAAGTATGGAGATCACTGCTTTAGATCATCAGATTACAATTTTCAAACATCAGAAAATATTACTGTACTTGGAATGTTCAAAGGTCATAAATGAGTAAGGAAGTGTTTAGAAGAAAATGGCACAATTCAAACATTTAATGTAATTTATATAATAAATTGTCTATGGGCCTGAACTCTGGTACATCCATAATTTTAAACTTATAAACTTGGACGTAACAATTATTATAAAAATTATGTTATAGAAACTGAGTGAAATCTTATGTGAAGAAGGAAGTTAGCTCTTCTTACACAAACAGTAAGTTGTTCTAGCCTCCCCCCCCATTTGTGCAAAATGTATGCTTTACATTGAATGAGGTAACAAATAAAGCAGATAATGGTATAACAATGACAGAAACGGCCAGTGCATAACAAAACAGATTGCAGCGTCACGTTCTAGTGCAAACAGCTAAAGGAGAACGAGTCTATGCGACAATAAAAATTCTTATAAATTTATTAATTTTAAACATATTAAATCATATAACAGAACTCTGGAATGTGCCTCGTCATCATCATTAACATTTCCTGATAAGTATCCTGTACAGCCTCAAAGGACGTACAGGCAAATCACAGTCTAACACAATGAAATTTTCATTATTACTGAGTTCTTATTAACACCCCCCCCCTCCAAATAAATCAGATATTTATTAAGTCTCCAATACTGCAAGACCTTGTATTGTGGTCTTCTAAAGCAATGCTAACCACTTTCCTCCATCCAGATCTTGATCTTTTTCTGAGTTAGAAAATATATTATACTCAGCAAACACGATATGGTCTTGTCTTTGCCCACAAATATTCCATGTTTGCTTATGATAGGAGAAAAAACATGGTTGAGAACAATATAATTTCTTGTTAAGTATAATATACAGTGGATTCTGGTTAATTGGATCACATTGGGAATAGCATAATTTAAAGCATCCAATTAAACAAAGTTACATGTTAAGAGTTTAAAAGGCTCATGTACATAAGACAAAACACAAGTTTTTCATTTGTTGTGTAGCAAAATTACTGACTTATACATATACTTAAGCAATTGGCTTTAATGAAAACAAAATATTTGTCTTAAAATAATTTCATTTATATAGATATGGAATTCTTGGTAATGATGTTTTAGGATTGATATCACGAGTGCAGCCTGTTTTTTTTTTTTTTTTTTTTGTTTGTTTTTGATTGATTGCAATTAAACAAAATCAATGCATAAATTTAGTGCAGAATATAATATTGCCTTTCTGCATGGAGCTATAATCCAGCAATAAATTTTCTAGTGCCTTAGGTGGTCATTTGTTCAAGACCTGGAGTGTTACCCTTATCAGATTCTTTTTTCTTCTAATGTCCAAGAACATTATGCAAATGCTTCATAGTTTTTGATGTAGTTCATATCTAATGGGATGTCATTTTCACTATTGACCATATCTGGCATATCCAAAACTGAATGTTTAAAACCACAATAAGCAAAATAATTCTGAATGGTCTTGTTGCTTATTCCTTGCCAACTATTTAAGGCCTGTAAAATATTAACTTTCATGTTGACCTTCTAAGTTATTGTCAACAAGCAGTAATTTTTTTCTTGATGATTTCCTATTATAATTCCATGTCCCAACTCATAAGCTAATTCTTAAAATATTTTAAAAATTAATTTAAAAAATTAATTTTTATTTTTTATAATTTTATAATATTTTATAATTTAAAAAATTAATATCTAAGAATTTCTTCAAAATTCTTAGATATTATCCCCCACACATTTTTGTTCACACAGAGTGGTAAACTCTCCATCTTAATCCCTTTAAAGTATTAAGACCAGATCCCTTTTCCAATAACTAACACTTTTCATTTACTAGTTCCTGACGTATTTGAACAGCATGACACTGGTGTATAATCTATTGCTTTCAGTGATCCAGTGTAGTGTGTTTATAACACAGAGGACCATCTGATGTGGCACAATAAAATAGTTCTGTTTCATCAGTATTGCAGATGCCATTAGCACATTTCTGAATCAAGATTATGTAATTTTTCTAACATTCCATGTGGTAGAGGTTACTAGCTGGCCCAATTAAATAGCACTGTGTCCCAAATCAGCAAAGCAAATTGTTATATTCTCATTTTGTTTTTCCAGACTTGTTCCAATAAAATGACTCATGATTAAACGGAAGGTATTGTATTTTCCAACCCAAGAAAAAACAGTTGCTTTCTTCTTTTCTGATAAGGCAATCAGAACTTTAACATCTGATGCAACTGCTGCTAATGTAAAGACAAATTTGGTTTTTCACAGACTTAAATCTAATTTGCTTTTGGTTTTTGGAGATAAGTTTTGGAAAGTGAATTATACACTAAGTAATGCCATAAATATAGTCCTTTGAACACTGATACCATATATTAACCCTGTCAATTGACTGAAATGATGTGGTGCATGGTGCAGTATCTCATATATTCACAGAAGGCATTTTTCTCACATGGTGATGTGAATGCATAAGCCTCAGATTATTAGCAACTGAGGAAGTTGTTCAACATCAGGCCAAGGAAGAGAGACACTAGTGATGTGTGTCATTGATTAAGTCAAAAAGACTCATGAAGCTTTTTACTATAGCATATGTTTCTTATTCAGTTGCATTTACATAGTAAGGGGTAGCATTCAAAAATTTCTTCTTTAGAATACATTACATCACTTTCATGCAAATTCAAAATTTCTGCACCCTCCCAACAATCCCCAGTTCACAAAGTTTATTACAGAACTTAATGAAACATGCAGTAACAGAGGTATATTACTGTATTCTTAAAATTCTGTATGTGATTATTATTATGGTATGCTGGTAATAAATAATGGTAATTTTATTAAAATAACAAATACACATTTGTAATTCAAAAAAAATTTTTTAAATTTGGGGTTGAAACATTCATGGAAATCAAAATAAATATACTTACCTTTCGGACATTAATGCCAGCGGTTCTCTCTCCTTTAGCATGGCGATTTCGAAGTTCAGTCACTGTAGAGATAGGATGCAATCCAGCATTTTCTGCTAAAGTTAAAGGAATGATTTCCAATGCTTCAGCATATGCTCGGTAACAATAAGCTTCCATACCTGTTAGCGTGCGTGAATACTCAGATAAACGTAATGACAGTTCAATTTCTGGGGCACCTCCACCAGCAATAAGTGCTCTGAAATAACAAAACTGGTAATTAATAAAATTAGGGGATTCTCTTTTTTCATTTAACAACTTAAGCAGTTTTTAAGCACTCTAATTCAAAGGGTTGTTATTAAATTATTAAGTAGTAGGTACTCTCATTGCCAAAGACTACACTAACACAACTATTGGAGACCTAGAATGACTAAAAAATTCCATATTCAGGATTTTTGGATTATCTAGTCCTTCCACCTATGGTACCAATACACCATTATACAAGTTTACCACCACCTTTCCAGGATTATCTGGCTACAAAAGCTAAATGTATTTTTATCCCTTCTCATTTTAACTACCACACACCATTCTGTCTTCACAACAAGCACAGCTGTTTTCTGCAATTAAATACTATAATTCTTTTTTTTTTTTATATTGATCCTACACAAGAGGTTGAGTGACATTAATGCTGATTATGAGGTGCAGATGAGGAATGTTTCTTTCCCCCCCCCCCCCAAAAAAAAAATTAGAGGTTGTAGTTGATTGGGAATACTTCATGAGGAAGGATACTCCAGAGCAGTGGTCTCCAAACTTTTTGATCGTTTGGATTGAGCAATTGATTGAGCAAAAATCTTTACACATTATTTTTATTATTAACAGCTTACAAACATATTTATTACAATATTTAATGTGAACAATGGCCTTGCATTTCTTTCATAATTTCTTGAAATTCTGGTTTGACAGCTTCTGATACTGCAATATGTTGCTTCTTTAAATTATCTGCAATGATTTCTATACGTCTACCAATAATATTTGCTAATAAGGGAATACATTTTAGTTTATCTGAATATTCTTTTCCATGGATTATTTCTACCATTTTTATGGCAGTTGGGAGTACAAGTGTTTCCCCAATGGTGTGTGGCTTTTGGTCTTTTGCAATTAAGAATGCAACCTCCAAAGATGCCTCCAAATATTTATCGTTAATTTTAATGAATTTTTTTAAGTTGTTGGATTGAGAATTACATGTCTTCAAACATCGTTCAAAGAATTGTAAAGATTTGTGTTCATATTCAGGATGTTTAGTTTTTAAGTGTCTTACTAATAATGATGGTTTCATACTTCCATTACATAGCGTCTCATGACACAATACACATGTATGACGAGGTTCATTGTTGACTATCGTTGATGTAAATCCCCATTTCAAGTAGTCTTCTTGATAATTTCAAGCTTTCTTGGGCAAGGTTTTGTTAAGTTTCAGATTAATGTTTTTATCACTTAATTTGACTGATAACGAACTTGTTTAAATAGAAGAATCAATCCTATCTTTTCCTTGTTGTTCGTCTGATGTAGAAGTACTATCATAATTATCTTCAATTCGCAGTTTCTTTGGAGGAAATTTTTTTAACCATTTATCCATATTGTAAGGGTTGATTTGTAAAATTTAAATATAATTCATTTACTATTGATAATATCAAACACTTTTCAAAAATGTAAACAATTTTGATAATATTAATTCACTATTTCTAGTGTAAACGTAAAAGTAAGCACAAAAAGGCATTGGAATTGCACAGAAACAATATATACTAAAAAATCATTAAGCTTACTACTAATAGTCAAATAATTAATACAACTGTGGTGTCATCTGTAGATAGCAGGATAACTAAGCAATTTTCCTTCTCTAGTTGGGCTTATCAACACTAGGATGCTTTACAAAAAATGGCAATGATAAGAAGTAAGAGATTTACTCCCTAGTTTTAAAAAACACGACAGCTTTGCCACGGACGATTATGTGCAAAGTCACCCAATGTGTGCTACTCGCAAATTTAAGTTTACAGGATCTTTATAACATCTTTGTCTATATTAGATATATGTTTAATTGGTGAAAGAAAGTAATATTCTTTATCTTTAATTCATTACTTAATTTTTTTCCTATTAATATAAAACTTTTTTGACGTACCCCCACGTATCCCCTGGGGTACGCGTACCACACTTTGGAGACCACTGCTCCAGAGGATAGAGGTGAATGCAAGAGAGAACAGCCAAAACCTTTTATTCCCATATAGGGAGTAGACAAGGCCATTTTAGCTATCTAACTTTTAGAGACTGAGTTGGCAGTTTGATCTCCAGCAGTAGCCAATCAGAGATAGCTAGCCCAAGATTATCACTAATTATCGACAACTGATGAAGAGACTAGCAAACAAGTGCTGCAATCTTGTGGTGCCTAACCCTAACAGGATATGCTAGTACTATTTCAGACAATAGCATCCCTTTATTGTGAAACTGCAAACACACCAAACCTGCTTCTATTGTCTGAAATAGCACTAGCATATCCTGTTAGGGTTAGGTACCACGAGATGGCAGCACTCGTTTGCTAGTCTCTTCATCAGTTGTCGATAATTAGTGATAGTCTTGGGCCAGCTATCTCTGATTGGCTACTGGATTTTCTTGAGTTCGTGGGATTAAAAACCTGCTTGCCTGTGCCAGAGAATGACTCAACAAAAATTCCTCTAGTCAGTGACAAGACTTGAACTGAAACCTTATTTTAAGTGGCCTAATGCAGAGGATGTAAACACCACTTCAACTGAGCTACAGCAAGTGATGGAATAAAAGAGGAAAAATATTAGCAATTTGGTGTTTTTGCAGTTTCACAGTAAAGGGATGCTGTACAACTGCTGTTCTTGTATTAACCGGTGCAACAGAAAGTGGAAGAGAGCCTGTGTAACTCAGTGAAAGTGGCAAGTGTGTCCACAGCACTAAATTGGCCAAAAAATGGTGATCTAGTTCAGTTCTAGTTGCCAAATAGAGGAACTTTCTCTAAGCCTTTTTTCGACTGGTTCCCAAGTTAGTCAATCACTGGTACGACAAGCAGGTTTTTTCGTCCTGGAAAATCAACTCTAGAACCCACACTATATTGGACAATAAATACACTAGTGGCCAAAATTGTGGAAACTTTTTGGAAACAGTGTATTTTTGAGGTTTGATGCTCATAACACCACTTTATTTTGGTGTAATACCATAAAATTATATATCATTGGAAAGATAATTTAATCAAGAATGTAACACAACAAATTTGTTCAATTATCTGTATTCTATGAAAAGTTACAGCCAAATAACCAGAAAAAAGAAGCACAACTTGCTTAGGTTGATATGAAGTAGCTTTCCTTCATTTGAATGTAACCAATGAGCACGAGTGTTTAGAGAGCCAATCACGTGTCATCTTGTTTTGGCAATGAATCAATAAGGTCACAGTAGGATTCAGCTATTGATGTCATGTATTGGAGCTGAAAGGAGGACACTTGTCAGTGTGTTATGTGATTGCTATCAAATTGGTTGTTTTTTTTTGTGTTCTTTCATTTAGTGAGCTTGTAAAACGTAATAAAATTAAAGAAATGGTGCAAAGAGTTGACTGGTCACCCAAAAAAGTGAACAAGGCTACAGTTATGAAGAAATTAGAAGAAAAATTGGTGGAAACTTAAGCAAAGGTGGCATTTCTAAATTTTTGAGGAGGTATAAGGAGACTCAGTCACTACAAAACCAGACTGGTAAAGGCAGGAAAAGGTGCACAATAGCAAGTGATGATAGAAGAATTGAGAGACTGTGCCTACGTGACAGAAGAAAATCATCTAGGTGTATATAAGATGAAATGGTGCAATACAATGTGAAGTTGAGTGCAAGGACTGTTTGGCGCAGACTGCAGGAATTTGATCTAAATGCTAGAATTCCACGAAAAAAGCCATTTTTATCTCTCAAACAAAGGTTGAAAAGATTAAACTGGGATA
The DNA here is from genome assembly GCF_054136105.1 of Typopeltis vanoorti. Lineage (NCBI taxonomy): Eukaryota > Metazoa > Arthropoda > Arachnida > Uropygi > Thelyphonidae > Typopeltis > Typopeltis vanoorti. Next base: position 86,521,967 of record NC_143565.1, read on the forward strand.
AAACCCGTTAACTGGACAGCGGAACAACGGGACAGTGTTATCTGGAGTGATGAGACTAAAATCTCCCTGTTTGGTAGTGATGGCATAAAATACATAAGGAGAAGAATCGGAGAAGATTTGCATCCTGATTGCATTACACCTACCGTGAAACACCCACTTAGTGTTATGATCTGGGGTTGTATGCCATCAAAAGGTGTGGGCAGAATTTGCAAGATTAATGGGAATATAAATGCAGGAAATACATAAATGAAATACTTGAGCCAAACTGAAGCCTTCCGCACGTGATCTTTTCCAAGATAATGAAGCATTTATATTTCAACAGGATTCAGCTCCATGTCATGTTGCTGCTGTGTGCAAAAAGTGGTTTCAGGATAATCATATTCCACTGCTGGAATGGCCTGGGAATAGCCTAGACCATTTGAAAATCTATGGAGCCGACTAAAGAAACTTGTTAGTCAAAAGCAACCCACCAATAAAACCCAATTAATAGAAGCAATAATTCAATCTTGGTTTCACATTATAACAGCTGCAGAACTAAAAAAAACTTGGTTCACTCCATGGGAAGCCGTTGTAAGGCCATCATTAATGCTAAAGGTTACCCAACTAAGTATTAATTCACATTGTGAGAATTTTTGTATATCTCATTTTTTCTGTGTGTTTCACTTTTCTTCTTTATAACTGCTGTTCTAATAAAAAATCCTTCATAAAAGTTATTGGATTACATTCTTGATTAAATTATCTTTCCATTGATACATAATTTTATGGTATTACTCAAAAAAAAAAAAAAAGCGGTTATGAGCCATCAAGCCTTAGAAATACACTTTTTTCCAAAAGGTTTCCACAATTTTGGCCACTAGTGTACAGTGTTAGGATTAGGGCCACGAGATGGTGGTACCTCTCTTCACCAGACACTGTGTATCATTAGTGGTAGTCTTGGGCCAGCTATTTCTGATGCTACCAATGGTGAGTGAACTACCTCCAACAGCCTAGCCTCACCTACTTCTTATATGGGAATAAAAGCCATTAGAAGATTTTTTTTTTATTCTAATTAGGAACTTATATGGAATTGAGTGAATGGGGAAATAAATATTTAAAAAATACTGCAACATCTTACAAAAGCAATGTCTGAATAAAATGTATCGAATGTGTACAAATCCTTCAGAAAGATGAAAAACAAGGAATTGCTGTATGTAAGATCTATTGCTTGGGGCATTTTAGTGTGCCTACAATTCATTTCTGAGATAACTAGTAGTAGCAGTAACATTTGAGATAAAAAAAAAGTTCAGGAGACAGAAAAGTTGAAGCCTTCACCTTTCAAGTAGCTCTTGCTTTACTGATAATGAGCAAAATTTTTATAGCTCTGAAGATGGCGATTCTACCGGTAGTATAGGCATGTCTTTGTGCAACGAAAGATGGGTGATCAGATAGCCACTGAATGAAAACCAGCTTGTTTCCGTCCAGCAACATTTTAGGCTCTTTCCATCTATTCCTAGAGGATTTTTTTTTCCCTTTATGATTGCTAACAACATTAGTAAGTTGAGTACAGCCCACATTCTTGCAGTAAACTTTGGAGCCCAATAGTTATCCATTCATAGGTGAGCCAGGAATTACTGAAGAATTTGATCTGGCAACATTTAAGGCTCATTCCATCTATTTCTAGATGATGATATTCTATTTTTCATAGTGGAACAGACTAACCTTTATGCTTGCAAACAACATCAGCAAGTTGAGTACAGTCAACATTCTCAGAGTAAACTTTGGAGCCCAATAGATATCAATATGCTACTATGTTTATAGCACTCTTGATTGTGCAATGTATCGTGAAAAATCCACTCTTGAAATGTACTGGTCTAGAATGGAAAGAGCCAAGAATAGAAGCTGAACACACCAAAGTTTTGTGATGTTAAGACTGAAAAACAATTCAGTCCTGTCATGAAATAATTGCATTTTCAGAATAATGAGGAATATAATCAAGATAGACATCATTGTCCAGTCCTCAATAAAATTTATGATTTTCTGATAAAAATTCATCAGAAATTTAGATCCTATACATTCCTGAGAGAGTATTGATGAATGTCTTATGCCATTCAAAGGCAGACTGAAATATAAGCACTATATTCTCCAAAAGAAAGCAAAGTGTGGGGTAACATTTTTTATGCTTTGCAAAGTGGATAACTTTGGGATTTCAAACCTTATAGGAAAGCAGACTGTACTTGAGCATGATAAATATTTATATCTCCCCTTATTGATGCAAGTACAATAGTAATGCAGTTATTAGACACTTGACTGGGGAAAGCTTACTATGTTACAATGGGCAACTGCTATATACAGGGTGTTCGGGATAAATTTGACAGTTTCGTAAGGAAAAAGAAAATCTTCTTTGTATCTATTAAATTTAATGAATTGACAAAAAAACATTACAGGCAGAGTTAATTACAATACTATCAACAAGATTTACTCAAAATAACCACCATTAGCATCGATCACAGCTTCAATTCTGCTTCAGAACCTCGAACAAGCTGATGCTACAGTCTCCCTGGGAAGGGCCGCAAAAACTGTTTTAATTTTATCCATTAACTGGGCTTTTGTATTACTGGAAGTGCGATTGGTGTCTTTTTCAACTGCGCCCCATACAAAATAATCCATGGGGTTAAGGTCTGGGGAGTTTGGAGGCCAAACATTTGGACTGGTGAAGTCGTAGAAATTTTCAGACAACCATTTTTGACTTTTCCCAGAGGTGTGGCAAGGGGCCGAATCCTGCTGCCATACATACGGCCTACCATTGGCTACCCTTGTTATCCAGGGCTTGACTACAGTTAGCAACTCCACGAACAAAGCCCGAATTCCAATGCCAGGGTTCTTCAACACCTGTTCCTGCAGATTTGCGAGGAATTCTGCTGTACGAACGCAATCAGATCGTCTGCTAGGGATCTTTCTTCTTGCTACATCCTCGTAGTCACCATTGCAAGTCTCTAGTTCATGCCTGATTGTTTTTACTGTATTCAGGGAGCATTGGGCAGCAGTCGTAATATCCTTATTTTGATGGTGGGCACGAATCATCATGATACAAGTTATTCTCTTCCATGATTCAGGTGGGTTCCAGCTATCCATCCTTTCTGACATCTTGTATATGAATGAAGAAGGGTCCAAACTTTTAAATGAAGAGAAGTGTGTGTTAATACATGTAACTTACGGAAAAATATAATTAATTATAAATATGTCAAATTTATCCCGAACACCCTGTATGTCCTGAACTCACCAATTTGCTTTTACAGCATCGTGCAATAGTTATGGTACTGTAAATACAAAGAGAGGAGACATGCCTCCAGATCTAGAATCAGGAAAGCCATCAAAGGAGGAAATGTGAGCTTATCAGTATGGGAAAGTCTTTGCATTACGTTGGAAAGACAAAAAAAAAAAAAAAAAAAAAAAAAAAAGATGTTTTTCTGCTGTCTTCCTCGCACAATCCATCAATGGAATCTACGGAGGGCAAGATTTCAATAAAGACAAACCCACTGCTGCATGTGCATACAATTACATATAGGTGGAGTCAACAATTGCAATCACCAGCTATCATTTCACTCAGTAATGAAGCATAAAAATATTACAAAAAGGTGTTGGACATATATTGGATATCATCATTTGTAACAATTTCCTCCATAAGGCAAAGAAACCTTATGTCAGAGAATGCCAAAAGCAAGGGATTCTAAATTAGCCAATCTCTGGAAGGTAATGCCAGATTTCACATAGACACAGGTATCAACTTTGTGGTGAAAAAGAATGGGAACCAGAGGTGGACAATAGCAAATATAGCTGCAATCCAAGTTTTTGTCAGGAATAAGATGCCTGGTCTGGAAAACTGCAAATGATGGTGAAATGTCATTTGTGTTTTTTTTTTTTTTTTTTTTTTTGGGGGGGGGGGGGGCTCGACACTGTTCCCCACATACCATACTACTCACTCAATTATGATATCATATCATAATTACAATAATCATAAGAAAAAATTTGAGTGCTCTCAACTTCCATTTTTTTTTTTTAATGGAACTATATTCAAATGATACAGAATTAACTCCCACTACATCACCTTACTATAAAGATGTTTGCTATAGTGGGAAATATCTTTATAGTCAACTTGCTAGTCCTATAATATCAATACTTTTCTAAAAGAAATTCACTACAGTAAACTTTCCAATATCACCACTGATGGCTGTAGGACACCATACTGCTCCTTTTAAAAAAATTCTATTATTCTTTTATTTTTTTATTTGAATCCCAAAAATGAAAGGCTGTTTGCCTATAATATGTTTGGAGTATTAGTCATATGGGCTCACCCATATGACTCCAACATATGACTGGTTAGATACCATTCATGTTGGAGGTTTAATGGAATATTAACAGTATGAGAAAGGATTAAACCTAATTTTAATGCTTCCAATATTTCGTCTCTGTCACAGAGACATCATAAGGGATTACAAACATTTTTTATAACAACACACACACACACACACACACACTAGTGAGTGAAACTAAAGTCCTAATCTAGTTGGTGACCGTATATGGGCATTTGCAGGTGGCCTAGGATGTAAAGAGAGATCTCTAATAATCAATGTTTCCCAAATTTTTGGAAGTTTAATGCAACCATATTTTTTTAAATTAGGTTGATTCCTGAGTGCAGATGCAACGAACAGTCTTTCTTTTCTGAATTTACAATGGTGGAGCATAGTGGTTATTTTCAGGATATCCTGTGAGTTGTATCCAAAACATGGTCTGCAAGACCAGATTGACCAGATCGTGACTGCAGTTGTATGACTTGTGTTCTTCTAACTGGATGGATGCTGATCTACCTGTCTGTCCAAAGTAAGCCAGTTTAAAGGCACAAGGAACTCTATATACTCCAGGCACTGAAAGAGGAGGGAACTGGTCTTTGCTGGAATGGATAAGGGTAGCAAGTTTATGGTAGGGCTTAAAAGCTGTAGGGAGGTTGTACTTTTTTAAAGATCTGGCTATTTTTTCTGATGTACCATGGATGTAAGGTATGGTGATGGCATTTCTGAAGTCCTTCTGAAGAGATGGTCGAGGAATGGGAAAGAACTTGATTGCTTTTTTAATTCTGTAGTCACTGTAGCCATTGGAAAGGAAGGTGTTGTGTATATGTTTGAATTCTGTAGAAAGAGCAGTTTCACTGGAACAAAGATTGTGGGCTCTACTGGTTAGAGTGTTAGTAATGCCATATTGCTGAGAGGGGTGGTGGTAGGAGAGTTTGTGAATGTATCTGCCTGTGTGAGTAGGTTTTCTATATATATATATAAAGAAAGAAAGAAAGGCTACCATTAGGAAGGCATGTTACTAAGGTGTACAGGAAGAGTAAACTACTGTTATTTTCCTTTTCCATCGTAAACTGGATTCTTGGATTTAGACTAGTCAGGTAACTGAGGAAGGAATCTAATGTGTCTGGGCCATGAGGCCAAATAGAGAACACATCATCTACATATCTTAGCCAGATAGGTTTTAGAGGGGGAAGAGTATGGATAGTTTTTCAAAATTTTCCATGTAAAAATTGGTGAGAGGGAGGAACCCATGGCAGTTCCCTCTATCTGTTTGGATTTTGTTCTTCCAAGAAAAATAACCAGAGTTGATGGCAAAGAGATCTAAGATATCAGAAGGAAAAACGTTTTTTTTTTAAGAGTGTTAAGGTGTCAATTAGGAAAATATTGGTAAACAGTGAGATGATGTCAAAGCTGACCAATATGTCTGTATTATTTAAAGTATGATTTTCAATTAAGTTTTTAAAGTGGGTAGAGTTTTTTTTACATAGGATGTGGTAAGACCAGTGAGGGGGGGGGGGGGTCAAAGAGTTAGCTAGCTGTTTTGATAATTTGTAGCAATGTGCACATTGGTGGCATCTACTATAGGTCTTAGGGTTGAATTAGGTTTGTGGATTTTCAGTAATCGTATATCCGGGGTGGAGAACTGAAAGGTTGAGTTTTTTTGTAATTTCAGGAGGCCAGGAAGACACTTTTTTAAGTAGGTTTTTTAACTTTTGAGTTTTTGTGGGATCGTGTTCAAGTGGTACGTAGCAGTGCGATCACGGAGAATGATATCCTTTTTACGTTTATATTCTGAGGCGTTAAGAACGACAGTAGCATTCCTCTTATCAGCTGTGGTGATGACAATGCTTTTTTCTTTCCTTAATTTTCTGAGGGCAGAGAGTTGACTGGAAGATAAATTAATTTTTGGAGGTGAAGACCGAGAGAGAATGTTAGCTACGTCAAGTCTGATGCTATTAGCTGTTTCTGGGACTAAGTGACAGATTCCACTTTTCGATGTTGTACATAATATCCAATACCGGAACTTCTTTAGGTGTGACAGCAAAGTTATGTCCGAGGCTTAGAGCACTAACGGCATCTTCGCTAAGTCTTTTAGAAGACAGGTTGACTACTGTATGGAGTGGTTGAACTTGAGGTGGTGGTTTAGATTTACACAGGTTATTGAACATTTTGATATGCTGATTTTTTATTTTTTTGGAATTCTTTCTGAGATGCTAAAGAGAAGGGACCAAAGTTCTGGATTGAATATAGCGGAGATCTCTGATTGTAATGAGCAAATGGCAGCATTTGTAGTAGCGAGGTTGGTGCGAGTAGTGGCTGCTCTCGTAAAAGTGCTAGAATAGCACATTTGTATATCAAGAGGGTTTTATTAGATTTAAATTTGGTTTTAAGCCTAACAAAGTTAGGAATAACTCTGGAGTCCCGGCATCTTTTTAAAAAAGCCAGCCGATTTAATTATCTGGATAAGCGTAGTTTCGACTTACCGTATTGTTTTGCTCTGCATGCTATTTCTTCACCATGAATGATCAGAATCTGTGTTGAGGGAAAGAAAAAAGCATTGTCATCACCAGAGCTGATAAGGAGAATGCTATTGTTCTTAACGCCTCAGAATATAAACGTAAAATGGATATCATTCTCCGTGATTGCACCACCTACATACCACTTGAACACGATTTGACAAAAACTCAAGTTAAAAAAACCTACTTAAAAAAGTGTCTTACTGGCCTCCTGAAATTACAAAAAAACTCAAACCTTTCAGTCCCCCCCCCATATATGATTACCGAAAATCCACAAACTTAATTCAACCCTAAGACCTATAGTAGATGCCACCAATGCACCTTGCTACAAATTATCAAAACAGCTAGCTAACTCTTTGACCCCCCCCCTCACTGGTCTTACCACATCCTATGTAAAAAACTCTACCCACTTTAAAAACTTAATTAAAAATCGTACTTTAAATAATACAGACATATTGGTCAGCTTTGACATCATCTCACTGTTTACCAATATTTCTCTAATTGACATCTTAACACTCTTAAAAAACGTTTTTCCTTCTGATATCTTAGATCTCTTTGCCATCAACTCTGGTTATTTTTCTTGGAAGAACAAAATCTACAAGCAGATGGAGGGAATTGCCATGGGTTCCTCCCTCTCACCAATTTTTACATGGAAAATTTTGAAAAACTATCCATAGACTCTTCCCCTCTAAAACTTTCTATCTGGCTAAGATAATGTAGATAATGTAGACGATGTGTTCTCTATTTGGCCTCATGGCCTAGACACATTAGATTCCTTCCTCAGTCACCTGACTAGTCTAAATCCAAGAATCCAGTTTACGATGGAAAATAACAATAGTTTACCCTTCCTAGACACCTTAGTAACAGGCCTTCCTAATGGTAGCCTTTCTTTCTTTATATATAGAAAACCTACTCACACAGACAGATACATTCACAAACTTTCCTACCACCACCGCCCCTCTCAGCAATATGGCATTGCTAAAACTCTAACCAGTAGAGCCCACAATCTTTGTTCCAGTGAAACTGCTCTTTCAACAGAATTCAAACATATACACAACACCTGCCTTTCCAATGGCTACAGTGACCACAGAATTAAAAAAGCAATCAGGCCCTTTCCCATTCCCCGACCATCTCTTCAGAAGGACTTCAGAAATGCCATCGTCATACCTTACATCTGTGGTACATCAGAAAAAATAGCCAGATCATTAAAAAAAATACAACCTCCATACAGCTTTTAAGCCCTACCATAAACTTGCTATCCTTATCCATTCCAGCAAAGACCAGTTCCCTCCTCTTTCAGTGCCTGGAGTATATAGAATTCCTTGTGCCTGTAAACTGCCTTACTTTGGACAGACAGGTAGATCAGCATCCATCCAGTTAGAAGAGCACAAGTCATATATCTGCAATCACGATTATGGTCAATCTGGTCTTGCAGGCCATGTTTTGGATACAACTCACAGGATCTCTTGAAAAAAACCACTATGCTCCGCCATAGTAAATTCAAAAAAGAAAGATAGTTCGTTGAATCTGCATCTGCAATCAGGAATGAACCTAATTTAAACAAATATGGTTGCATTAAACTTCCAAAAATTTGGGAAACATTAATTATTAGATCTCTCTTTACATCCTAGGCCACCTGCAAATGCCCATAGAGGGTGCACGACCTAGATAGGACTTTAGTTTCACTCACTAGTGTATTGTATTTGTGTGTGTGTGTTGTTACAAAACGTTTTTGTAAACCCTGAAGATGTCTCTGTGATGGAGACAAAATATTGGAAGCATTAAAATTAGTTTTAATCCTTTCTCAGTGCTGTTAATATTCCATTAAACCTCCAACATGAATTCTTCACAGCACTTAAGCCTCAACACACGGACAATGGTTAGATAATTTGGGAACTTTGTCTTAGATACCAAACACAGAACTCTTTTCAAGCCACTTGAGGCCTCCAATAAACAGAGTGATCTCACACCAAGAAATAAAATTTATCTCTCATCTCGCCTAGAAACATTCACGTGTGTCTGTTCATATGGACTTGTCTAATCAACATACAAATGCTACTCGGAAAATAAGCTGGCTTCCGTGCACTTTAATATTTTAAAAATCATAAATCTCATAACTGAATATTTTATTTATTTTTTTTTAACTGGCAAAATCTTGACAAAGCATATTATTATAGTTACTCTGTTCAGATTTAGCCAAGATGCCACTGCTGGAAGGATAATAAAATTTTATTATACCTGAATATTCTTAATGTCCTTTCTGAGAAACCAGTAGACCTATTAAGTTTTTTTTTTTTTTTTTTGGTTAAAACTTTTTTTATTACAAAATTATATACAGCAAATAAAGGTTTGTCCTTCCCCAAAATATTAATATAATAACGGGTTGCAGAACCTATATACATTACTGCTCTGCATACAGATAGTGAAGAAACAGAAGCAATCTACTGTATTCATAATGTTGGGTATTCATTTAATGTTTAAGGGCATTAAACACCAAGAACAAGATAAATAAGATAGTAATAGCTGAATATTTTGCTGGATTTCAAACTAGCATCCTTATGGGTGCAAGAAACTTGTCACAATACAAATTAGTGTTGAAAACAATTCAAATTGTAACAGAAAAATAAAAAAATAATAATTTAAGTCTGAACACAGCAGTCTCTTATGTTAGATAAAAAGAATTTACACTTGTGGAGCCAGTCTCAAAATGACTGTCTTTCAAGTTTCAGGTAATTAATGCCGCTATGTTTGTTAAGTGAGCGTGTTTATTATTGATGTTGATTTCAGAAACAGTCTCTCCAACTTGTAACGACTTTCATATAGCACTATAATTTTCTTCCGTCTGATGCTATGTGAAAGAGGAACCAAAGCATGGCTGGCTAATCCTGACTTGACATAATAATATTAAGCAAATATATTTCTTGTATTCTCAAATAAATTTGTTGTATCCTCACCTGCTCCTTTAGTGAGCAAGCGAGGAGTACTAGTTTGAATTGTGGTGAGTGGAAACAATTCAATATAATAATAATATAATCTCTTTAAAATAGAGATTATATTATTTAGTACTTTAAATTTATATAACCTGGATATAGGAAAAGTTGTTTTAGTCATATGTATGAGAAAGGGACAGGTAGTCCTCAACTTACGATGGCCAAAAATTATTATTAAAAATTCTCTAATTTAACTTTGCCACCAGCATATACATACATATATCACATTGCTTTTATATACTCATCGCAGCGTTGCCATTAGTCAACAAGCAAAGCCTATCACCATTTTGCAATAGCAGCTACCATGATTCACTCACTTCTAACTTATCACAGCCTTTGGCACGCTCGTTGTTAATCAGCAGTTGAAGTGTTCATTTCTCTTGTTGCAATTTTTGTATCTCATCGTAACCCTATCATGCCCAATAAGAGAAGTAATACTACTGATGAAAATTCCAACATAAAAAGGTGAGGAAAGCTTTAAGTTTAGATGTTAAAATGAAGGTCATTAAAGCATACGACAAAGGAAAGACAGTTGGTGCGAGAAGAAAAACTATCGCATTCAACTGTTTCAACAATCATAAAAGATAAATCAAGAATAATGGAGCAGCTAAAGGGGCAGTTAATATGAAATGCACAATTTTAACGAAAAAAAGAGAAGCCAATTCATGAAATGGAGAAGCTTTTAATGATATGGATAGATGATCAAATCCACAAGAATATTCCCCTCAATTTGTTTACGATTCAAACAAAAGCACACAGCTTATTTGACAATTTAACGAAACAACAAGAATATAAATACAGTGAGCATACATTTAACGCTAGTAAAGGTTGGTTTTATCGATTCAAAAGCCAATTTAACTTACATAACATACAAATAACGGGAGAAGCTGCTAGTTCCGATTTTGAAACTGCTGAAATTTTCAAGAAAAATATGAAAAAGATGATAAAAGAGGAAGGCTATTTGCTAGAGCAGATTTTCAACGTAGATGAAACTGGACTGTTCTGGAAAAGAATGCCAGAACAAACTTACATTCACAGAGAAGCTACATCGGCACCTGGTTTTAAGGCATTTAAAGATAGGATTGCACTTCTTCTTGGAGGAAAAGCTGCTGGTTTTAAATGAAAAACATTTCTTGTTTGCTGTTCACAAAACCCCAGAGCTTTGAAAAACATTGACAAGAATAAGTTGCTGGTTTACTACAGGAGTAATCCTAAGGCTTGGATGACCATTGTTTTATTCGAAGACTGGTTCTTAAATTGTTTTATTCCAGAAGTATGTGCCTACTCTCTTGAAAAAACATTCCTTTTAAAATTCTATTGCTGCTTGACAATGCTCCAGGACATCTTCTTCACATTTGACGATTTGAATGAAAATATAAACGTGATATATCTACTGCCCAATACAACAACTGATTCAACCTGTGGATCAAGGTTCGATTGCTACATTCAAGACATTATCTGAAAACTACATTTTCTCAAGCGATAACAGCAATGGACAACGATGCTATAACATTACACGATTTTTGGAAAAATTACAATATTAACCAATGCATCCAGAACATTGAACTTCATGGAAGGAAGTATCGGAACAATGTATGTGAGGAATTTCGAAGAAGGTACTACTGCGGGAGACACTCGAAGAGTACAACGAGCATAGTATGTTAGAACAAATTGGTGAAGAAATCGATAAAATTGCAAGAAAAATGGATCTAGAAATCAATATTACTGATATAGAAGAATTAGCAGATCACGAGGAAGGTGAACTGACTGATCAAGACTTGATTTTCCAAAACAAAAGAGTTGTAGAAGAAAGGAATAATGAGAAAGATGAAGAGAAATCGTTAAAAAAATTTACTCTAAAAGGATTAGCTGAAGTATTTTCTAAACTAAATCAAGGACTTCAGCAATTTGAAAATATGGATCAAGACACTGATCGCTTCGCTAAAGTTGAAAAGCGAATTTGAGAAGCAGTCAGATGTTATTGCAAAATATATATTATGAAGAAAAAAGAAAAAACCCAACAGACAACATTAACCAATTTTCTGATTAAAAAAGCTACTCCCAATCATGAGAAATAACCATATTGTCCAAATGAGTGGCAGTTACTCACCTGTTTAATTAAAAACACCATTAATAAGTTTTTTGTTTATGTTAAGTAATATTTAAAGGAATTTCAAATGAAAGTGCACATTTTTGATATGTGTTTATGTATTTTTTTCTTAAAATTTTCTTTCTTAATTTTGTATTTATATGTGCTAATAAAAATTCATAAATGAATATGTAAGTTTATACATTTTTAACTGTTTTAAGTTAAACAGAAACCTAATTTATGAAAATATTATAACAGAAATCAAACAAATCAAGAATTAAAAAAAGTCCTCGACTTAATTCAGAATCAACTTACGACAGAGATGTTGGCACAGAACCCAGCTGTAAGTCGGGGACTACCTGTATACATATATTTTATAGGGGTTGCAGTCATTGGCTAAAAATTTGTGGCAAGGTTCTATGGCAAGAGCTGCATCATCATCAGAATGAATAGGCCCGATTCTATGAGTTAGTGCACCACCATCATACAATCCAATGAATAATGGTGCTGGTTTGAAATTCAGCAATATATCAGCTACTTAACAAATATCTTATTTTGTTCTTGTTTAATACCCCCATACTATTGGCCTGGAAATCTTTGCAAATGCCATAGCATTATTCTCGTATATATTGCGAAAATGTTTTTATTAATTGTGAAGATAATTCAATTTTAACTAATATTTTAAAGAGTATTTCTTTTTACTGCATTAAAGGATTTTTCATAATACAGTAAAACCCCTTTTTTACACTTTTCAGGGGACTGATGGAAAAAAGTGTAAATAGCAGGAAATGTAAAAAAAAAAAAAAACATTTAAAAAAAGGCTAAAGGATGACTTACTACTAGTATGTGAGTCTACATACTCGATTACAAAATTTAATAACTGAAAATAAATGAATTTAGAATTACTTACATTTATCTATTTAAAAAAATCTTTATTTTTTTTTTTTTTTTTTTTTTTTTTTTTTTGGACATAGCACCAGATTGCTTTGCATTGAATTCAATGCTTGACCTGTTTTCTACTATCGTGTTCAAAGTGGACATGGAGAGTCCAAGATCTTTTGCTAAATGCACACGTGTTCCGGCATGCCAATCTACACGTTGCAGAATTGCCATCTTTTCTTCTACCGAAATACATTTTCTTTTTTTTTCCCTCCATGTTACTAACATGGATAATCCACCACCGCAACTTGAAAGCAACTTTCACACGCTAAATTACATAGCAGAAATTCTGCAATATCAATTTGTACTGTGATTGAAAAATCACGGTATCTCTCATCACTACTTCAAACGTGCAAGTCACCATGATGGCGGAAACAAAACTTACAGCCGAAAGCAACGCCACGTGGGAATAGAAATGCGCATATTTACGCAGAAATCGATTCGAAAATCAGCATTGCCACCCGAGAAAAAAATGCAAATCACAGGAAATAAAGTCCACATCAAGTTGTTAATGGCGTAAAATATATCATAAGAATAGGCCTTACAACGGGACCAACGGAAAATGACGTATATGGCAGGAAAACGTAAATTGCGGGAACGTAAAAATGGGGTTTTACTGTATATAAACAGGATATGAGTATTCAGGGTTGCATTCTGTTTGTCAATTGACTTTTAAAGTGAAGATTGAATCAATACATGAATGACCCTTTCTAAACCTTTCATTTTTCTACTGAATGATTTCTAATTTGTATTGTTATTTATTATGTTAGAGGTGCTGAAATCATTGTATGTCTATAGGTTTTCATAATAATTATATTCCTTTTACTTCTGATATTTATATTACTTTGTACTTTAATTTCTTTGTCTAGATCAGGGATGGGGAACCTTCAGACACTGGAAAGCAGCATATAACCTTCACAGAGTCCTCATAAGGAGTTCATATATAATAAATTTTGCTAAAATGATAGAGGTCATATCCACACACTATGAATACTGATATCACAACATTAAAAATCTATTAAAACTCTCAAGTGTCTTATTTATTTACAAAAAAATTTAATTCAAGAATAGAGTTCTACAAACTAAACAACTCAACAGTTAATAAAACTTCATTATCTTCTAGGAATACAAGTGCTATGTCAATTTATTTAACTAAGTAGTACAAAATAACTTATTTGAGACTGCTTATTGTTGGATAAGAAGCAGATATTTGGTTTCAGCATTGTTGTCTTTAGCTTCAATTGGTCTTCCGGGTGATTGCTCGTCATCTGTAATCTCAAGCACATCTTAATCTGAATCATGTACGCAAATGCTGATTCACAACCGTAGGTTGTACTGAAACAAATATGTTGAGCATATTGATGCATTTTTGGATACTCGACAATCTTCCACATTTCAACAGGATCTTTCTTACTGTGACAGAATATTGCCTTCTGAGAGCTAAATCAGCTCCATTTGTAAATTTTCAGGTGTACTAGAGACATCAACCATATGTGGTTGGAAAGCCAGTTTTAGATCATGTTTCTCAAAATCTTTAATCTTGTCATTGTATTCTGCAATCAATGAGTCTAAGACACTGTTGTATTTATCATGAAAATTATGGAAACAACTATCATTTTAAAGTAAAACTTTAGTTTAATATAAACCAAAATAAACACTTGCCATTTTCACTTTCACTTTAAGGAGTATACACATATATACAAAGAAACAAGCTGCACTACAATCTACATGGCATGCTAAAGTTACTGACCAAGCATTACAACTGTTTGCCTGACCTCTAGTTAAAAAAAAAAAAAAAAAAAACTCTTACTTATATCAAAGCTAGAGTCTTATTATTATCATTATCATCTATTAGGTTACAAAATTAGATTAAGCTGGAGAGCAACATCAAAAAAGGAAAAAATTAATAAATAATAAATAAATAAAGGGGTGTTTAAAGGGTCAAAGCTGTATAACTGAGAGGAGACCTCCACATAGCCTTTGAAGGAATGCAGAGAACCAACAAGGGCTTCTGACCTAATGTCCAATCCCAACCTTCTCATGGTGCACCCTGTTGGGTATCTACTTTGATACTGAACGAACGAGGATGGGCTGGCAATTTGGGATTTAGCCGACCAAATTGTATTCTTATTGGTTAAACAAAAATAAAAAATGATGCTACAACATGACAAAATTTCATGCCGGCTGGGCCATCGCCCGGTTAAACAAGGCCCCCATTGTTTTCGCCAGGGAACCAGGGTGAACAGCGAAAAGTCAGCTACTGGAACAAATCTGAAACCACACCCCAACTCAGCATCACCAGAGTTAAAGATCGGTATTATCAACATAAGAAGCCTAAATGGCAAAGAAATGGAGCTAGCTGATAAATTAGAAAAGTACCAGATCGACATAATAATGGTGACGGAAACTAAAAAGACAAAAACTGGCGAGATCTTTCTGAGCAATAAATACAAAATTCAGGCAATGACAATCAAGGAAAAGAAGGGGTAGCCATAGTATTCAACACAAAATACGAGGCTAATCTTCTTGAATGGCAGTCAGTCTCAAGTAGAGTAATGTGGGCAAATATGAGAATGGGGAACTGGACAATGAGACTTATTTGTGCCTATGGTCCCACAGAAGGTTCTACTAAGGTAGAAGTGGAGGAATTTTTTGATGCTTTAGAAAAAGCAACTGACACAACGAAAAAGGAAAAGTTGGTCCTTGTTGGGGATCTAAATAGCAGAGTAGGAAATGATTGTGAGACATACAAAAATATTTTGGGAAAATTTGGAGAAAAGAGCAAAGCTAATAATAATGGCAAATATCTGTTGGATTTCTGCTCAGGACATGGACTGGTTATTACTAACACCATGTTCCAACATAAAAATGTGCACAAATTCACATGGAGAGAAGAGGCTAGGAATAAGAAAAGTCTCAATGACTATGTTATTGTTGATAGTGATGTTTTCTCCCTGGTGCAGGACACCAGAGTGTACAGAGGATTTGAAATTGGAAGTGATCACTATTTAGTCTTGAGCAGGATAAAACTGAATTTCATATTGAAAGGAATAACATGTAAAAAAGTTTTAAAGTGAATAAAAGTTGAGCAGCTCTCAGATGTGAACTGTAGACTAAAATACACAAAGATTATTGCAGAAAAAATGAAAGAGTGTCAGAACAGGAATCAAACCTTGGAGATTCACTGGCAAACTCTGAAGAAAACATTGATTGATTCTGCCAGAGAGGCATGTGGTGAGGTTGTCTGCAAGGATAAAAAAATCAGAACTCCCTGGTGGACACAGGAAGTTAAAGAGGCAGTGAAGGAAAAGAAGAAAGCATATCAAAAGTTCCTGGCAAATAAGTCAGCTTGTGCTCTTAGAGAATATAGAGACAAATGCAAGAATGCTAAACACTGTTTAAAACTAGTTAAACAAAAGGCATGGGAGGACTTGGGCAAAAATATAGAAAATAAATATCAAGGTGGTAAGATATTCTGGAGGTTGTTGAAGAAGCTTAGAAATGGAGGAAAGAGTGCTGTAGACAGAGTTAAAGATGATAAAGGTGACATGAAAACGGGAGAAAAGGATATCCTTGAAGTATGGAGTAATTACTTTGAAAAACTACTTAATGAAACAAGCAGTGACGACAGCACAGTGTTAAGAAACACTGACCAGTATGCAGCCAGGAATACATATCCATACTTGAAGTATAAAAAGCCATCAAAGACTTGAAATGTTTAAAGGCAGCTGGAGTAGATGATATTCGACCAAAAATGCTGAAGTATGGTGGTATAAGAGTCTTACAGTGGCTGAACTGCATAGTTCAGAAAGCCTGGACAGAGGGACAAATTCCCGATGATTGGAGTAGAGCTCTCATAGTACCCATATATAAAAAGGGATATAAAACTGAACGTGAGAATTACAGAGGTATTTCCCTACGTGTTCCTGGCAAGATCTATGGAAGAATTGTGGAAGAAAAGCTTGGTGAAGAACAAGCTGGATTTAGGCAAAACAGAGGCTGTCAGAATCAGATCTTCACTTTATGACAAATAGTCGAGAAAGCATGGGAATATAACAAAGATCTGTATTTAAGTTTTGTCGATTTGGAAAAGTCACATGACAAGGTGCCAAGAGAGAAGCTATTCAATACGCTGCAGTTATATGGTGTCAATGGGGCATTATATCAAGTATATATCAAGCAATACTTAGTCTGTATTTCAGTTGTAAGTCAGCAGTTAGAATTGAAGGAAGTAAAGGAAGATGGTTTAATGTTAAATCTGGTGTGAGACAAGGATGTACATTATCCCCTCTGTTATTCATTATCTATATGGATCACATTATGAAGGAAAGTGTATTAAACATTATATCAAAATTGGAGATGTTAATGTCAGCTCTTTGCTTTATGCAGATGATGTTATACTTCTAAATAAATCCGCTACAAGTCTGCAAGATTCTCTGACTAAATTGAATAGCTGTTGTAATAGATATGGTATGAAGGTCAGCAATAAAAAGACAAAGACAATGAAAATAGGCAGAATCATTAAAAATGTCAACTGTGTTGTGAATGGAGAACCTGTGGAACAAGTAAAACATTTCAGCTACTTAGGCACAATTTTTACTGAAGATGGTAAATTAAATATAGAAATAGACAACAGAATCAGCAAAGCTGGTATGGTGGGAAGTCAATTGAATAAATTCATATGGAATAAGAGAGAAATTAGTCAGAACACTAAATTAGCTGTATACAAGACAGTGTTCAAACCAATTTTAACTTATGGATCTGAGAGTTGGGTCAGAAGTAAAACACTTGACCAAAGACTAGAGACCGCAGATATGAGAGTCCTGAGAAAGATTACAGACGTGAACAGATGGCATCAATGGCAATATCATATTAAAAACGAGTATATTAGGAAAGAACTTGACATTGTCAACATCCAGGAATGCATTAGCAGAGCTAATCTCAGGTAGTATGGTCACTTAAACGAATGGGCGAGGAAAGATTAGCAAAACAAGTGTTCTCTGCCAGGTTGGCAGCACAACGACCCAGAGGAAGACCAAGATATAGGTGGATTGATACGGTACAAAGGGCCTTAAACGATAGAAATATAAGATCTGATAATTTTGGAGTCTTGACTAGTAACAGACTGATTTGGAGGAAAATTGTAGATAGGAAGTTAGTAATGATGTAATTTTTTTTCATGTAGTACTATCATATCCTGTACACCCCATGAAGGTACATGGCAGGAATTTGATGATGATGATGATAAATAAATAAAAAAAATTACTTATATAAGTATACATATAAATTACAACCAACTGGTATGGATAGTGGCCAATAAAAGCTGAAAAATTGCTTAGAGTTCTAAAGTCTTGTTAGAAACTAAGTAGGCTGAATGTGTGCCATCCAAATTTTTGGGATTTTTATGCCACCATTATTGTTAAGATTAGGGTGGTTAATCACAGGCTTCTTTAAATTTCTGTTCATATCAGGTTTTTTTATGATGTAACGAACAAGTATTTTTCCAATCAATTTGGTGTAGGGTATTAAGTAGATTGTAGTGCAGCTATTTCTTTGTATGTATGTGTGTATATTCCTGATGATGACCTTAATGTGAAGGTTGAAAAGTCGAGTTTTTATTTTGGTTTATATTAAACTAAAGTTTTATTCTAACATGGTAGTTGTTTCCATAATTTTCATGATGTATTCTGATCACCATGTAAGCATGAAGGAACGGACACTGCTGTATTCATTAACATTGCAGTTTCTTCAAGTGTTATTAGTGCACCGTTCTTCAACTACCTTTACCAGTTGAGGAAAATGTTCGGCTGAAATTACAGGTTTGAAAGGAAGAGTTTTGAAAAAAATCAACTTCTTCCTAAATGCTTGAATATTCTGCAACTTTTCATATAATGATTTAGTTTTGCCTTGTAGACAAACATTTAGCTAGTTTTGTTTTAATATTGCCACATAAAAATGCATCATTTCTGTAGAAATTCTCTTTAGAAAATTCACAAGGTTTATTTTGTTCCATATAAAAATTTTTGCATGCTAGTTGTCACAGGGAAAAGTTTTAGCAAAAATGCAAAAAATTTTTGCATTTTTGCTAAAACTTTTCCCTGTGACAACTAGCATACTTCAGAGTGATAAGGTAGAGTCCACTTAAGGTTTCCTCATCAATTTGAAGCACATTGCAAAACTGATGATGCCTTAAAGTATTCACTTGAATGTAACAATGGATTTTATGCAAAGATTCTGTTCATGTAATGTACAGTGAAATTAAATTAAGTTATTGGAATTTTGTACTTCGTTTTGTAGCAATCCAACAAATCCTTCATGTTTTCCTCTCGTAGAAGGAGCATCTGTGCATACACTTATACACAAATTAAGCTTTGTTTCTCGACATTTATCTTTAAAAATCTTAAGATGTCAATTCCACATGTTCTCCTCATGAGAGTCCTCATAACATTGAAAATCTGCAGTTATAATGGAAATCTAAAATAAAACTTGTGCTAAGTCAGTAATGTCAGTGAACTCATCTAAGGCAATTGAAAAATAAGTAACTTCGTTTTGATAATTTTTTGAGGCTGTTCATTATCAGCTAATTCATTTATAGTTCTATAGAGTTAATTTGGTTATAGTTCTTTGTATTTATTAACTATCTGAATCCAAAAATGCTACAACTTCAGCAATGTGCTGTTTTATGATTTCCACATCACTATATGGCTTGCCTTTTCTCCCGAGTATATATGCTACTTTATAAGCTGCTTCAGTATTTCATTACTTCTTCCCGACATCACTTGAAACAATTGTTGTTGTTGGTTTTTCTGAAGCTTCATATTTATAAGCATAAATTTTGTTCTTCCAAATTTGCATATTTGTAGTCCTTATGTGTACTATAATGCTGATGAGCATTGTATCTTTTCACTGTTGAAATTACAGTATCACAAAGTAAACACACCATTTTATCTTTGACTGCAAACATGTAGCACTGCAGCTCCCATTTGAAATACTCTATTCTCCTCTAATTGTTCTTTACTTCGTATTTGGCATATTTGAGATATCAAATAAAATTTTAAAAATTAAAAAACAAATTAGTCAAAAAGTTCTACTCGTTCAGCTTGTTATAAAACAAATAATACACGACAGTACCACAATATAGCAACACACATGCAAAATTAAACCTTTTTTTTCCCCCTTCAAATCAAGCTCACATTGCACTGAGTACTTATAGTGATCTCTAGTGACAAACTGATATAATATAACATAATAGTGGGCTAACCACAGAACAATGGATAGATTGATGATAGCAGTTGATTTTTTTAAAAATAACAATTTTTTAAATATATCCAATTAAATGACACAATTTAAGAATGCATAATTTGTAAATGATAAAGATACATAATAGATAAAACATGCAAAGGCCACCAAACACCTCAAAAGGTTATAGGTTCCTGATTCCTAGTGTAGATACTTCAAAACTTTATGCTGACAATCAATGTTTCTTCCATAAAGGAAGGTTCTAATTTACTTTTTTAAAATTATCTTTCACAATTTAGTATATTTTCAACTGCATCAGAAGATAACTAATTTCCTGTAAGCGTCATTTTTTGCTTTATTAATTTTTCTATATATTTGTTTCAATTTCTGATGCCCCTTTTCTCATGCCATTTTTTTTGTTTTCTCTAGGCTACCATTGGCTGCTGTTTTTATTATATTGCATCTAGTCTTCCACTCTATTTCAACATTTTCATTTACTTGCATCTATAGTATCTCTTCTAATTTTTTAATAATTTTTTCCTATAACAATTTTACTTGAAATACACTTTATATTGGATTTCTATTTGTTTTCATCTATTTTGGAGGTACTGACATGTTTCTGATAATGGCATAATAATTGGTATTTATCAAACTTCTGTAAACTATGACAAATGTTATTAGGTTTGTTATTTTTTATTTTCTATCAATTAAAGATTTAAGGCCTTTTGCTTCCCAGGTATATTTGTGTACCTCTTTATGCTTATAAAAGGAATTTGCTATTTCCAAATTAACGAATAAGGCAAAGTCAATTAACCTTAGCCTATTGTTATTTTGATGTGGCTCTCCATTTTTTCCCCATAGTCTTTTATTGGTCTATTACCTATTCTTGTATTTAAATTTAATTTGTATGGTTAGTTATTTGTTGAAGTGCTTTGTAAAATTACTCCGATTTCCTTCAGGGACATAGCCATGTTTCCTCTCTGTATTTTTAATTTTGCTTCTATAATTCTTTCCTTCCAGTATTTAGAATGGTGATTTTTTCAATCTTTAGATATCATTAGTATGATTCCTGTTTTTAAAATTTCAGGCTTCATTACTATACTGTATATGTGTGTGTGTGTGTATATATATATATATATATATATTTGAATGTGATCCCTTAGTTCTTTGATTCCTTTTTGTTTCTGTTATGATAGCTATTTTTATATCATACTGCTTAGTATTTTCTCCAATTCTTCAACTTTATATGTGCTATTTTTCTAACATTCCATGTCAAAATTTTGATGTTCTGGTTGTCACTTTTTGGTTGACAACCAAAATATCTGGGGATCTTATCCTTTCCAGGTTTGGTTTCCAATTGTTTTTCCAGTTTCTACTCGTGTGAAACTTATGAATAATAGATATTGCCTGTAATCCTCAGACAACGTATATCCATTCAACATGTCTACTAAATGTTGAATCAGTTGTTCTGCCAAGACTCAGATGTCATATCCTTGCTTTTTAAAGTAGGCTTATACTATTTGCAGGTGAGGTTGACAATTGGTTATTTGGCTTTATATTGCACTTCTTCATCACGAACCATGGGCTCACTGCTTGCTGATGTCCAATGCCTGCTTTACTATCTTCTTCCACTTTTCTTTGTCCAGTGCACAGTGTCGCAGTTTTTGTACATCCATTTCACACCAGTCTTTTATATCGTCTATCCATTCTCTGTATGGTCTACCTCTTCTGTTTAAACCATTCAAAATACCAAACATAAATGTCTTTATCTTCTGGTCCTCACTCATTCTACAGATGTCCAAATAATTGCGGCTTCCGTTTTATAATCTTCTGCATTAGAATCTGTTTTGGTTGTATCTTCTGATAGAGCTCTTCATTGGTGATTTTCTGTACCCATCCTATTCTTAGAATCTTCCTGTAACAAGTTCTTTCAAATGCCAAAATTCTTTTTTCTTGATTCCTTATTTATTACCCATGTTTCAGATGCATACAGTACACTGCTGAAGATGCATGTTTCCAGTACTCTTAGTTTTGTTTGCAGACTGATCACTTTACTTTTCCAGATGTTATCCATGGCCTTCAGATTTGTTCTTCCCTTTGCAATCCTGATCTTTATTTCTTTTTTTACAGTCCAAGTCACATGTCAGTTTACTTCCCAAATATGTGAATTGTTCTACATTTTCTATATCAGTTCCATCCACTTGTATCTTTTGTTTCATGTTCTTCTCACCAAATACCATTGTCTTTGTTTTTTCCAAGTTCATAACAAGCCCAAATCTCTTCCCTTCCTCATTTAACAGTTTCAGTGTATTTTGTAAAATATACATAAAAATACAAATAAAAAATAACAATGTCATCTGCAAATCTCAGATTGTTAATTCTCATTCTGTGTACAGATATTCCTTTGGCATCTTCCTTCAGCTTGTCCATTGCTCTTTCTAAATGTGCAATGAAAATGCTTGGTGATACTGGGTATCCCTGTCTAGTACCTCTGCTTGTTTTAAACCATTTCCCCAAATCATCTGCAACTGCATTCTGATAAACATCTTTTAATATAGCTATTAGTTTTTTTTTTATCAATTCCATAGGATTCCAGAACTGCTAATGTCACTTTCTGGTCAATACTGTCAAATGCTTTCTAAAAATCAACAAAGCAATATATATGTTTTTGTTTTTTACTTCTAGCTTTCTCTGCTATTAACCTCATTATCTGTTGAATTATAGTTCTATCCTTCCTAAATATTGCTTGCTTGTCTGCAAGGCATGCTTCCAATTGTGTTCTCAATCTTTCTGTCAATATGATCATCATCACTTTACCAAGGTGCTTTTTTGGCAATTGTTCTATAATTTTTACATTCTAGCTTATTTCCTTTCTTGTATAATGTTACTAATATTGATTTCACCCACTCCTCTGGCATTTTCCCTTCTTTCTATACCATATTATATACTTTGAGCATTTCTGTAACCATACTTTCACCACCATATTTAATCATTTCTCCAGTAATGTTATCGTTACCAGGACTCTTGTTGTGTTTTAGCAGTCCTATTGCTTTTTCTACCTCTCCTCTTAAAATGTCCATATCATGCTCATTACCAGGTGGTGATATCTGCTTCTTCGTCAGTTTCCCAACACTATCTGAATAGTTTTTCTTCATATAACTCACTACAGTATCTTGTCCACCGCTGTGCAATGTTTTCTTTAGTCATCAATACTTTGCCTTTTTCATCTTTAATTGTGGTCTGTTTTGGTTGCCACTTTCTATTAATGGTTCTGATCACTTTGTATACCTCCCTTGTTTTATGCTCTCCATAGTACTGTTCTATATTGTTGTATTGGGCTTCTAACCATTTCATCTTATCCATTCTGATTGCTTTTTTCACCTCATTACACTTTCTTCTGTATTGCTCTTCTATTTGTTCTGATGTATCCCTTCTTATCTTCAACATTATTTTCTCCTGTACTAACTTCAGTGTTTCTTGTGTAATTCATTTCTTCTTGATATTGCACTTCACTAACCCTTATTGCCTGCTAGCAATAAGGGTTAGTGAAGTTAGATTCATTATTTTTTCTATAAATAGAAAAAATAATGAATCACTTCAAATAAATAGAACTAATGTGCCAAGAAAAGGAACAACCATTTGATTCATTTTTATTTTTTTTATTGTGAAATGTAATTTAGTGTTGGCTGTTCAAATACAATCAAAATGAATCTAATATATGCTGCTTGGAAAGATATCAACGGACACCATACTGTAAGGAACAAATAGCCATGGCACCCATATTAATAATATGTAGCACCTCCTTTGCTGCAATGACTGCAGCAATTCTATGGGGGCATACTTTCCACAAGTGTACAATAGCAATCAATGGGAACTTTGGGCCACTCTTCCTATAGGCATGTAATGAGGTCCATCTGTGGGACAGGAGTCCCTTGACTTCACCTGACACTCCAGTTCATCCCACAGATGTTCGATAGAGTTGAGATCAGGGATCTGTGGAGGCCAGCCAAGTGTGGTGATATTCATGTCCGTAAACCATGCAGTTACAACAGCAGCCTTATGACACAGTGCATTATTTTGCTGAAAGAGATAATAGTTGGTTCTATAGAAATTGCCACAAAATAGGAAGCATTCCATTGTCTAGAATGTTCAGATACCTCTCACAGTTTAGTGTTTGTGGCACCATAAACAGAGGTACAAGGCCGAACCAGGAAAAATAGGATCATACCATCACACTGCTACCTCTGAATTTCATAGTTGGTGTTATGCACTCTGGTAAGATATGTTCACTGGGTATCTGCCACACACAAAAATCCATCTGTTCGGTAGAAGGTATAGAGCGAGTCATTGCTCCACAACACAGTTTTCCAAGCTTCCACATCCCACTGTACATTTTTTGCACCACTGAAAACAACGTAATTGAAGTCCTACCGTGGAAACCCATGTTGTGAGCCTTGGTTCCGAATGCTTTGGTGCAGATTCTTGTTCCAGACAATGCTCGGAACTCTGCATTCAATGTGTAGGCTGACGAATGGTAGTTTTTACATATTATCCTTCATAGCACTCTACAATCATGTTCAGTGAGTGTGATGGGTCATTCGCTGCAGGTAGCACTTGCTGTTGACTCCCTGTGCTTCCACTGAGTATGGTATCACTGACTGTTGACCTTGGATGGCTCAATTTGTCAACAGTTTTCTGAACAGATAGGTCTGCAACATCCTATCACAATGCCTCTTTCAAGCACTGTTTCCCTTCTCGCAGCCATTTCACTTGGACATAGTTGCAATGACTTGGGCACAATTTATTCTATGAGACTCGTTACATGCCACAATGCACTTTGCCCATGGGGATGTCTGTTGATTCCTTTCCAAGTATTGTATCTGGTCCATATGGCTAGACACATTATCTAGTGGAGCCATACTAAAAGTTTGTAGCAGTGTTGAGTGCTTTGTTCTCCAAATGGTTCAATATCTTTTTCCATTTACATAATACCATTACTTGCACACATACACGATACTTTCCAAGGGACACTCTTCTTATTACCAAATGAGCTACAGACTACAGATATTGATCTTATTATTGCAAGTATTGTACAAAGCAATACTAATTAAAGTTTAACAAATTAAAAGATAAAAAATGAATGAAATTCAAGCTAAAATCCAACATAACCATCTGAGAAATAAATTATTATAACCAATAAGTCAAATAATAGAGTAATAAGGCTTCCAATGCTACAGAGAAGAGCTTCAGTTATAGGCTCGCTGTCAGTAGAATAACGGAAATGTTACTCTATTAAGAGCATGGATGCTATTCACTAAGTATGAACATAAAACAAGAATGAGAATGACCATATTTTAGTCAATAAGGAATGCAGAACAAGAAACAGTTGAAATGATCTTTCATTATTGGATGACTACTGTTTACTCCAAACAAAACAACTTCAACAGGGAAACAGGAAAAAACAGCACTCCTGATGATAAATCACTGATATCAAATCAGCAACTAAAAATATATTTGATTAATCTTTGACAGCTAACATATTCAAAAACTAGTAGCTTCAAAAACTATGGCAAGTGAACTGGAAATGGAAAAGGCTGATAATGACAAAATAGCTAATGACTGTAAAAAAGAGGGGGAGGGAAGATAAATAGGAACTAATTATGCAGTCTAACTCTAGCAAACAATATTACTGTCAACCCTATGATGATATACCAAAAGGTACTAGCCAAAGCCTCTTAGTTAAAGTAAATTCGTTATAGCAAAAACTTCCAGTTTAATGGTATTCTTTTAGTCTCCCAAGTTTGTTGCTGTGAAAGCTGGCTATAAAAGATTCAGAAAAATACTGCCACAACAGCAATTACAATCCGCTATCACCACAGAAAATAAGTGAAAAAGTCATTCAATGTCCACATTAGTAGTTGTGGATATGATTGTCTAGTAATGACTAATTAAGATGACAATTAGATGGTGAGATGACTTGGGGAATGAGACAGAATTTCCCAACCAAGTCTCTTGAACTTGGCTTCTCATTTCACTTGAGGTATACAAAGCTTTGCACTCTCCTCAAGGAACTTGATTCATAATTATATAATTCTAGTTTAAATACTGCCAGTGCAAATTCCCTTATTATTGATTATCTGGTAGACCTGTGGCTAAATGGAGTGAACAACCAAAATTATATAATTATAAATTGATACGAACAAAATGAACTGACAAACCATACAATAAGATGGAGGGAAAACTTTCTCTAAAAAGATTCTGCTTCAAAAGTAAAGGGCTATTCTAGGAATCAGCTTATATATTAGCATATTTCACACTGATAAAGTAAACAAAGTCAAATAACTTTAACGGTAGTAGCCATTCTCCACCTTCCACCAATGTCACTAATTTGCAAGTAAAAGTGATGCTTAGTAAGTTGATAGCCAGTATGAAGTGTGGCTTGGTATTAGCATATGGCTCACATATGAAAAGTTATATTACAATAATCCTTAATATATATAAACATAATACTTAATATGCATATGTAATATAATAATACATAATACAGTCATAAAAGAGCCACTCAAGAATAGACCACAACTGTATGTCTAGGTTAATTATCCAGTCAACTGCACTTGGTGTAGTGTGGATGAAGTCAGACAGGTTTCCATTGTATGCATTTGGACACATTCTACTGTAATATGACTAATGGTCTGCCAGATCCACAGTCGAACCTGGATGAGGCAATCATGCCTCATTTGTAAAGGTGGTCTGCACATCTGCCATGACTGGTGCAGATTCTGTTAAGGGCAGACTAAGTTTTCTGAGATAGGTCAAAACCCAAAGGCATCTGTGCTGGGTCCACTAAGTGTTACACTAAGACTTTTTTTGGGGGGGGGCCTTGACTTTAGCCTATTTATTTCTAAGGATGAGACGTCTTCGTGGATTGGGAGATCTTGGATTTTCATGTTTTGCTGTATTCATGTAGAAAAAAGTTATCTGCAGAGATGTGGAAGTGGGATGTTGCTTAGCACTAGGAGCCAGTAGGTTGGGGTTGATTAGTACAAGCAACCCCCCCCCCACCATTTATTCACCAGGTTGGAGACCAGAGCACTGATGAAAACTGGAAATCAGCAAAAAGTAGAACCTAGCCTTTATTTAGCTTGCAAATTTGTATGCTAAATGGGATTGAGGCCAAAGTTGAGGCAGAGATGCTCAAGGAGCAAGCAGGTTTTAGGAAAGGTAAGGACACCAGAAATCAGATCCTTTGCCTTAAGACAGATCATAGAAAAATAAAGAATTCAGACTCCCTCTGGTAATGTGTTTCTTAGACCACTCTAAAGCTTTTGACTGTGTTCAGCATGTGAAACTGTGCTGTAATGAAAAAAAATGGGTTTTTCTCAACCAATCATATTGTTGGTTGACAGCCAACTTGTAAAGGGAGCAAGAAGCCATGGTAAGAACCGGGTTGACTGACTGGCTTCAAATTGAAAAGGGAGTTAGGCAATGAGGTTTACTTTCTTCTCACTTGTTTAGTATATGTGGAGGACATCATGCATGAAGCACATTGAATGAGCTCAAGACAGGAATTAAGATAGGAGGTAGATCCGTGATCTCAGGTTTGCTGATGATACAGTACTCCTCTGTAATGACATGGAAGAACTAGGACTAATTCTTGACAAAGTTAACAAGATCAGTAATAGCAGAGGACTTCAACTCAGGTGGTGAAAAACATAAATAATGCACTATATATCATTTGAGAATACATGCGAAAGCTAAATAACACACTAAGATATACAAAAGTACAGTAAAATTAATTTAGTATGCACTGGCATAGCAGTTTTAATTTCCTCTAACACTTCAGCTTTACTCTTAATTGTACCAACTGTTCTGTGAGGTGCACTAGCCTATGGCTTATATCAGTTATGCACATGCCTTCTTCACTGTTTGATTAGTTCTAGCATTTCTTGAATACTGAGAAGCTTATGGCTTCTTTTAGCTTTATCACTACACTAAGGTGCTGTTGTGTCCCTATTAACATTATTAAACTTTCCTTTTCTCCTTTCAAGTGAATCTCTATATTTTCTTTAATCAAAACTTAACTATGCACGAGATATTACAAAATTCAAATATTTAAGCTTTTTCTCCCCTTAGTGACCCTAATATTATACTACGCCTTTCAGGACATTTAGTTTAAGATATATAATTCGAAAACAAGGAGCAAAATACAAAAATATGTCTGAGTGTGAAACTATTAAGCAGTCGTGACCCTTTATCTCATAACTTAACACATTAATTTCCTGCGTGATTAGGTTCGTACATTTTTCAAATGGTGCATTAGGCAGCAATTTCAGACAACTGTATTATTAGTGAACAAAAGCTTATTTAAAATCTCAAATTCAATTTCTATTATATAAAACACAATTCAATACTAAGAATAAAAATTACAAAATTACACAAGCAAAATACAAGTATTAGGGCAAAATGCTATATGGGAATTTGCAATTATGCCATCATGACAGGCTTTATACATATAAATATACACATATAATCCTGGAACAAATTAACACTTTACTTAACCCTATACTAGTCAGAATGCTCTATATTGTTATAATACCATGGACAGTAATGTTTATTTTCAGTTTACCATATCTAACTTACAAAACAAAACAATATAAGTTAAACTATCCTTTCGCTATACCCATACATACATTTGACCTTTAAGACACTGTCATATGAGATACCATGCGCATACATAAATCTCTAGCACATGAATGCTTATCAAATAATATAAACTAGTTTACTCCCATTCTACTCTGATTTGTACTAAAGTCCTAGTATATCTTCGACTGTCCAGTAATTAACAATGATTGCAACTATATGCGATTTCAATTGATACAAGATTTTAGAGTACCTTTCTAGGACGAACCCCTGGTTTTCACGATCTATACCTTTCGTGCTTGAATTAAGGACACACACAGGATCTTCTATCACTATGGAACTCATCACGTAGGCACGGACTTCTGTATGGATTTTCTTTCCCTCGATACGAGTACTGGATGATGAGATACATAGACAATTTTTTCCTTCTTGTAATTATACGGCGTTCCTCGTCTCTTGCAATAGGAATATGGGATCGAATTCCCGCACACTTTGTTTCCTTGTTGCGTCGGACGGAGATAACAACTACGCCGTCACTCAGGAAAACCCATGTTACCTATATGAAAATTTCGTGAAGAAACTCTGAGGAAAAAAAAAAGCCTTGTGTGTGTGTGGGGGGGGCTAACCTTTTTATCTGCATGGCCCCTATCGGCACCTTCTTCAATTTCTTTTCTCCCTCCCCCCACTGGAGTCGATCTCACTCACCAATTAAAGCCATGTTTTTCTGTCCAAAACATGCTACGGTTCCTTGCACGTGACGACGTCTCACTTTGGGAGTTCACCTTGAGCAATCGTCATTTGTTTTAAGCTAGCCTCTATGCTAAATTAATCACCCTTTTTGAATTTACTTGAATATTTTAATCTCCTCTTTTCAAGTGTTAAACTAGCCTCTCACATACAAATTCTTATCTCTAATCTTCTTTGCCTTACTTATCTTTTTAATATCCTCTTTTGTAATAAGATTCCCTTTTTCATTATTTAGTTAACAAACAATTTCTGCTATATTTATTTTACTTGGATGCAAGCATATTTTCTGACTTTAAATATTTTGTATTAGCTACTTACATAGGATTTTATATTTTTATTTTCTTGTTACACCGTGGTAACTGAAATTTTTACATTCTTGGTTATCAGGGTGTAACAGTACCATTATAATCACAAATTTAAGTATGAATACTGTATTATAAGCACAAGTATAAGAGATGCACAGCACACAATTTCTAAGAGATGCACTATGCATGACTTCTATAAACAAAAGTTGATTGAGAGAAGAAGAGCATGGAATTTCAGTAAAACATGGTGAGTATAAGGATCATAGTTATATTCCAAAGGGATAAAAGAGCAAAACAGCAAAAAGTGGGGAGACTACTGTATAGCATCCATAGGAGATGGTAGCTACCTACATCATTTTTATCTCAAAACATTAACTCTGAAAAAGCTAGGTTTTTTTATTTTTAAATTAAATTGCATAAATTTAGTTCTATACTACAGACAGTAATTTTTGATCACCTGATTATAATATTAATCATTTTTCATAACAAAAAAACTTCAGCTATGATGAGTGTAGTTACACAAACTTAAAGTAAACTCTCAAGTATGAATTTTTCTACTTTATCTTTTTACTTAACTCATTTGACAAGTGGACAATTCATTTATCATGGAAACTAAATGATATCTAAGGACATGTTGATTCCATATATGATTCAGAAAACTCGCACTATACTCTGTTAGGATTAAATGATGAGCTCATATACAAGCCATCTCAAAAATGCATCCCCTGCCCCATTAAAAGCTAATCATTTATGGACCTTTATTTTCCAGAAAGATCAGCATAATTAATATAATAGTAAAGTAATAAACAATATTTTATTAAAATTACCTCTTTTTCACCAGACAACGAATAACACAAAGTGCATCATGTAATGATCGTTCTGCTTCTTCAAGGACAAGCTTATTAGACCCACGTAGAAGTATTGTTACTGTTTTACCTGGATTAGCAACTCCTGTAACCTATAATGGCATAAAAACCACTGCAATATCTCAAAAAAGAATACTTCCAGTACTGCTAACATAAGTCTTAATAGAGAGAAACTACTGTAGCAGAATTAAATAATAAAAATAAATGGAAGGCTTAACTGTAAGTGAAATGAAAGCTGAATGTTTCAAAAACATTCCTAGTGGCATTAAAATAGGCAGAATAATCATTCTAATCTTGTCAACTTCTGTCTGAGAGGAAACTATGTAGAAAATATGTGGAAGAAGGAATGTGTCAGTTGCACATGGGCTTGAATTACAGTAGTCCCCTTCCCCCCAATCTGCAATGAATACATTCCAAGACCGCCAGTGGATGCCTATATCATGGATACTGTGTTATTTTCCTATACATAGATACCGAAGCCTCAAGGGCTCACTTTAGTGAGTGCAAGCATGGCAAACCCGAGATATCTGATGCTGAACCATGCCTTACTTCACATATACACCTGCTATATTATCTGTAGACTGGTCCCTCCCCTTTTTTTTCTTTCCTTCTTGCTCCTTTCCTCCAATGCTATTAGAGTATTTGAGGGCTAGGGGTGAATCTTTCCTATTTGCTATTTCGTCTCATCTTATGTGGAAAGGGCCTCTGCAACCCTACCACTTTCTTCTTGCAGTGACTTCACTCCAAAATGCTAATATAGTTGTGCTTTATAACACATCTCATGCTGCATCGGTTGTCACGCAGAATAATCAGAGCTGCGTTCAGGACTTAGGCAGAGGATCCTGTTCGAGAAGTATATTAGTCTCCATCAAAAGTCAGTGATACTGTGAATGAGCAACACAGAAGGTATAAGATTAATCTTAGAAGGGAATTTTACATAGGCACATGGAATGTTCGGGGGTCTACAGATGGGTACTCTTGAGATTGTCTGTAAAGAGATGGATGGTTAGGTATAAAACTGACATCCTGGGAATTACAGACCAGATGGAATGGAGAAGGTCACTTCAAAAGACAGGATGGTAAGCCAATTATTTACCCAGGTGGTGACTCAAAACATCATGGGATAGTTGTGATACTGAAGACAGCTCAGGCAAGAAGCCTTCTTGGTTATAACGCATTAATGATAGGATACTTTCTATTAGACTTAAGGCTCAGCCTACCAATGTATCGATTGTGGTAGTTTATGCACCCCACACAGATAGGACTGAAGAAGAGTGAGGAATTCTATGAAAACTTACAAACTGTTTTGGACTGCCTACCAAGGAGAGAGACACTTTACTTCTTAGAGGACCTAAATGCAAAAGTGGGAAAGAGTATGAGAATCAGGCCTGAATGTGGCATGTTTAGTCTGGGTGAACGTAACACCTGTGGTGAAAAACTGTTGCAATTTGCCCATGCTAACAGATTAGTTATTACCAATACCTGCTTCCAGAACATCCACAACAGACCTATACTTGGACATCTAACATTGATAGGTCAAGGCACCAGATTGATTACATCCTGGCTCTCCAGCAGTGGAAGACAAGCATCTCTGATGTGAATACTTGTCCTGGAGCAGATTGTGGTACAGACCATCAGCTAGTAAGAACCAAAGTAAGACTAAGACTCTGAAAACTTCCAGGTCAGGCACATCCCACTAATTGGATGTTAGAGTAATTCCTAGTGGATCCACAGAAGAAACATCAACTCGGTTGGATGATTTTTTGGAGACCAATGAGGAGAACTCAGCAGAAATGCTTTGGGAAGGAGTAAAGGTGATAATACAGGATACAGCGAAGAAGTATCTTGGCCCAATAAGAAGACCAAGAGACCCATGGATATCAGATTCAACATGGGAACTAATCAAAAGAAGGCAGTTGGAAAAACAAAGAGACACAGGGATTGAAGAATACAAGCGATTACATAGAGAAGTCAGAAACGCCATCAATCAGGACAAGGAAAAGTTCTATACTAATAAATGTGAAGAGATAGAGTTCCAGATGAGGAAGCACAATTATAAAAGGATATTTTATTTAGTTCATGACTTAAAGTGCAAATTTAAGCCTAAATTGAATGTCATCAAAGACAGGAATGGAGCATTACTAACAGAAGAGTTGGAAATCAAAAACAGATGAAAAGAATACTGTGAGGAACTGAACAGCAGAGTAGATAAAGAAAATGTGCAGCCCTCTCACCAGGAAAATTTTGATTTGGAACCTCCTCCACTTAGGCATGAAGTTGAAAGAGCAGTTAAGCAGCAGCTTAACAGCAATAAGGCCCCAGGTGCAGATGAAATCCAAGCAGAGTTAATTAATGCCACAGGGGATGGGGGGATAAGAACATTTCAGAGATTGATTACAATGATCATGGCCTAGAGACTGGAAGAAGTCGGTTTTCATACCACTACATTAGAAAGATGATATGAAAGCGAGCAAGAACTATAGAACCAATAGTTTAATATCTTATGCAAGTAAAAATTTTATTGAAGATCATGCTAAATGGGACTGAGGCCAAAGTTGAAGCAGAGATGCAAGCAGATTTTAGGAAAGGTAAGGGCATCAGAGATCAGATCCTTTGCCCTAAAGGATCACTCTAAAGCTTTTGACTGTGTTCAGCATGTGAAACTGTGGGAAGTAATGAAAAAAATGGGTTTTTCCTCAACACACTATCAGGTTGATAGCCAACTTGTACAGGGAGCCATGGTAAGAACCGGATTGACTGACTGGTTTCAAATTGGAAAAGGAGTTAGGCAATGATGTTTACTTTCTCCTCACTTGTTTAGTATATATGCAGAGGACATCATGCATGAAGCATTGGATGAGCTCAAGACAGGAATTAAGATAGGAGGTAGATCAGTCATCTGAAGTTTGCTGATGACACAGTACTCCTTCATAATGACATGGAAGAACTAGGACTAATTCTTGACAAAGTTAACAAGATCAGTAATAACAGAGGACTTCAACTCAATCCTAGCAAGACAAAGATTATGGTTCTCAAAGGAAATACAAACAGGGATGCTCTTGAGAAACAAGTGTACCTTAATGGAGAAAGAATTGAGGAAGTCAGCAAGTTTGAGTACCTGGGATCCATTATTAATGTGAAGAATTGCTGTTCAGAATACGTCAGGAAAAGGTTAGGAATGGCTAAAACAACAGCCAGAGACCTGTCTAAAATCTGGAAGAATGGATCTATCTCCATGGGAACCAAGTTGAGGATTTTGGATGCAGTTGTTTTTCCAACAGTAACTTATGGATGTGAGATTTGGAACCTAAAGAAGTCAGATAGGAAAATGATAGCTGCTTTTGAGATGTGGTATTACAGAAGGCTGTTGAGGATATCATATACTGAAAGGTGTACAGGTGTTAGAAAAGATCAGCAGAACTTTAAGGCTCCTTAAGGATATTGACAGAAGTTAAAATATTTTGGACACATAGAAAGGATGGAAGGGGGACTTCTTAGAATAGTAATAGAAGGTAAAGTTCCTGGAAAAAGAGGAAGGGTAGACTATTAATGAGATGGATGGATGGATGGTGTGTGGAGTGACTGATCTTCAGAGAGTTGAGGTCTCCAGAAAAGCAAACAACAGGAGTATATGGTGAGGCCTGGTGTGGCACATCACTGAGCATCGGAGTGACCATACAGCATCCTTAGATGCCCAGTGAACATATAGATAGATAGATACCTATGATAAAGTTTAATAGACTATTATTGGTCGTTTGACATATTGTCAGAAGGAGGATTATCAAGCTATGACGATGTCTATGGTTGGATGTCAGGAGCAGACGATGTCAATGGTGGAGATTCTTAATAGTTCCACTATTGAGCTTATTATGATACATTAGAAGGAGGATTATCAAACCATGACAATGTCGATGGTTAGAGATCCTCAATAATTGAAGTGTTTTTTTTTTTTTTGCACCGAAATCTTTTGGAAGAACACTGCAATGGGAAGCTGCTGTCTCTTTCTTTTTAACTCATCAAAGTGTTGCTTCAGAGGTTCTAATCCTTTGGTGATCATACAGGTGACTTTAATGCTGCTTTCCATCTAAGAATCATATTCCATAATTTTGTCCATTGATGTCTGTGCAATTTAAAAACACTTTGGCAAATTTCAATAACTGCCACATTGCTGGTTCTGCTTCAGTTTCTTCTTCTTCATCGTTCTCTTCCTCTGTAGATGATTCAACAAGTTCTTCCAATTTCTCATTTGTTAACACTTCTCAATGGCCTTCAATATGTTCTTCCACTTCTTCATCAAGCATGTCAGCAAATCCTTCACCACCAACTTGTATTGCTGCATGAATTACTTCCTAACTTCTCCATCGATCCCCAGGAAGCTTTTAAAATCATTCATGACTTCACTCCATAAGTTCTTCAGCAGGCATTTACAGTTTCTGGCTTTAATTCATTCATTCATTGCAACTTTGATGCACGTCATTACATCAACAATAGTGAATGATTTCAAGCACTGCATTATGTCCAGATCAGGGTCTGCATCAATGGCTGATTGAATGCAATGAAATACCAGACAGGTGTATGTAGCCTTTACAAACTGAATGATGCCCTGGTCAGCAGGATGAAACAACAAGATTGTATTTGGAGATAAATATACAACCTCGACATTTAATTTTTATAGCAAACAGATCCAGGATGGCCAGGTGCATTGTCTATTATTAATAGGACTTTAAATTCCAATCCTCCTCCTTCTTCCAAGTATTTTTTCACTTCTAGGATGAAGCATTGGTGTAACCATTCCATAAACAAAATGGCTGTCACCCACACTTTCTGATTATATTCCCAGAACATGGGCAGATAATTTTTGTTTTTGAGAGTGTGTGGGTTCTTCACTCTGTTACACTACACCTGGCTTTATCATATGATACCAAAGTTAATATGTCCTTCCATGTTTTATGCTCTGGTGTCTCCTTTGCATTTTTATGAATGTAGGTTCTATTGGGCATCTTCTTCCAGAACATACCCAGTTTCATCACAGTCGAAGACTTGCTTTGGATGGTATCCTTTCTCTTTAATCAACTTCTTCAACTCTACCAGAAATGTAGAAGTAGTTTCTTCATAGGCAGACATAGCCTATCCCATAATTTCTATATTTTTCTGTACAAACTTATTCCTGAATCTGCATAACCATCCCTTATTTGAAGTAAATGGTTTGGCATTACTGGTTTCAGGAAAATCTTGAAGTCCTCGTACAGACTCAATGCTTTCTTGCACAGCATATTACCATCAATTGAAACACGTTTTCTGTTCATGTTTTCCATCCAATAGTGTTAATGCCTTTTTTAGTGTTAATGCAAATTTAATGCCTTTTCCATCTTAACTAAGCACTTATTACGCACTGTGGCCATAACTTTTGTTTGAAGTGCAACAGCAAAACTAGCATGTTTCTTTTTTCCTTCTTCACAATTTCATGGATAGAAGACTCATTCCTACTGTAAATCTTAGCAACCTCAGCATACAATTTTTTTTCCTTTCCTTGTGAAGTCAAAAACTTTCAACTTTTCACTTAAAGGAAGCACTTTATGGCATCTCTTTGGCATATTCGAATTGCCAGCATCACTATCTTGTGCTTTGGGGCAATTATTAAGTAAAATAAGGGTTATTTTACTTAATAATGAGCACAAGCACAGTGATACTAAGACAGTCAGTCTGATAACTGAGATGGCTACTAAGTGACCAACAGGAGCACATACAGTACAATGTGGATACACTGGACAAAGGGATGATTCAAATTCCAGGTGGGAAAGCGTGAGATTTAATCACACTACTCAGAATGGAACGCAATTTAAAACTTATGAGTTGTTTATTTCTGGAATTTTCCATTTAATATTTTCAGACTGGGGTTGACTGCAGGTAGCTGAAACCAGTTCTTGGCATGTGGGTGTACACACACACGCTCACATGCCAAGAACTGTGATAGTCCAAGAAGTCCTCCTTGGACTATCACAGTTTCCATCCCTTGAAGCATGGTGTTTCTCAATATGTGATACTATGAGAAGTATTTTTTGATCACTAATCCTTCAGCAATCTATCTATCATGGATGCACTAGTCTGGCTCACACCTGACATTGGAGTTTATTCCTAACATCTTTTATTTGGTTAAGATTAGGACTCTGTGAAGAGTCAAGTTTTTCACATTTTCCTCAACTATATCATAATACCGCAGTATAACAGGTTACATGTCATGTTGAAAGAGACGTGGTTCTGTAAAACTTAGTGTAGGAAGCATCACATAATCAACAAGTATTTCATATCCACTGGTATTCATCATTCTAGGCACAGCAACTAGAATTATCATCAGAATAAATATCTCCATAGCATTTTACTTCTGCCACTAAGCTTCACAGCTGAGAAAGTGCACTTCGGGCAGTCCTTAGGTACTTTCTACAATTGCCATCCAAACATAAACAACAGAGCAGCATAATTTGCTGTAATTTTTTTTTTTTAAGTTTTCAGAAAGAACAGAATGCAACTTGAATGTCCAGAGTCAAAGAACGGTAATGTGGTTGAATATATATGGTCTATCTTCAACTGCTTAAGAAAGAGGTTAACTGTGTTAAAAAAATCTCAGAGTATATCATCAAGACCCCTAGAACTCTGAACATTCAGATGCATTCCAAAAACTATTTTATGCAAACTGAGAATAGGCTTCCTCCATGAATTTCCCTACACACCTTTCATTTATCTTGCTTTTTGCTATTCATCATAATATATATATAAATCAGAACAACTGGACTCACATTTTCATTCAGAACAAACGGACTCACAGAACATGCTATCACCTGCAATACATTATGTTTATCTCTGTTGCAGAAAGTAGTGTTTCCTTACATTGTGTGCAAATATTGATATGTGGTACACTTTTGTCAAGAACTGTTTGTAAAGCTACGTGAAATCCACATGAACTTTTAAGGAAAATTTCATTTTTTTTTTTTTTTTTTTTTTTTTTATTAATGATAACCAGTATATATATATACCTTGATGAATTTACTATCTCCAGTCTGGACCTCCTCCACCAATTCAGCACTACCCAGATGTTCTGGAAGAAAGTGATCCAAACTTGCTACGGGTCGACAAGCTAAACTCTAAAAAATATATATATATATATATATATATATATATATATATATATAAAATTTATACATTTTTATATTTTTACTTTATTTATAAATAAATAAAATAATTAAATATATAAAAGCAATTCTTGGAAAACTAAAATTAAAATTTTACATGATAAAATTAAACTTTATTGAACTGATAATGTGTGTCCTAAAATGAACAAAAGAAAGAGACAACAGATTGATTAATGAGAGAAGAAAAAAATATGAGTTGAAGATAAAGATTTATATAAACAGAGACAGCGCCTAGTATGCTATATCCCATCAGCCTGTTGACGCATTTTCACTTCTGAGGCCTATGTGTGTGTGTGTGCGTGCGTGTGGAGGTAAAACCTGAGCTTTGGGATAAAAAACTGTCAGACTAACTAACCCTTCCTTCAAATGAAAAATCCTAACATTCTCTGCATCCCAGACAGGATTCAAATTGAGGTCTTTCAACAGGGCACATGTTATGCTATTATTCCAACTACACTGTAAAGACATTCTGATGATAACTTTTATTGTTTTTAATGGTGCAAGGACAGCGACAGCAATGGTCATATCACCACATCAAAAGTTATAGCAGCACACAAGGTAAGATAATCACAAATATCCATGCCTACAGCGGGATTCGAATCTGCATCCAACTAGGCCAGAAGACATTCTGAGTGAGGGGAAAAGTAGTTCTGTTGTATAAGAGCAATTACTGAAAGAGTGATTACAAAGTAAAATTATATCTAACAAGATATTACATTCTTGTTTTTATTCTTTACTTAAGCATGTGCAAACAAATGGTTACATGTGAAGTAACTTCATGACTAGGCTACTTATATATGAAGGATGGTGGTTTCACATCAAATTGCTCTTAGTATCCCAAAATGCACAGCCTTCATACTTCTTCATACTGGACATATATACTGCAGATGGCTTCATGGAAAAAATGTGTTTTTGTCCATGAAATCATCTGCTTTGATATAGTTATGAAGTTGCTTCATTTGCAAATTTTGTTTGCTCACACTTGAGTAAAGGATAAAAAAGAAAATATACTTTCTTGTCAAGAATAATTTTGAGTCAGTTAAGGTAGTACAATTTCAGGGATAGCTGGAAATGGAGAGAAATTAAACTTCATAAATTTTTCGCTATAGACTTTCCAGTTTTTTATTTGTAATTATGAAAGAAAAATGTACTAAATAAGATGTTATAAAATTTGCTGTAAGAATGTACATACATTTGACCTCTTAGTAAAGCTTAGTAGGAATTAAGCCAGATTAACGCCGATAAGTACCATCCAAAGATTGCATGTTCGAAAAACCAGCATTGACATCATTTTCGCTACTGGCTAATTCCGGTAAGTTCATCATTGAGAACAAAGGGCTGAAAATCTGCATAAAGGCGAATATGGCACTTGGCTCAGGACTTTTTAAGATTTTTACTTTCGACTTCCTCATGGTTCCTTCCTTTCGTCCATGAGGCTTGTTTTTCCTGCCACCGACGCCTCATGTTTTTCTGTTGCCAGTCCCCTCTCTAGGCTCCAGGTAGCTACAGTAGAACTCCAGCAAGTTCAACAGAGGAAAATTCTATGGGAAATCACCACCACAGTATGAAGACTGACCAGAAGAAAGACACTCCAGTCTCGATATAGTTTGCTGTGAGCTAATTAAACTTTCCACTTGTGATAGTTGCAAGTAAGCAATAATTTAATTGTATTTTGCTAAAAGAATGTACCTCAAAATCATGTGTGATTGCAAGATATTATTTGTAAACAGGCAGTAACTTGGTTATAAGTGAGGGAAGATTATGTGTTGATAAGCATGTTTAGTTTAAGTGAGTGTATGTGTTAACATCGGGAATAGTGCTAAATAAGTACTGTATGTGGCTGGAAGAAAATTTTGTTACAATCCTTATAGGAAGAATAATGTTAACTTGTAAGCTTAAATGCGATAGGAAGAATTATATTAGCTTATAAGTGCACATGTGCATAGTTGTGTCATAGGAGACATCTTTATGTTAATGTATAATGAGTTTCCTTTTGTAGTGAACGCACTGTACATTCTGTTGCTAGAAATGAATTTTTTTGTGTGTAAAAAAACTTTTGAGTGAAATTCTCAGTAATTATCGTGTGCTCTGTATCTATTGCTCTAGATCAAAAACAAATTTTTTTTATTTTGTAATTACCTGGTTTTATTCCTTAGCCAATGCACTATCTCAAAAAAATTAGCGAACCTGCGGGCATAGTAAGATATGACTAACCACAGCTTGCATATAAAGAAATTGTGTAGACATATTGATTAATTCCTGCTTTCTTCTCACCCTAACTTTCAAGCATTAGAAAGTCAATTAGATAGCGCAGTCAATAAAAAAAATATCAATTTTCTAATTGATATTGCGTGAGTGTTTAGGAACTGCTTATATTAGATAAGATTACTACACGAGGTCTATCTAACGGCAGAGAAGGGGGGGGGGGGGGACAGAAATTAGTCATGGTGAAAATTAACATTGTGAGGTATAGATTAAGCAAACTTAAGCCTAACCTTGAGAAGTTTGTGCTAAAGAAGTTTATAGTCCTAACTTAGTGAAGCAGAATAAAGTAAAATAAAAGTTAAGTTAGCATAGTTAATTAAATATTAAATAATTAACATTATTTTACAATGCCGCAACCGACATCATTTCACAGTTCCCTCTTGTAATAAATCTGAAGAAACTTAAGACAAAACTTGACGTGCAGTATACTTAATTAAAATAATGTTTCTATTTTTAACTCTCGGCTCATAGTTATTTAATCTATTAATATACACACACACAATTACACCCTGAGTTACATAACATGCAACTTACGTAAATTTGCAGTTATAATAAATCTACTAGCGAGTATGAACATGTTTGCGGCTTTGTGCAGGTGCATCTTTGACAGCCTTATTGTAGTACAGTGGCAGATGCCTCGAGCGGTTAGCTCAGTCACTTGTTATCACTGCTAGTTTCGTTGTTTTTATACCCTTAAAATGGAATGCAAACACAAAATCGAATGCGCTGGCAATATATCTAAAAAACAAAGGTCTGCAATTACTTTAGAAGAAAAACTGAAAATAATTCTTATGTATGAAGGCAGAAAAATTCTATCAACAATAGATCAGGAAATAAAGCGATCTATTTTGACAGTGAATACAATAATGAAGGATAAAGTTCACATTGTTGAAAGCGCGAAAGGTGCGGTAGCGTTGAATGGCACAATTATTACCAAGAAGAGGCTGGGCCCGATATCGGAGATGGAGAAATTGTTGGATCTGAACACTGAGCGGGTCAAAAATGTTAGCCGCTGTATCTATTCTGATGTCTAGCTACAAGGCCATCTACGAGGACAAGAAACGTGTGACCACACAATCTACTCTAGACATGTTTGTCATATGCCGATTACAACAAAGTCAAGATAACTCAGACGACCCAGCCTTCAACATCAAAAGGGGTAAAACTTCCTGGAAACAGCACTCCTTAGAACAGCCAGCTTAGCAGTCACAAGACATTTTTTTATTTGAAAAGTGAATATTTCAGTTTGTTTTTATATTCTTTTATATTATGCATTTTTCATACTTTCATATTTACAGTATGTATGTTATTCAAATACAATGTTTTTTTTTAATCACCACAAATATGAAAAAATATTAAAAATGGAAAATATCTGATTAATGGCAAAAAAATTAATGTAAGACAGCAGAATGAGTAGCCACTGAACATTTTATTGTATGTATGTAATTTACAAATTCGACTTACATAAAGGTTTATGGAACACATTACTTACGTAACTCGGGGTGTAACTGTATATACATACCTGTGCTAATTACTTTTAATACACAGTTCTTGGTAAGATCAGATCCCACTTCTCAGGCTTACTTAAACCTTTAGCCTTTCCTTGCATCCATGGTGTCCTTTACTTCCAGAATTCTCTTGTTCAATAGTCTTGATGACAGAGGTCTAATAGTTAACTCTTTGGATTCCCTTCTACGAGGTGGTATCAAAAAGTTTCGAGACTAGTTTTGTAACACGCCAACAGATGGCAGCACAAGGTTGCATGCACAGTCACAGGGAGCACTGACCTTCATAAGTCAGTATGCCAAAAGACACCATCCTGTGTAATTGGGAGCTGTGCAACTGGTGCTATTTTGGCAATGTAAGTAACCACGTCTGCGATTTCATCATCGACAGAAAGTTAGAACAAATAGCGAACGTGAAATTCTGCGTGAAACTGGGCAAATCTGCCACAGAGACGTGTGACATGATTCAGCAAGTTTACGGCGATGCTGCAATGAGTTGTTCGAGGTGTTTTGAGTCACATGTGCACTTCAAGAGCAGAAGAACATCACTGGAAGATGATGAGAGATCAGGAAGACCTTCAATGAGCTCAATCTCTGAAAATGTCGAAACCATTCGGCAACTTGTGCATGAGGATCGTCGGAGAACACTCCACAACATTGCTGCCAATGTTGGTGTGTCATATGGAACAGTCCAGGCAATCCTCACATGTGATTTGAACATGCGCTGTGTTGCTGCCAAGTTCGTCCCCATGCTGCTGACCCAGGAGCAGAAGGAACACCACGTCGAAGTCTGCCAAGAACTCCGTCAGCGTGTTGTGGATGACCCATCCTTCATGTCGTGGATCATTACCAGTGACGAAACTTGGGTGTATGGGTATAACCCTAAGACGAAGCAACAGTCTTCACAGTGCCCATCACCTCCACGACCGAAAAAGGCGAGGCAGGTCCACAGCTCAACCAAGTGCATGCTCTCTGTCTTTTTTGACATTCGCAGCATTGTGCATCGAGAATTTGTCCCCAGGGGCCAGACCGTTAATAGCGAGGTCTACTGTCAGGTTTAAAGGCGTCTGAGGAAGGACATTTGGCGAAAGCAACTGGATCTGTGGCACGTGAAAAACTGGATGCTACACAATGACAATGCACCCTGTCACCGAGCTCTCCTCACACGTGAGTTTCTCGCCGGAAACAACATGATCTCACTTCTGCACCCACTCTACTCAAAAGATTTGGCTCCTGCAGACTTAGCGCTCTCTTCCCGAAGATCCAGCGCAAAGGTCGCCATTTTGATACCATTGTGGAGATCCAGCGCAAATCACAGATGCTTGACACGCTTCAAAAAGAAGACTTCCAGGACACATTCCAGAAGTGGCAGGAATGCTGGAAGCGCTGTATTGCTATGCAAGGGGACTATTTTGAAGGCGATAGTGTGTAAACGTAGATAAATAAAGTAATTTCTCGTAAACAGAGCTAGGCTCGAAACTTTTTGATACCACCTCGTATTAGAAGAATTCAATAAAATAAGAATCATGTTGACATCTAATGGGTATAATTAAACCACCATTCAGAAAATAATTAATAATTATCATCCTACAACCAGACTAAAATCTGATGTTAAAAGGACTTTAAAGGGATTTCTGAAAAAAATAGCACAAATTCTTCGTATATACAATCTATGCTACTTTCGAACTAGCATGGAAAATTTTCTTTCCCACTACCTACAAAGGATAACTTGCCACCTCCTTACCTGGTGTTTTATCAAATCAATCAATAAAATCTGACCACTTGTTACAGACCACATAGAAAACTGGCATCCCTTATCCGCTCCACCAAAGACCAACCACTTCCCCTAGACCTACCTGGTGTATACCAGGTCCCTTGCAGCTGTAAACTGTCCTACTTTGGCCAAACAGGCAGGACAGCAAATATCAGAATCTCAGAACACAAGGATTACATCCGATTTCACCAGTACAGCCACTCTGGGCTTGCAGACCACGCTCTGGATACTCGCCACAGAATAAGATGGAAGAAAGCCACAGTAATACGCCGCAGCAAGTTCAAGTATGAAAGACTATAAGTTATATGTATTCATTTTATGCTTCATGTTGGAGCTCTTTTTTTTTTGACAATTCGTTTTTAAAAGATTGTAAGGAACAATTAAATTGTCCCTAGATGATATTTAAATGATTTTGCTAGCATGGTTAGCCTAGTGGTTAGCATATCCATTCTCTAACCAATGGCTGTGGGTTCAAATCATGCTGCAGACATGGATGGATGTTGGCCGTTGGCTTTAGGTGGGAGATGAATTTCATTGCCTGGCATGAGACCACCACCCCACTTATTAGAGGCATGAAGTGACCTGAAAAAGTTCCATGTAAAAAATAAATTTAAAAAAACTACAAAAAAATATATATAAAGTTGATAAAAATAAATAAAAAAATCCTTAGCCCACTCATGGTACAAATGTATTATAGGTTTGCAAATAACCTTTCGTGGGTGGCACATCTGAGCTACTTGTATATAGAGATTAATGACTTCATATTACTAGCCTTAGTATGTATCCTATAATGCAAAGCACACCCCTGTTTTGGGCATGTATAATACAATGCATAATGGGAAGGGGCAACTACCCAGACAAGTTTCGACCTTTATTGAGGTCTCATCGGTGGGAGCAAGACCCAGGAGAGATACCAAGGTTGAAGTAATACAGAAGTCATATATTAAATATTTAATTTATCTGTTTTGTAGTTGGCAGTTTTTTCTTGTTTTTTTTTCTTTTTTTAAGTAAACCCTACCAACATGATTTCTAAGAAATCTTCAAAGAAAAGAAAGACTTACCTTAGAAGAAAAGTTTTCAGTAATTAGAAAAACTTTGACAGGAGAAAGAATGAAGGATATCAAATTAGTGCGAGTGAAGCGACACTTCATACTATTAGATACAAAACTAAAAAATTAAACAATCATGTCCAAGTGCCATGCATATGAAAGCAGCTCAAGTTTCTAGTATTCCAACCAGTAATTAT
This sequence comes from Typopeltis vanoorti, assembly GCF_054136105.1. Classification (NCBI taxonomy): domain Eukaryota; kingdom Metazoa; phylum Arthropoda; class Arachnida; order Uropygi; family Thelyphonidae; genus Typopeltis; species Typopeltis vanoorti. The sequence continues at coordinate 86,566,603 of NC_143565.1, forward strand.
GGGAAAAAATGGAAAGGATTGTGGCTTTGTGTGAACATTAAAATAAAAAAAGCTTTCCCATTTTTACCCAAATGATGATTCTGAGGATAAAACATTTAATGCTTAGGCCAAAATAGCCAACAGCATCAGATTTATGTTGCAAATATTATTTTCCAGTCCTAGCCTGGAAAAGAAATCTATCTTCTGGCCAACTTGCTGCTCTCTCAGAAAGCTACAAAAAGATATGGTTTTCACAACAAAGGATAAGGGTAGTGCTTAATGCCACTGAATATAATTGTAAAATGGTTCTATCTACATGTTATGAAAACAGAAAAATCCCACTAGATCATGATCCCACCAAAATGCAAGTAAAAATATTAAAAAGCCTACTTAAATTAAGGGGATATTAAATCCCACATAGTTTTAAAACTGAATAAGAAACTCAAAGATTGGAATCAGAGAGTTTCTTGCCGAATATAGTAAACTATAAAGTATCAGCGACACTAGCGTTAGCAAATGCAAGTGATCCTAGTACGTAGTACAACTGGGTAGCTCATTGCAAAGGTGGAGAAGTTCAGATCGCTATTCTTAGGTATTTTCCATAATGTAAAAACACATTTCCTAGGAAATGTATGCTGTTATTACATTATGGAGGGAGGTCACTACCCAGACCGGTTTCAAGCCTTTTTTGAGGCTTCATCAGTGAGTAGCTAGACCTAATAATACCAAAGTGTATAGCGAAAAGAACTTATATACTCTGCGAACGAGTTATCCAAACAGGTGCAACCATTAAGTTACTTAAATATAAAGAGCTAATAAGCTTCATTTCGGCAATGAAAACATTACTTAAATTAAGGGGATATTAAATCCCACATAGTTTTAAAACCTAATAAGAAACTCAAAGATTGGAATCAAAGAGTTTCTTGCCGAATATAGTAAACTATAAAGTATCGGCGACACTAGCGTTAGCAAATGCAAGTGATCCTAGTACGTAGTACAATACTGGGCAGCTCGTTGCAAAGGTGGAGAAGTTCAGATCGCTATTCTTAGGTATTATATTTAAGTAACTTAATGGTTGCACCTGTTTGGATAACTCGTTCGCAGAGTATATAAGTTCTTTTTGCTATACACTTTGGTATTATTAGGTCTAGCTACTCACTGATGAAGCCTCAAAAAAGGCTGAAACCGGTCTGGGTAGTGACCTCCCTCCATAATGTAATAACAGCATACATTTCCTAGGAAATGTGTTTTTACATTATGGAAAATACCTAAGAATAGCGATCTGAACTTCTCCACCTTTGCAACGAGCTGCCCAGTATTGTACTACGTACTAGGATCACTTGCATTTGCTAACGCTAGTGTCGCCGATACTTTATAGTTTACTATATTCGGCAAGAAACTCTCTGATTCCAATCTTTGAGTTTCTTATTCGGTTTTAAAACTATGTGGGATTTAATATCCCCTTAATTTAAGTAATGTTTTCATTTCCGAAATGAAGCTTATTAGCTCTTTATATTTAAGTTAAAAAGCCTACTTAAAAAAGTATCTTCCTGGCCTCCTGACATTGCAAAAAACTTTGGTTCCTGTCCCCACTCCCCATATACGCTTTACCAAAAATCCATAAATCCAATTCCCAACCGAGACCACTATGACAGGAGAAAGAATTAAGGATTATAAAATTAGTGTGACTGCACTTAGTGAATCAACACTTCATACTATTAGAAACAAAACTACAAAAATTAAACAATCATGCCCAAGTTTCTAGTTTTCCAATGAGTAATTATGGAAAAAATGGAAAGGATTCTGGCTTTGTGAATTGAACATTAAGAATGATCTAAGCTCCCCTCACTCCCAACTGATCATACTACATCTTATATTAAAAAACTACCCATTTTAAAACTTCTGTTGAAAATCTAACTTTAAATAATACACATATATTGGTTGGCTTTGACATCACCTCACTGTTTACCAATATTCTCCCTTGAATGGTACCTTAACACTCTTAAAAATCGTTTTTCCTTCTGCTTTTCCTTTGCCATCCATTCTGGATATTTTTCTTGGAAGAACAAAATTTACACAAAGAGGTAACTGCTATAACCCCCCTCTCACCTCCACATGCCAATTTTTACATAGAAAATTTTTAAAAATGACCCACAGACTCAGTCTTCTTCCAAACCTTCTATCTGCCTAAGATGTGGAGATGATGTATTCTCTATTTAGCCTCATGGCCAAAAAACATTAGATTCCTGTCACCTCAATAGTCTGCATCCAGAAAAAAATGAATGAATCCGGTTCACGATGGAAAAGGAAACTAATAACAATAGTCTACTCCTCCTAGACATTTTAGTTGCACATCTTCTGATCAGTAACCTCTCCTTCACTGTATACAGAAAATTGCAAGCATCTCTTCAGAAGGATTTCAGAATGCCATCACCATCCCCTACACTAAGGATACATCTGAAAAAATAGTTAGATCCTTAAAGAAATACAACCTCTACACTGTGTTTAAGCCCCACCTAAAACTTGCTACCTTTATCCATTCAAATGAAGATCAGCTTCCTCCTCTATCAGTTCATGGAGTATATAAATTTTCCTGTTCCTGCAAGAAGGTAGATAAGTTACCGTCTGCATAAATGAACATAAAACTATCGTCAGTAAAAAGTGCGACATTAGAAGTCTGAAATTATTCTGATTTTTTTTTTAAAGAGAAATTTGTAAAACATGCAATTCGTAGTTTTATTTATGTTAAGGGGAAAAAAAAAAAAAGAGGAAACTCGTGATACTTACTTTACATACAAACTCAATGTCCTCTCTTTCAATGTCTTTTATCACCATGATCTTTGTTTTAGCTAAGTAGTGCAGAGCTAGGTCACTAACTGCATCTCTGAAATAGGTACATTTCTGAATATTTCTGTATCACATATACAAACAGCTTTACATATTATAAATACAAAGTAAATTTAAAAAGTGTATGTCATTATGCCGGACTTCCTGATAGAATTTTGAGTAGGCAACATTTAACAATATGGAGTTAAAAACAGTTTAGCAGTCTTTAAATTATTAATAGAAAACTTTCAACTTTCCTACCATGAATTTGCTAGGTCTCTATCTTATACCTGTGTCTTCTAAAGAAGCCACTACATCAACCACTATTTCCCTGAGCTTCTTCTAATCAAACACTTTTTCTTTTCATTTCTACACAAACTTAGATTAGCTTTCTTATGCATTCTTGAATATTAATAATATCAAATTCCTTTCCAACTAAGTAAAAGTGATACAATGAATACATCGGAATAGCACTGCATGTAATCGCAGATCAATATTTACTTAACTAAAATCGATTAAAGTACAGATATTTTGGTACAAGTATCATAAACTTATTATTAAAATACTCTGGATTAGAGATAACTGTTAGAAGTTTTTCCAACTTGTATATAGAAGTTAATGATTTCACAGCACTTGCCTTAGTATCCCATAATGCAAAGCACATATTCCATGCACACATGTATAATGCTATGCATAATACATGTGTGCTATGCATTATGCTTAACTTCTATATACAAGTTGCCCCAGTCTTGAAAATACTTCAGGTGCAAACTTTGTTTGCTAACACTTGGATAAAGAATTAAACCAAGTATATAATTTTAATTTCAAGTATCAATATTTTAATTTCAAGTATCATAAACAACCTTCAATGTATTGCAGTTGGAAATTAAAAATCAAACAATAATGAAGGTGCACGAAGAATGGAATCTCTCCTTGTGTGCAGTCACAAGACAGCCAGGTAAAAAATGATACTATTATGATCAAATTAAGTGCATGCACATGTGTGTGTGTAAGTAAGTGAGTGAGAAAGAATAAACATAATTAAAAAAAAGTATGGTATTATTAAATTTCATTCTAAAGCACATATCTGGTATTCATATGAACTATTTCAGAAAAAAAATTTCTACAATCAATGAAATGGCTATTCTCAATGATAGTATACAATCATTCAGAATAATTGAGAATTTCGGATTGTATATTATAAAAATAATATACAATCCCAAATCTGGACAAAATTATCGACTGCTTTTCTCTTATCTCTATTAGCAGGGATGACTTGCATAGAATCTCCATTCCTTACATTAAAGGCATTTCAGAACATGTTGTTCATATCTTGAAGAAGCTCGATAAATCTTCCATATTCATCATCATCATCAAATTCCTGCCATGTACCCTCAAGGGATGTATAGGATATGATAGTACTACATGAAAAAATTACATCATTACTAACTTCCTATCTACAATTTTCCTCCAAATCAGTCTGTTAATTGTCAAGACCCCAACATAATCAGATCTTATATTTCTATCGTCTAAGGCACTTTGTACCGTATCAATCCACCTATATCTTGGTCTTCCTCTGGGTCGTTTTCCTGCCAACCTGGCAGAGAACACTTGTTTTGCTAACCTTTTCTCTCCCATTCTATTTAAGTGCCAATACCACCCGAGATTAGCTCTGCTAATGCATTCCTGGATGCTGACAATGTCAAGTTCTTTCCTAATATCCTCGTTTTTAATATGATATTGCCATTGATGCCATCTGTACATTCCTCTAATCTTTCTCAGGACTCTCATATCTGCAGTCTCTAGTCTTTGGTCAAGTGTTTTACTTCTGACCCAGCTCGCAGATCCATAAGTTAAAACTGGTTTGAACACTGTCTTGTATACCGCTAATTTAGTGTTCCGACTAATTTCTCTCTTATTCCATATGAATTTATTCAATTGACTTCCTACCATACCAGCTTTGCTGATTCTGTTGTCTATTTCTATATTTAATTTACCATCTTCAGTAAAAATCGTGCCTAAGTAGCTGAAATGTTTTACTTGTTCCACAGGTTCTCCATTCACAACACAGTTGACATTTTCAATGATTCTGCCTATTTTCATTGTCTTTTTAATGCTCACCTTTATACCATATCTATTACAACAGTTATTCAATTTAATCAGAGAATCTTACAGACTTGTAGCAGATTTATTTAGAAGTATAACACCATCTGCATAAAGCAAAGAGCTGACATTAACATCTCCAGTTTTGATATCATGTTTAATACCACTTTCCTTCATAATGTGATCCATATAGATAATGAATAACAGAGGGGATAATGTACATCCTTGTCTCCTCACACCAGATTTAACATTAAACCATCTTCCTGTATTTCCTTCAATTCAAACTGCTGACTTACAATTCAAATAAAGACTAAGTATTGCTTGATATAATGCCCCATCGACACCATATAACTGTAGCGTATTGAATAGCTTCTCTCTTGGCACCTTGTCATATGCCTTCTCCAGATCGACAAAACTTAAATACAGATCTTTGTTATATTCCCATGATTTCTCAACTATTTGTCGTAAAGTAAAGATCTGATCCTGACAGCCTTTATTTGGCCTGAATCCAGCTTGTTCTTCACCAAGCATTTCTTCCACAATTCTTCTCAACAGTTTCTCAAGTATACTTGCATAGATCTTGCCAATAACACTCGGAATGGATATGCCTCTAATTCTCACATTCAGTTTTATTTCCCTTTTTATATATGGGTACTATTAGAGCTCTACTCCAATCATCGGGAATTCGTCCGTCTGGCCAGGACTTTTGAAATATGCAGTGCAGAGCCACTGTAACACTTTTATACCACCATACTTCAGCATTTCTGGTAGAATATCATCTACTTCTGCTGCCTTTCCACATTTCAAGCCTTTGATGGCTTTTTCTACTTCAAATATGGATATGTATTCCTGACTGCATTCCTGGTCAGAGTTTTTTACCACTGTGCTGTCATCACTGCTTGTTTCATTTAGCAGTTTTTCAAAGTAATTACTCCATACTTCAAGAATATCTTTTTCTCCCGTTTTCATGTCACCTTTATCATCTCTAACTCCTTTTACAGCACTCTTTCCTCCAGCTGCTTCAACAACCTCCAGAATATCTTACCACCTTCTTGATATTTATTTTCTATGTTCTTGCCAAAGTCCTCCAATGACTTTTGTTTAGCCAGTTTTACAGTGTTTCGCTTTCTTACATTTGTCTCTGTATTCTCTAAGAGCATAAGCTGACTTATTTGCCAGGAACTTTTGATATGTTTTCTTCTTTTCCTTCACTGCCTCTTTAACTTCGTGTGCTCACCATGGAGTTCTGATTTTTCTATCCTTGCAGACAACCTCACCACATGTCTCTCTGGCTGAATCAATCAGGGTTTTCTTCAAGGCTTGCCACTGAATCTCCAAGGTTTGGTTCCTGTTCTCAAATTCTTTCATTTTTTCTTCAATAATCTTTGTGTATTTTAGTCTACAGTTCACATCTGAGAGCTGCTCAACTTTTATTCGCTTTAAAACTTTCTTACATGTCATTCTTTTCAATATGAAATTCAGTTTTATCCTGCTCAAGACTAAATAGTGATCACTTCCAATTTCAAATCGTCTGTACACTCTGGTGTCCTGCACCAGGGAGAAAACATCACTATCAACAATAAGATAGTCAATGAGACTTTTCTTATTCCTAGCCTCTTCTCTCCATGTGAATTTGTGCACATTTTTATGTTGGAATAGTAATAACCAGTCCATGTCCTGAGCAAAAATCCAACAGATATTTGCCATTATTATTAGCTTTGCTCTTTTCTCCAAATTTTCCCAAAATATTTTTGTATGTCTCACAATCATTTCCTACTCTGCTATTTAGATCCCCAACAAGGACCAACTTTTCCTTTTTCATTGTGTCAGTTGCTTTTTCTAAAGCATCAAAAAATTCCTCCACTTCTACTTTAGTAGAACCTTCTGTGGGACCATAGGCACAAATGTCTCATTGTCCAATTCCCCATTCTGATATTAGCCCACATCACTCTACTTGAGACTGACTGCCATTCGAGAAGATTAGCCTCGTATTTTGTGTTGAATACTATGGCTACTCCTTCTTTTCCTTGATTGTCATTTCCTGAATATAACATTTTGTATTTATTGCTCAGAAAGATCTCACCAGTTTTTGTCTTTTTAGTTTCCGTCACCATTATTATGTCGATCTGGTACTTTTCTAATTCTTCAGCTAGCTCCATTTCTTTGCCATTTAGACTTCTTATGTTGACAGTACCAATCTTTAACTCTGGTGATGTTGAGTTTGGGTGTGCTTTCAGATTTGTTCCAGTAGCTGACTTTTCGCTGTTCACTCTGGTTCCCTGGCGAAAACAATGGGGGCCTTGTTTAACCGGGTAACGCCCCAGCCGGCATGAAATTTTGTCATGTTGTACCATCATTTTGTATATTGGTTTAAGCTAATAAGAATACAATTTGATCTGCTAAATCCCAAATTGCCAGCTCATCCTCGTTCGTTTAGTATCCAGGTAGATACCCAACAGGGTGCACCACAAGAAGGTGAGGATTGGACATTAGGTCAGAAACCCTGGTCGGTTATCCGCATTCCTTTAAAGGCCATGTGGAGGTCTCCTCTCAGTTATACATCTTTGACCCTTAAGCACCCCATGTGGGTTGTAATTCCTTAATGGACAGAGAAATAATATTCACACAATTCAATATTAAAAACTCTTTCCACGCTTGAGGTAGTGTCATGTTTGGATTAGATTCCATTTTTTCCAAAATTAATTGGAATGTTCGACAAATATAATATGACTTAAATGTTGATATTATTCCTTGGTCAAGTGGTTGAATAAGCAAAGTAGTATTAGGTGACAAAAAAGTTATTTTAATATTCAGATGGCTTAAATTTGTTGGGTGGCCTGGTGCATTATCTAAAATTAGTAGAATTTTGAAGTTGATATTCTTTTTCTTTGTGTAACTTTCTACATCGGATACAAAACACTTGAAAAACCAATTTTCAAGCATTCTAGCTGTAACCCATGCCTTTTTGTTGGCCCAACAATAAGCAGTTAGGGTGGACTTGTCATGTTCTTTCATAGCACCAGGATTTGAGGATTGGTTAATAAAAATTGGTTTTGTCATGTAATCACCTGATGCATTACTACAAAACAGTAGAGTAATTCTATCTTTAGAAACTTTTAAGCCAGGACTGATCTTTCATTTTTCAAAATATACGTTTTGGCATTTTTTTCCAATATAACCCGAATTCATCCACATTGAACACCTGGTCTGCACTACAACCACCTTCTTTAATGATTTTTAAAAATTCTCCTGGGTATTTCGGGCAGCTTCTACGTCTGCTGATGCTGATTCTCCCTGGATTTTATGATAATGCAAAGAAAGCCGTTTTTTTAAAGTTTTCAAACCAACCTTTACTGAAATAAAATCCATATTGAGAGCTTTCTTCTGAAGAATCTTGATCAAGTTCTTTTAAATGTTTATAAACTTTCAGATCTTTTTGTTTAATAAGATTTCCATTCAAAGGAATTTTCTTTTTAGTGCAGTCTTCTATCCAAATCATTAGAGATTTCTCCCTTTTTCCCATTAGAATATCCCATACAGAGCAACTCGCTTTGCACTTACCGTTGGCCCAGCTATAACATTTTCTCGGATTTTGTTTGATTGTTTGAATTGTTGATTCATTTAAATGCAGAGTCCTTGCAACAACTCCTGGTATTTCTCCATTTTTCAAATGATCTAAGATTTTAATTTTTTTTGAGAGAGAGAAATGAATTTTCTCTTCAATTCTGGTTTTTTCCCCTTTCATTGCAGTTTTAGTGGCCATTACTATAAAAATAATTTTTATAGTTAAAAAAAGGCATTAATTTTAATTATGTATGTAACTCAAAAATAAACTGTTCAGCTTGAGATTAATACACTTATGATTTTTAATGAGCTTTACTGGCAGAAAACAAAGACAATTTTCAACAATAAAAATTTTATACGGTAAACAATTGCCGTACATGTGTGCTAAAGGGTATTTTCCCTAATATAAATTCGATACTTCTAACTAACTACATGCGCATATTGGGCAGACACAATTTAACGAAGATAAAATTTGATTTTTAAGTCGAGCAGTGAAAAAATAAAGGGTTACTAGAATTTGTAGACTGTGCTATATCGAAATTGCGTTGTATAAGTACCGTGTTGAACAAGGATTACTACAATTTGTAGACTGTGTTATATCGAAACCATGTTGTATAAGTACCACATTATACGAGGGTTACCTGTATCCGATTATTTTATGAAAGGAGCAATGAGTATGGTTTTCTATATGATGTCTGATTTAACTGTGATAGAAATAATGAGGGAAATAATAGAAACCATATCCATTATGTAAAAAATAATATTCAGCATATAAAATCATTGCATACAGCCAATGAGCTTAACACAAAAGGGAAGATGAGATAAATTTTAAATTTGTTATAATGTACTAACTCCTTTAAGCAGTTTTCTATATTCATATATATGTACTAAAGTTATAAGATTCTTCAGGAGGTAGATAATCAATTTGTCATTTTCCTTAAATGATTTCATTTTATAGAATTATTCTTTCATTTCAAAGAATTACTATATTAAATTCTTACCTGAGAATGGATTTTTGAATCAGAAGAACATTACAGCCTGCTTTCTTTATCTGTTTTATGATATTCAGTATATAAGCACGTTCTTCTCTCAGAACTCTATCCATTTGTGTATAATCAGAAACAATTATCTGGTTTTCCATCTGTGTGATAAATGTGCAAATATTTCATTAACCTGTATTTAAGCAATAACTAAAGCTACTATTACAAAAACAGTTATCTGAATCTATGCTGATCATCTAATCTCCTAATATTTCCTATTTCCATATCTCTCAATATTTTGCATATTATATATCATTATAATTAATACATATAATGGTTGTATGTGATGAGTAACCTAAATGATAAAAGCTACAGCTACTGTTATGATCCCTTCTGACAGCCCAACCTAAAGGATTAGTGGTTTTTAATCTGTGCTGGCTACTATTATACTAGAGGAGGGATACAATGCTGATGTCAAAATTGTGAAATTTTGACATCAGCTGCTAAAATATCGTGGTGAAAAGAAAACAGCACCGAACTACGACTCCATAACATATATCACTGTAGTTATTCAGTACTGGTTTTATTTTATTTTATTTTTTGTACCATACTGTATATAAAATGTTATCTCTTTCTCACAACTCATGTCATCACCCACAAGTTGACATGTTATGAAAGCAAGAAGATCAGCTGTAGATCGCAAGTCACATAATCCATACTGCTGGTCATTAGTTGCTATAACTCTAGGTGGTTCAAGAGTTAGTTGTTGATGACCTATATAATTTTAGAGAGAACAGAAGTGAGAGCAACTAGACAGTAATTTGTTGATTGACTTTTATCACCTTTCTTTGAGATGGACTGGATGTGGACCTGCTTCCATGTTGTCAGGTAGATTCCAGTTGAATAGGTTAGATAGAGTGAAGAGGTGGTAGAGGATAGGTGTTGGTTCTGGGGCACAATTTTTTAACACAATACGTGGGATACCACCAGGATCAGATGCTTGTTTGTGTTCAAGTTATTGAGGATTCTTTGGATTTCTTTGTGTTGGAAGACTATGGGCGATACTTGAAGGGAAGTATTCTTGGTAATTTGGAGGGAACCTTCCCAGGTCATCAATGCAGGAATCTGAAGAGAAGAGTGATGCCAGTAAGTTGGTCTTGTCTTTGGGTGAAGTAACTACAGTACCATCCAGATATTTGAGTGCTGGAAATCTGGGTGAGCAGAAGCTGTGCCCAATACCCTTGGCAAGAAACTAGAAGGAGTAACTGCCATTTGGGCAGGAGGCGAGTTTGCAGCATTTGGCCCTTTCAAAGTCTGACTTGGACTTGATGATTCTTTTACAATGGTTGCGAGTTGCAGTGTAGGCAGAGTGAGCAGCTTGAGGTTTGGTCTGGAACCATTGATGGTAAGCACAGGTTTTTTTTCTTTTACAGCATTGGCACACTTTTTTGAGAACCAAGGCTTGGATGGTGGCTGAGAATTTGGAGTGGAATGTAGGATGAAAGCCTTCATTCCTGTGAGGATGATTTCTGTTATTTGGTCTAAGCAGGTGTTTGGATCAGAAGAACTGAAGCAGTAGTCAGACCATGGGAAGAGGAATAGAAATCATGGAGGTCCTCCCAGGTGGGACCCCCCCCCTGTAGTGTCAAAGGACACGAGACTGTGAACTGGTGAGTGAAGTTGGTTCTGTGGCAAAAGTGACTTGTATAAAGTTGTGATCCGAGTCCAAGAGGAGAACTGACTAATCTAACTAAATTAACTAACCTAATCTTTCTCAGAGCCTTTTTTTTTTTTTTTTTATGGTCTCCAGTCTTTGATCAAGTATTTTATTTCTAACCCAGTTCTCAGGTCTAAAGTTAAAATTTGTTTCACACTGTTTTGTATATACCTATTTTAGTGTTTTAATTAATTTCTCTCTTATTCCATATAAATTTATTCAGTTGACTTTCTACCTTACCGTATGTTGATTTGTTTGTTTATTTCCATATTATTTAAATTGCCATCATCATTGCAAATTGTACCTAAATAGCTGAAATGTTTAACTATAGGCTCTCTGTTCAGAGTGCAGCTGATGTTTTCAATGTTGTAAATTTTCAGTCTTTTTATTGCTGATTTTCATAACAAATTTGTTATAGCAGTTATTCAATTTAATTAAGGAATCCTGTAAGCTTGTGTTGGATTTCTTTAAGAGTATATATGCATAATCTGCATAAAGTAAAGAGATAAGTTGAATATCTCCAATGTTTCTAGAAGGATGTCTGCCTGCCTGCCCAAAATGTAATTTTGAAAGTTGGATTTCCAATCATAATATGAAAGAAATCTAAATATGCCAAGACCATAGAATGGAAAAAGATATGTATTGAGCAACTATAGTAATAAGTAGCAATACATGTAAGTTCCATATATAAATTAATAAACAGCATTAAATCCCAGTTACAACTATTAAGCAGCTGAATTTTTGTGAAACCTGTACATTATACATAATAGAACTACAGATAGGAAACTGGTAATAATGAACTATATAACAAGAAATCATGATGTCTTCTTAACAAGGCAAAACGAATATTGATGATCCAAGTTTTTCCTTATTCACATAGTGTTTATTCTTGATGTAAATAAAATTAGTAAAAAAAAAAATTAGCTAAATATTTGGCATGTGCACCGTATAGCAAATCCCTGCAACGATCCTTCATGGAGAAGTTGTGCAATAATGATATCTAGCACTCCAAAAGTTTCAAACAGAAGAATGAACACAGATCTACTCTAACATCTAAAAACACCACATGTTTTTGCTCCTATCAATGCTTCTCTTGCAATTTTTGAAAAGATAGAGCTAAAAATATGCTTATGTAACTAATAACCATATATTAAGTCAAAATACTGTCAATAAAATAAGTTTCTGACAGCTATGCCACATAATTAAAAGGATTAGCCTACAAAAATTATTATTTGAAAACAATAATCTATGGCAAATAATAGTATCGAGAAAACTTCAAGTACTGCCCATTCTTTATTTCTTTGATATGAACTTTACTTAAATATTTTAAGTGTCAAAACAAACATGAAACCAAGAATATAATTTCTTGGCATCTTTAATTCATGGCAGATGACTTTCTGAGGTTTTCCCTCACTGATGCTAGAGTATCTTAGGGATACTCTAGCATCAAGTATTCTTGTGCACTTTTCTAAGATATATTAATACACATCTAAAAATGAGCAACTTACATCAGTCTTTGGAGGTGAAATACAAAATTGAATGAGTCCTATCTTTGCTTTTTCAACACGATGTGGTCCACCCGTGCCTGATGACTTTTGAGGGAACACAAATCCATCTATAAGTTCAGTATCTTCCACAGTGCCACTGTAAATTCACAAATTGTTTTTTTTAAAAATTACTTTAAAAAGATGTTTCTGCACAGAAATCATTTCACATAGCTATTTTATACACATTCAATCAATACATAATAATGACACACATAGTAATTTCACTTGGGTATAATTTGTGAATATAGTTATTTTGGGAACACTTATACATGGTGTTTCAAAAGGGTGTGTACAACTCTGCAGGAGAACAGAGAATAACTCGGAAGACATAGACATACAAAAGTTGAATGAGTGTCATAATGTAGTGAAACACGAATTTTTGGTCACGTAACTTTATTACCAAATGACAACAACAGATGGTGTAATACGTCACATCATTTGAAAATGGTGACTTTTGATGGTGCAGAGCAAGCAAGTTGTGTGTTTTGGCTTGAGAAAACAAAGTCTGCAACACAAGTTCAGAGGAATTTCCAGCATTTTTTGCAATACAGCAAAAAACTTCCTAATATCTACATGTGGCACAAGAATTTTGTGGAAACAGGCTGCTCTGTGTGTGTGTCATCCAATGCCAATGAGAAGGCCACATGCTGCCGATGCTATTGTGGAAGAAGTTCGGGAAAGTTTCAAGAGAAGCCCTGGAAAGTCAACCAGATGGGTGTCTTGTGAAATTGGAATTCCACACGTGACTGTGTGGCATGTTTTACAACAGAGTACATTTAATGTCCTACAAATTTACCATTACATTTGAAGAAAGACAATAAGAAGATACACCAGGATTTCTCTACAGAAATGATCAGTAGGGTAGAAGAAAATTAGGACTTTTTAGAAGCAGTCATTTTCAGTGACGTGTGCACTTTTCACGTAAGTGGGCAAGTCAACACTCACAATTACAGAATTTGGGGAAGCAAAAATCCACGTGCTGCCATAGAACATGATTGCAGCACCCCAAAGGCTAATGTTTTCTGCACCATAAGCAATAAGCGTATGGACCCTTTTTTTATTTTTTTTCAGAGTCTACCATCACTGGTGGTGTATATCTGGACATGCTACAAGAGTACCTAATACCACAATTAGATGATGATGATCACGATCGATGCTTACATTTCTAGTAAGATGGAGCACTTCCTCATTAACTGACAGATATAAGGTCATACCTTGACACCTGTTTTCCAGGGTTTTTTTACTTCAAGGTTGAAGTAATGAAGTATCATTTCTGGGTCTGGCTCTCACTGATGAGATCTCAATAAAGGTATTGAGATCTCATTATACTTGTCCATAAGGATATGTGCTTTGCAGCATGAGATAATAAGGCAATTGATGTGAAGTCATTACCCTCTATATACAAGCAGCCAGTCGTGAAGTTACTTCATGTGCAAACTTTGTTTGCTTACACTTGGACAGATGATGAAACCAAGAATATAATTTCTTGGCACCATTAATTCATAGCAGATAACTTTCTGAGGTTCCCCCTCACTGATGTTAGCGTATCTTAGGGATCTGTACTTTTACCTATTTTAATTCCTTCAGTACATAAATGACCTCTCGCTAACTTCAAATCTTATCCATAGTTCTGCTGCTGACAGTATACTCCATTCTTCTGCTTTTGAAGGCTGGATCATTTGTGCACTACCAAGTTTATGAAATGAGATGAAGAATGAAATATCTTATCATCAGCAAAACTATAGGTCTTAATAATGTCTTAAACACTGATATTCTTGCCATTCCTCGAGTTGTGACTCATGAATTTCAATGCTACCAAAACACAATGTTCTTTATTCTCAAGACACAATCTCAAAACACAATATTCTCAAGAACTCACTTCATTTGCCCTCACTTTTAATAATAATCACATCTTCAATAAGGATGGAATTTCACTTCTTGAGTTTGACTTACATTGCTAGCCTTTTCTGGCACAAACATAACATCCTCAGCTACCAAAAAAATGGTGTCCTCCTCAGTTCAAGACACTATTTCTAACTAGTACAACTCCTGTTAGTACATAAATTTACCTATGTTAGAATAAATACTCTTTTCACATTTAGGATTATGCTCCTGTCTCCCAAAAAATGCTTCATGCTATATGCTATGCAAAAAAGCAGCTGCGGTTAGCAGCCATAAACAATTCAATTTAAACTTTTACAATTCAATTTACTGAACAGTTTGAAGCTTGCATTCCATTTAACTCTATTCTCTAAGTCTTCCTTACACCTGCAGTTGTCCAAACAACACATCAAGGGGATTCCTCCTCTCTCTCTTTTTTTTTTTTTTTTGCTCACATACAGCACTGCTGTGTTATAAGTTTTGTGACCACTCATAGTTGAGATGGTGATATTAAAAAATAACAGGACAGAACAGTTCGTGTAATATTTTATTCTGCACTGCAACTGCTGCTGGATAAGGCATGGTTTGCAAGATCACATATGCCAACCAAATTGTATTTGCTAGTCATGGTATAAAATGGAATCACATGATTTCTCTGCCATAACTGTTTTACAAATATAAATCTATTTACAGAAATCCAGAGAACCATGCATCACCATCTTAACAAATAAAAATGACTATATGCCTTTTATTGAAGAAAATTTTTTTTAATTTTTTCTTCAATATTAATAATATTGAAGAAAAAATGAAACAAATTGAAAAAGAACCAAACATTGGAGTCTCAGTGGCAAACTCTAACGAAGACATTGATTGATTCAGCTATGGGGGGATATGTCGTGAAGTTGTCTGCAAGGATAGAAAAATAATAACCAAATGATAACACAAGTTAGAGAAACAGTCCTGGAAAAGAAGAAAGCATGCCAAAAATTCCTAGCAAATAAGTCAGCAGATGTCCTAAAAGAGTACAGAGAAAAATGTATAACAGTTAAGCTATATGTAAAACTAGACATGGCCTATTGAAAGCCTGAAATTGTGTATATAGAAGTTATTTTCAAATTTGAAATAATTTGCTGAGATAATTAGTTTAATTAAAGATAACAAAAGTCATAGAAACACTGGTAAGAATACAAAAAAATAAATATCAGGAAGGTGGCAAAAGGTTACTGAAAAAGCTTAAAAATGGAGGAAAGAGTACTGTAAAAGGAACCAAAGATGATAAAAGTGTGAAAACTGAAGATAAGGATATCCTATATGGCTGGCGTAATTACTTTGAAAGACCATTAAATGAACCAAGTGGCAGAACTGTACTAAAAAATTTTCAAGAGGAATGCAAAGAGGAGTACATATTAATATATGAGGTAGAAAAAGCTGTCAAAAACTTGAAATGCAGAAAGGTAGCTGGAGTAGATGATATTCGACCATATTTGAGCATTTCTGGTAAAAGTTCTGCAGTGGCTACACTGCAGAACTTAAGAGGATGTGGTCAGAAGGGTGGATTCCAGATGATTGGAGTAGAGATCTCATAGTACCCATCTATAATAAAAGGGAATAAATTTGAATGTGAGTTTTACAGAGGAATTTCTGTACTAAGTGTTCCAGGTAAGATTTATGCAAGCATACTTGAAAAGAGGTTGAGAAACATTGTGGAAGAGAAAACTTGGAGAAGAACAAACTGGCTTCAGGTCAAATAGATTATCAAGATCAGACTTTCACTTAAGTTTTGTAGATCTGGAAAAGGCACACAGCAAGTTGCCCAGAGAAAAGATTTTTAAAGCATTTCACAATTGTATGGAGTGAATGGAACATTATCGAGAGCAATACATAGTCCATATTTAAGTTATCAGTCAGCAGTTAGAACTGAAGGAAATACAGGAAGATGGTTTCATGTAAAATCAGAGGTTTATCTCCACTCTTATTCATCATTTATATGGACCACATTATGAAAGAAAGGAGCATTAGACCTGATATTAGAATTGGAGATGCCAAACTCTGCTTTATGTAGATGAGGTTGTACTTTTAAACATATCTAGTGGAAGTGTCCAGGATTCTCTAACTAAATTGAATAACAGCTGTAACAAATTTGACATGAAAATCAGCAATAAAAAGACCAAAACTATTAAAATAGGCAGGAAAACTTCAGATATATTCTGAATGGAGACCCTATATGAGATAATATTTTAACTATTTAGGCACAGTTTTTAGTGAAGATGGCAGGTTAAATCTAGAAATAGACAACAGAATAAGCACAGCTGGTATGGTGGGTAGCCAGCTGAATAAATTTATATGGAATACGAGAGAAATTAGTCAAACACCTTATTAGCAGTGTGCAAAACAGTGTTCAAGCCAATTTTAAGTTATGGATCTGAGAGTTGGGTTAGAAAAAAAAGCACTTGACCAAAGATGAGAACACGGATATGAGGGTTGAGAAAAATTAGGGGGAGTGAGCCAATGGCAGAATCATATCAAAAATGAAAAATGGTATGGCCACTTAAATAGAATGTGTGAGGAAAGGTTAGTAAAACAGGTGTTTGATGGCAAGATAGTAGGAGAAAGAGAGAGAGAGAACCAGAGGAAAACCAAGGTCCAGGTGGATTGATTCAGTCAGAAGTGCCTTAGAAGCACGAAATGTTACTTATGACAATATTTGAGTGCTGACAATAGGATAGGAAATTAATAATAATATAAACTTAATCATGTAATACTGTCATAGTAACCTGAACATCCCTTGGAGGTACATATCAGGAAATTGATGATGTTGATGCTTTTTTTTTCTTTATATAAGCTGCAATTAAAATCAATATGCCTTACCTTCTGAACCACTTGATGATAAGTTATCTTCCAGACTGTAAAACATTATTTCCTATTTCCATGCATGTCTAAAAAAACTGTTAATGGTATGTAATCACTTGCACTATAATTTCCAGTGTTTTCACATTGACATATTTTATGTTTGACTATTTGATGTTGAAAGATAAAACGAAATATTATTTAAGATTTTATTATTTTATTTCATTCTATTGTGATAGATCAGAATCCTGTCTATGTTGTGAATAAATTTTATAAGGTATATTTTCAAATGAAGGGGTTAGATGGCTGGATACCCCTATCTCCATTACTGGAGTCCTCCCGTTGTTTTTCTACCTTAGCAGACTCACCACATGCTTCTTAAGTGCATTTGGTTTGCAGTTCACTGCAAGCTGCTAAATTTTGTTTCTTTTCAAATCTTTCTTAATAATTTCATTTTTAAAATAATCATTTTTATCCTGCGTAAAACTAGGTGGCAATCACATGGATTTAAAATTTGATTTCAAATCCCCCCCATAAGATCTTATATCTTCGGCATCACAGTGATATCGCAAGATAGCACTATACAATAATAATGCAGCGATGATGAAGGCTTTTGTTTTTTGTGTATTCTTTCTATGAAATTATGCTCGTTCTTGTGCTGAACATGTTAGTAATAACTGGTCTATATTCAGAAAAGAAATTCAGAATGTATTTGCAATCAATATTTGGATCTGTCCTTTGTTTCATATTGTTCTTAAACCCATCTGTAAATCTGAGGTGCATTTCCATTAGTTTGTCAGTTCAGATCTCCAACATAAATCTGCTTTCACTATTTTCTTTATGTCTGTCATCTGTTACGGCTCAAAATATTCTCAACTTCTTACTACTAGTTGGGCCAGATACAAATCTTCATTGTATGGAGGTATCTGTGGTTTAAAAGTTCACATGGCATATTCCAGTAATTGGACCGCATTTTTTAATAAGCTATATAAAACACAATGAATTAATAAAAGACCCGACAAGTTTCGTAAGTCGTTTGACTTACATCTTCAGGAGGAAAAGGTAACTTAAAGTTTAAAACACAAAGAAAAGAGAGAAATTATTAGTAATAGTTCATACTATACAGTTGTAGCCATCTAACTATTCATAAAATTAAAAATCAGAATGCAGATTCAAAACATTGCTGAGTTTAAACAATGCTGGATGATGCCACATTCTTTTTCTCTTTTCATAATTTCTCTTTTCTTTGTGTTTTAAACTTTAAGTTACCTTTTCCCCCTGAAGATGTAAGTCAAACGACTTACGAAACTTGTCTGGTTTTTTATTAATTCATTGTGTTTTATATAGCTTAATAAATAAATGTGGTCCAATTACCAGAATATGTCATGTGAATAAACCTTCATTGTCTGCATAAAACTAGATGGCAATCACATGGATTTAAAATTTCATATTTGAATTTCATGTCATCTACTGACTCTTTTTTAATCACTATTTGAGTAAGTTTATTACAGCTATTATGTAAAGAATAAACCATTGTAGAAATTTCTCTCTCTCATGTCAGATAAGATTACAACAATATAATTTTTTTGTTTATTATAAGGAGGCCACTTGTTTTGATCCTCCTTGTCCTAAACATCAGTTAACATTCAATGATCCCAGTTAGCAGCAAGATTGATAGACATGCGAATTTTGGTATGAGTTGTGATTGAAATCATTCGAGTTTTATTCCATGTGTTGATAGTGAATTGATTATGGTTACTTTTAAATAAAGTTCGCAAGTACTATTTTTATGCACCTCTGTAGCGCAATCGAAAGAACGACAGTTGCGCCCTTTGATTGGAAAAGGCCTAAGTTCGATTCTTGTCATGACGGGAGAAATCTTTATATGGATGTTTTTCAATCGAAAGTGAGTTAGCCAATCTCATAAGGAGGTAGCAGGGTTTTATCTCCAGGAAACTCGGGTTTTTCATCCCGTATACAGACAAATCGGCCCTTCAGAACCCATGCAATTTACAGACAAAAAAATACTAGCTGAGGTGGTGGTGAGCAGTAGATGGCGCTGATTGGTGGAAACGGAGAGTTGTACAATAGGTGTCCTCCCATGATGAGTCCTCGGACTCCTTGGAGGTGTCACGAATAATAATAATAGTATTTCTGTAATTCCTTTGTTAGCTATTTTGGACACTTAATTGTCTTGAAAAATTACATCTAAAAACCAGTGAAAAAAAATAAGATAGTATGTAAACCAATTTAATTCTTTAAACCATAGTTTTATATATAATTTTTTTAAGATGAACCATCTACAAGTTCCATTAAAAATTAGGCATGTTAACTGTGTCTATTCTCCCCCCCCTTTTTTATGTGTATCCCACCCACAAAAGGTTGATTTGTAAACCTATACATTGTATATATTTGTAGAATAGGCAGGGCTAAGAATTTTTTCATTTTTTATTGATTTTATATATTTTTTATTTTTACATCATCCAGAAACCCTGCTCAAGAGACCAAACATGGAACTTTTTTTCAAGACACTTCAGGTATCTGATAAATGGGGCGGTGGTCTTACATCGGGAAATAAAATTCATCTCCCAACTGCCTACTATTAATTCTATAAAATATGAGGTTGTTAAGTATCTGGATTTATTCTGTTTGTCGTATTTCCCTGATGAAAAGTACAAGTCTTTACTCATCCAACTAACTGTCCCTAGATGACAATTTTTTTTTTTATTATACTGTACCATCATAGTGCTTATTAGGACAAAACCAACAGAGAAATATCAGCACATCCTTCTCCTCTCAGTATCTGAGTGGACATCTACTAACACCTCAACAAAAGCAAAGATGGCTGCAAATTGTTTCAACAAACTTAAAGACCATACAGAGGTCTCCTCCCAGTTATCTACCTTTAATTTTTAAGCAACAACTTTAGGATTAATTTCAGCATTAATTTCTGACCATGGAAATGACTGTCTAAATAGAAGGTATTTGTGTTAGGCTGCATTGTGTTAATAATATTTACCCAACAAATAAAACTTTACAGAAAAAAGTTGTCTAACAGCTGGTTGCCTGAAATTTCATCAGAGGCTCTTGAACAAATATTATAAAATTAACAGTTAACTGCAAATTAATTTCTTTAGAAAAATAATACAAATTAAGCTTACCCTAATTTTTTAATAACTCTAATATCCCTGAGATCAACATTTGTGTCATTCGCATAATCAACAATTCTTAATACTGCATCTACTGCCATCGGTGACAACAGGCTTGAATACTGAGAGACCACCTAAAAATACCGAATAAGTGAGAAATAAACAGTACAATGCATAAGGATGTTATTTATAAATAATATAAAGCTTAACTAAAACATTAAAAGAAAAAGAATTTGAATGGGTTTTTTTAACTGTAAAATCTGAAAGTTTAAATAAAAAAGATTCTTATGATATATTACTTGACCTTCAGTCATTTTTTGTGCACCCCCACCCCAACTTCCCAATCCCAAAATGTAGAAATCACTAACTGATTTTGTTTGAAAAATGCTTGGTTATAATTTGTATAACTAATGACATCAATATGACTGACTTCACATAAGTAGTTCTTTCTCCTGACTAAACAGGTTTTGATTCAACAACAATTCTACTAATTTTAGAAACTTTAAGAACAAAACAAAGATAACACACGTCTAGTGGAAGTCACCAGGATTCTCTACCTAAAAATAACAGCTGTAACAACTCTGTGTGAAAGAATAACCAGTGCATGGTATGCTGGTCCTGACTTGCCATACAGATGACTGTAAATGTAGTTTTTATGTTGTCCATAGTAGGCTAATTTGCAGGCACAAGGAACTTCATGCAATCCAGGATGTTGAGCTGATCCTTCAGAGAACAGAGGAATGTTGCTAGCTGAACATGTGATGTGAAAGTGGTATGAAGATCTTTAGCTATTTTCAAGCAGAAGGGATCAAAGTATTTTTGTCTATTTTATATTGAGCTGTAGCCAATGGCTGAACACAAGAAGTGTCATAAAGTTAATGGAACAAACAGTCATTGGAACATAAAGCCACTGGAGCAAACAGTCCTGGTTTTGCATGTGTGTTCTGATTATGCTGGAACCCTTTGGTAATCTGGAACACTGTGACTAATGTGTCTAGAAAGAGAAGAAATTGTTTATTTCTTTTTCTATAGTAAAATGAATTAACCACGCTAACGGCCAAGACATCTATAGACATTCAAGTTATCATGGATGCGAAGTGCATATTAAAATTGTAATACCATTGATATTACATTGAAATATATGATGGATACGAAGCGTATGTGGATGCATATTTGATCCATAATGGCCAGTAAGGTGGTTAATGGACACTGGATACATGTCCTATATATCAGTTTGAGATACAGGAATGATGCACTTCAGCTGCTTCTCGTGACCAAAGCTTCATAAATATAAATGCTATGTTAGAACTTCACCATACCAAACCATCTACTACAACAAACTATTTTTGTGGTCCTTATGTACTATCCACCATAGTGAGTCAAGTGCATATGATAAAATCTTAGCAATTCATTACCCTCCCTATATGTTTCACATAATCAACTGACCTACAATTTGTGCATGGGTTATTTATAACACGGGTAACTATACCTTGCAGCCAGAAATGATAAATCGAAACAGTCAAAATGCTCAAAAATTCCTGAAACAGCTGTGCAGTTTCAGTCAAATGATTTCTGAGATAAGTTAAATTTCTTAACTGATTAACTCAGAAATAATACCTGTTACTTTATAATGAACTTGTATTTGAAATATAGTTACTTACTTTAGAATTTAAAGAAGTTCCAGCTATCTTGAGCAGAGACTCTCTATCACAAAGATCTACAGGAACTGACATTTCTGTAAGAATGTCAGCTGATTTTTTTGCAGCCTTCTGAAATGATTCAGAAACTATTGTGGGATGGATTCCTACAGTGAAAACAGAGTCATAGTATTTAATGTTTTGTCATAATTTAAATCAGAATAAACTGTTTTATAAGCAACAATCATACTGAAGGAACAAGAACTATGTTACAATATGTCTGTGAGAAAATTTAAATTAGATAAAATGCAAAAATAAATATCCAGATTCATAATAGTAGTCAACAAACCAAAGTGTGTTAACTTTTCCAAATATATACAGGCCTGTCACAGATTTCATATCCACATCCAATTTTTATACATGCAAAATTATTCTCAAAATTTCCAAATGCTCTCAATGTTGAACCAACAAAAACTAACAATGTGTGAAAAGTGAGATAAATCTAATAAAGGTGTTTTATATAGTAAACTCACACTATAGTGAACATCACTTATAAACTATGAAAAAGTTTCAGCCTAAGTCCCAGATAGAACCTATGCTATTTTAAGTTCACTGTAGCAGTGAAGACTAAATCGTCAGGATAGCAAACTGAATTTTCTGGCAAATAATATCACAATCACAATCAATACCTGGAAAGTTTCATTCTCTGAACACAGATGCACATATATTTAACTATCTACTCAGAACAATAGCAATATCTGTATTGGCATGGCAACAAATGTGAAAGGATGTCACTGGTCTTAGAGATGGTGGGGGGGGGGGGGTAAATACACGAGACTTACACCAATTGGTTGCTGAAAAACCATCAGCCCAAAATTAATATAATATATAGTATTTTTTAATTAGAATTTTAATTAATATTATGGTAGTTTAAATTAATGTTACTTTCCTAAATCTTCATAAAGAACGAAATTGGATTTTAATGGCCCATACCATTAAAAGCAAAAATAACCTGAAACCTCAGCAATGAACTTTATCCCCCCCCTCTTATGCCACATAAAGACACTTGACTTTTTTTAGAGCATCCACACCA
Source organism: Typopeltis vanoorti (assembly GCF_054136105.1). NCBI lineage: Eukaryota > Metazoa > Arthropoda > Arachnida > Uropygi > Thelyphonidae > Typopeltis > Typopeltis vanoorti. The sequence goes on from NC_143565.1 coordinate 86,589,926, forward strand.
TATGCTATTTTCAACAGCAGTTTTGCCAATTTTCACGTGAAATTTGATGTTAACATGCTGCTCCAAATTTCAACCATGAGTTCACCACATCAAAAAAAAAGGATGCATGTCACGTTTGCAGTTCAAGACAACACACTATGCTAGTGTGTTTCTTTGATCACAAGGGGATAGTCCACTATGAATTCATTGAACTGGGACAAACAGTTAACCAACAATACTATTAGAGGTGCCAAAAAGATTACAAGATTCTGTTTGTAGAAAAAGACTTGAATCATTTATCACAACAATGTGCCACGCCATAGTGCACTCATCGATTACCAAATTAGGTCATCCTGCTTATTCATCGACCTTAGCTCCCTGTGATTTCTAGCTGTTTCCAAAATTAAAGACTGTGCTAAAAGGAGATCAAAAAGGAGACTTTATTACATTATACTGATATCCAGCATAATGTGATAAAGCAACTCAAAAGAGTATTACGGAAAAAGAGTTCCAGCTCTGTTTCCAAAAATGGGAACACTGTCTAAACCAGTGTATAAATGCACAAGGGGACTACTTCGAAGGCGACGGTAGCCACTAACATATAGTTCCGAACGTGGGTTTTTACAGGTGCATTCCAAGAATTAAATTGTCACACCTCGCATATACATATTAGAATACGAAATATATTATATTTTATAGTATATAAAATAATATATTATACTATATTTCATTAATTTACAGTATCAACTAATGCCATCTATCCATCATTATGTCTCTGTTCAATTAGAAAGCTGACTTGTTCACCAACTGTGCCAAAAGTTTTCCCCTGCACTCTTTTCAAGCTCATTAATAACTAGTTCATCACTTGTATCACTTCTCTCTTTGTAACTGGAAGTGAATAAATATAAAATTGATTTATGCTGAAGGTTATTTTTGAAGAGCAAACATTTCCAATGCCTGGCATGAGTGTGTTAACTGTGGATTTCAGTGAATACATTCACACCAGGCACCAGATGTGACATATATGTGCATTTCAGAGAAACCAAGGGCTGCTATGTAAAAAGGAAAAAAAAAAAAATTTTTTTTTATTTTTTTTTATTTTAGTAGTATAACCAATAATTAAGAGAAATTTGAAATTCACGGTTGATATGTTTAAATTTCTAAAGGCGTGGGTAATATTTCCACCTGTATTAATTGGAAATCTCTATGCATGGGGGGATGGCACAACTTCTATTTTCAGTAAACATATCGACGGAACATTTTTCAGATATCCACCGGTAAATTGGAAGTTGCTTTTATCGATATGCCAAAATTAGGTTTTGTGCATATAAACATTAGTGTGGGTCTCTCACAATGAATCTCTGGATCCCAAGGAGATACCATATATAATAATAATATATAATAAAAAGCATGCTTTTAAAACAAACTTTAAATTAAATCATATGTACTAGTAATGAGCACTGCTTTATAAAAAAAAATTTTTTTTAAATGCTTAAATGGTCACCTTATGCTATACTAATGAAATTTTAAAAGTTATCATTTACTGAGTGTATGGTATTTTTTTTTAAAAAAAAGGCTAATACTGTAATAACATACCTTTAGAAAGAAGTTTCGAAGCAGCATCAAGAAGACTTCCAGCAATGACAACAACTGATGTTGTTCCATCACCTGCTTCAACATCTTGTGCTTTGGATAACTCGACAAGCTAATGAATGAAAAAAATAAAACTAAAACTCTCTCTCTCTCTCTCTATATATATATATAGAGAGAGAGAGAGTGCTTTAAAATAAATGTTAATATAAAGACTGAACTATTTAGAAATGATAACACAATGGCATAACTCTAGTTATGCCACTTTAGTCAGACCCCAGACAAACAGCTAACTGCAACATGGTTTTTAATTAACTAGATGAGAAGTTCAATAAAATTAATTCTAGCCAAAAGTATTCGGTTTTTCAGTTTATTCCCTTTATATCACAGTCGAAAATTTGCACAATTCTGAGCTCAGCATAATGACAGTATAGCAGCAAACTATATGTAATGAAAATAAAACTTTATTTAGTTTCCTCCATGACAGTTATGCACTTAATCTTGAAGCTGGAAACCATATTTCTTTAACTTTAGCAATATCTTATAGATTATGACGACTTTTACTGCAAATGGTTATTACTAATAATTCCTTACCTTGTATAATAGAACACAATATAGTTCCACAAGTTAGAAATTTTCAGCATGAATGCAAATGGTTAACAATAACTAAGACATGAAAGAAAGATATATACATCCACAAATAAAAATCTTTGTCATCCCATATGAGCAATAGAAAAATAGCAGGGGAGTAAACTGTAAGATGAAAATATATTGCAGAATATGAGGAAGTAGGCATATGGAAGAAGGTATTCAGTCTATTATTCAGAAGGGAGAGTTCATTATTGTCAAGCAGTCACTCAATAACATGATCTCGTCAATTAGTGATGGCACTATGCTACAGAGTGTTGTGCCCATTAAAGTCACCCATAAGAAGTATGGGCTCAGGACTGAGTGGTAAATAAATGGAACGTACCATAACAAGAAATTTCATAGATATGCAAATTTCCCATTAACATATCTACTCCACCATGAGTAGGAACATCTCCAGTTCTGTTCTTGTGAACAGTAAAACTCCTCAAAACGTAGTCCTCACTGGGTTTTTAAACATGTTTCCTGCAGATAAAAACAGAACAGTTCATTTTCCTGCAGTAGGGCCTTGATATCATCAATATTTTGGTGAAATTCATGACAGTTCTAGTGCAAAAAAAATTCTATTGTTGTGGCTTTGTAGCTTAGAAGTATAACATCATCTGACATTAACATCTCCAATTTTGATATCAGGTTTAATACCACTTTCCTTCATAATGTGATCCATATAGATATGAAGGAAACTGGTAATAAACATGATATCAAAATTGGAGATGTTAATGTCAGCTCTTTGCTTTATGCAGATGATGTTATACTTCTAAGTAAATCCACTATGTCTGCAAAATTCCCTGACTAAATTGAATAACTGTTGTAATAGATATGGTATAAAGGTCAGAAAAAATATCAACACGAAGAGAATGAAAACAGGCAGAAACATTGAAAATATCAACTGCATTGTGAATGTAGAACCTATAGAAGAAAAACATTTCAGTTACTTAGGCATGATTTTTAGTGAAGATGGTAAATTAAATATGGAAATAGACAACAGAATCAACAAAGCTGGTATAGTAGAAAGTCAACTGAATAAATTTATATGGAATAAGAGAGAAATTAGTCAAAACACTAAATTAGCTGTATACAAGCCAGTGTTCAAACCAATTTTAACTTACTGATCTGAGAGCTGGGTTAAAATTAAAACACTTGACCAAAGACTAGACTGCAGATATGAGAATCCTGAAAAAGATTAGGGGCATGAACAGATAGCATCAATGGCAATATTATTGAAAATGAGGATATTAGGAAAGAACTTGACATTGTCAATGTCCAGGAATGCATTAGCAGATCTAATCTCAGGTGGTATGGTCACTTAAACAGAATGGGCAAGATAAGATTAGCAAAACAAGTGTTCTCTGCCAGGTTAGCTGGAAAAAGACCCAGAGGAAGACCAAAATATAGGTGGATTGATATGGTAAAAAGTGCCTCAGAAAATATAAATATATAAGATCTGATAATGTTGGAGTCTTGACAGGTAACAGATTGATTTTGAAGAAAATTGTAGATAGGAAGTTAGTAATGATTTAAATTTTTCATGTAGTACTATTATATCCTGTACACCCCTTGAGGATAAATGTCAGGAATTTGATGATGGTGATGATGAGGCTTTGTAGAATTGTCAGATTTCTGAGATGTTGAAAAATATTTAATACATCATCTGATATCAGGGATCATTTGGCGAGTTTAGCTTTCATTCACTTGATACAAAAGTATCAATTTTTTCTATGGGGTGTCTGGTGATTTTGTAAAATTCGATGTAGCTTAAAATTTTTACACGAGCTTTGCATTGTTTACAGAGGTCACCTCTAAAAAGTTTGTGTTGAAAAAATAAACATGTATAAAAGAATGTACATAATCCTAAGGAAAATATAACCTGCCAAAAAATGTAGTAAACAAGAAAGGTTAAAGTTAGTAACAAAGGAAAATGCTGTGTCACTAGAAACTATATATCTTTGTTTTAACTAAGTGCTTTGAAAAACCTTTGTTTACGTGCTCTGTATATGCCAATTGTCAAGGTCGTACTTAAAAGGGGTCGGCGCAGATCACAAGAAGTTCCAGTGTCCAAATAATCGGATTTGTGTAGTACACCAGGAGAAGAAAGAACGGGTCGGCCCAAACAGAAGATCAAGGAGTCGTGCCGAATTCTTCGGGGGCCTCAACCCTTTGTGCAAGGTCCTGGAGAATGTGAAATAAAAAGGGCTTAAAAATAACATTGATATCGGCAGTAGGAAAAAAAGTGGACACAACTATATAGCTAGGGCATGCCAGATGTCGGGGAGAAAGGGAGGCCGATCCACCTGAGGATGTTTTGATCTTGGATTTGGCTGTGGAAGATTACCGGAAGCTAATAATTGAGGAGCAGACTTCAGCACCCGGAGGAGAATTTCATTCTTCTCTGGGTGCCTTCTGAACAAGACTGCACAAGTTCCACGTGTGGGACCCCCTCGTCCAAAACCCAGGAGTGCCAGAGATCAGCATTCCGAAGCCCCGCCGAAAGTCCTTGATGAGGTAGTACAGGTGAAGCGAGACACTGCAGAGAGAAAAATCTAAGACCCGAGACGGAAGAAAGTCTAGGACTCTAGTGAAAAATCCTTGAATGTTTCTTTTATGTAATATAGGAGAAATAATTTAGATGAACCGTTAAGATATAAGGTATTAGAAATAAGCAGTGTCTATAAGAGTCCTCTGATTTTTGTTCAATTTGTGAGATAACTTGGCATAGCTAGCTAACCTCTTTGAGAGCAAACTAGAGTTTCAATAAGTTGATTTAATAAGCAGAAGTAAATGAGTAATTGTACTGTCAAGTTATTTAGTATTGAAAAGGAAAGTTTTGTTTCTTTATGCAAAAAGGTCTAACGGATAGGTAGAGAGAGAGAGTAACCTCCCTATCGTTTAATTATTGTATTAATGTAAATAAATATGTTTTGATTATATGAAAACAGAGTGCCGCCTGATCTTTTAACTTACAATGCACCGTTCCCAAATAAACATGGACCTGAGAGCGGGAAACAAATAAGGCAGTAAAAGCATAATTTAAGTACTTGAGAACCACGACTGTTTGTGTAAACTATATTGAAGGAATTTATGCTAGAGAGAGAGAAATCTACTGGCCGTATTATTGAGTCTTATGCCAAGAAAACAATACTGGTAGTGTAGTCGAAACAAAATTAATTTTCCACTATTCGTAGATGACAAATAGTGCGAAAGGCAGATAAACTTTATACGAAATAGTAAGGTCAATAAGGATTAAAGGGAGAATAATATAAAGGGCAAGGATAAAAGAATAAGTAAGAAATTACGAAAGTGCACTGCTATAAAGAATATAAAGATTAAAGGTAGAAATTAAAATAAAGCATTAAAGAAAAAATATTAAAGATAAATAAGATATTACAATGGCACAGCAGCATTAATACCCCCCAGTAGTTAAAATTACCCCCACCATTACAGTTTATCTTTCAGTGATATCCTTTCCATAATTTTCTTGATCAGTTGGTTCTCATCGAATGGGATCAATTTTGGAATTGTTTCTGGAGTGAGACCACAGGTTGTGTGAAAGTACTCCACAGAGAAGCACTCATGATTATAAAGTTCAGGTATGGTGAAATTATATGGTAGAATAGACAAAAGTTTGAGTTGCTGTTGATATTTTCTTAAGTGTTACCTTTTAAACGTATAAGGATTTCAGGACAAGTGTGGTGGTGGTAGCTAGCTTCCTCTTTGCATCCTGATATATCTTGTTGTTTTTATCTTTTAACAGTTTAGGCTTTCTTTACAGAGCAAGATTCATTATTAAGCTTTTTTACTACCATATAAGGCATAGGTGGTAGAGTCCCGACAAGCAGTTTGGAAATGTTCGTGTTTCGGACATTTAAAGCATCTTAGTGGATTAGGGATGTACATCCTAACAGGACAGTTGAGGTGGAGGATTATGTGCATAAAAAATAACGATGACATTCCTGGTTGGAACCATGTGACCATTCCTATATATCATGATGTGCCTCATACCTGTCATGCCCTGATCTTTAAGCTCTGAACATATCTCCTCATTTGGAATATCAAAAAGATCCCATTCCGATATCCCTCCTCTAGAAGAATTCATGCTCAGCGGTTTTTGTTTAATGTTCTGTAGTAACATCCCACCATATATAGTTTACCCAATTAGTCTCCACACACTAGATAACCTCAAACTCATGCTACATATAACTTGACTATTATTACTTTCATGAGTTTCTACCGTAACTGGACTCATATCATCTGTAGTACTTCCCCTACCTATCTCTTCTGTCCTTCCTGAAAATACTATGCCTTTTACACTTTGTTCCAGTTACTAAATCTGACTCTGAGACCAGGTTTCACTAATACCTATGACTACACCTTCAAAAGGCAACGAACTTAATCCCTTTGTTCCTGATGCTCCAGCATTTGTATATAGACACAACAAATGACCTCCTGGCTTTTTTTTGTATACTTTAAATTGCTATATGTGCATGGTTTCATTTTCGTTTTGACAAAAAGGTATATGAAGGCGTATACTTTTTCAAGGTATATTAAAAAAGGTAGAGCCTCTGAGCTACAGAGTCTTCCCTTTGGTTGGGAAGACCCAAGCTTGAATCTGATCTATAACGTGAGGAACCTTTATCTAATGTTTTCAATTAAATGGTGAATAAACCAGTCTCATAGGAGGATTTTTTCACCTGGAAACTTGAGTTCTTCGTCCCTCAAAACAGGAAAACCGGCCAGAAGAACACACACACACAACATACAAACATAGGACACTTCAAGAATAAGGATTATTCTTGATTAACACCTGTGTGGTGAAATGTGGGTTTATGCTTAAGTGTAAATCATGAATCAGAAATATTTGTTGAAAAATAGACAATTCCTGTTATGTTTCATCTCTCATCTCCCTTTTACCCTCTTTTACCTTGCAGGTTATGTTTCATTGTTTCTCTAATATATGAGTTTAATAAAATTTTTTTTTTATTATGAATGCAGTATACCACATAAATTTTCAAAATTTTCATTTATTTAAATGTTTACATAAAAACAGTATGGCTATTTTGATAAACTACAATATCTCTTACAGACCATCTGCAAGTGATGATGTACATCGTTTAGACAAACAGCTGAAATTACTTTGTCAGAAATCTCTACTGTCTTTCTCTGTGAAGGCAGTAGATGATTATATAGACCTTTTAATTCTTGAGTATAATATATATACTCAAGAATATATAATACAATACAGGGTGTTTCAAAAAGAATGTCCTGATTTGAAAATTGTATATCTCTGCAACCACGAACCACAAATTAATGCAACTTGTACCATGTGAACAACCTTGGCCCAGAGTTTGATATGATGACTGCTAGATACCACCACTAGTGCCCAAATAGCCACTATGCTTAGTTAATGAGAAGATGGTGTCTAGCCAACAGAAGGCGTTTTTGTGTTCTCGTATTTAGCAAGACTGAGTCCGTGATTACAGTGCAGCGTGCGTTTAGATGACGTTACGGAATTGATCCACCACTGGACAAAAACATTCGTCGTTGGTATCGACAATTTCAAGAAACAGGGAAGGAGCCCTGAACAACCACACACCTCAGAGGGGAATGTGCAACGAATTCGAGAGGCTTTTCAGTGAAGCCCGCGCAAGTCCACTCGTCGTGCTAGCAGAGAACTTACCATCCCTTGTGTGACTGTTTGGCGTGTTATGACGATGTTTGCTTATGAAGCCATACAGATTGCAACTGGTGCAAGCTCTTCGTGTAGGTGACAAAACAGATTTTTGTGCTAATCTATTAGAGAGCATGGAAGACGACACCTTCCTACAAAGGTTGATTTTTAGTGATGAAGCAACCTTTCATCTAAGCGGTAAAGTTTTGGTAATTTAATTTGTAACTGTACCACATTTTCATTATTAAATATAATTATTTGAAATTGAGGGGGTCATTCTTTTTGAAACACCCCATAATGTTATTACAAAATGACAATTATCATTTTTAAATAGCAGGCTCTCAACTACTGCTAAGAGTTATAGTTTGTATATTTCATATAACTTCTTGTTATTTTATATATTAAGTTGTCCAATTTAAACTAAAATATATAATAAATTTTATATATCACGAATAAAATCTCACAAAATTTGCCTTAGAGACAGGCACACAAAGATATCACAACAAATTCATGAAAACTAAAAAGGGAGAACAAATTAGAAAATATACATTACCATCTTAGCTGAAGGATGTAGCACTTGCATTTGCTTCAATATAGTAGCTCCATCATTAGTTATTGTAACATCACCATTAGATGCTTGAATCTAAAAAGAAAATAATAAATTAATGTAATCATGAAAAGAATAAAAATTTTCAGCAAGCTTAAGTCGCAGCAAAAGTAATATCCATCAATCAATGCTAAGAGAAAACAAAATGTTCTTTATCAGCAATGAGTGAAAACTATCACTTGTGCTGTAACTTTTATTAGGTCATGAAGTCTTGCCACCTATTTAAAAATCTGAAACTTCTTGTTATTTTATATATTAAATTGTCCAATTTAAACTAAAATATATAATAAATTTTAGCAAATATCATGAATAAAATCTCACAAAATTTGCCTTAGAGACAGGCACACAAAGATTTTCAGCAAACTTAAGTCACAGCAAAAGTAATATCCATCAATCAATACTAAGAGAAAACAAAATGTTCTTTATCAGCAGTGAGTGAAGACTATCACTTGTGTAATAACTTTTATTAGGTCATGAAGTCTTGCCACCTATTTAAAAATCTGATGCTCAAATACTGATCATAAAACAACTAATGAAAGTGGACATTAAAGCATATTTAATAAACACATCTTAATAGCATATTTTGAAATAATATTAATTATAATGAATTCTCTCAATAATTCTGATTTGAGACGTTATGTTATTTAGGTAAGTAGCTAAGTTAACTGTTATGTAAAACAAAATTGATAACATTAATAATTCATCAAGTAAATAAACATTACACGTTCTTTGACTACTTAGATACAAAGAACTATAATAAACAACCTAATGATATAAAATCTAAAACATCAAATTATGTGTTCAAAATTTTGAGAGTCTACCTCATGTAATTTAATAATGTTAATATGTATAGCAAACCATCCACTGTAACAAATTATTCCTGCAGTTCCTGAGTTGACTATAGTGAGTTGATTGCATTTTAAACATACAGCATGAAAGTGTACTAGAAACTGTTATATTTATAATAATATATTATAAATTGTTATAATATATTAACATTATATGTTATTTTTTATATTTACAAGTCAATACTATATGCTATTAAGTGTTATGTATGTTGTGATCATTTTCAAAATGATCTCTCTGATACAGTCATTGGATTTTAAACTGTTGACTTTGCTTATATTTTGATAATGTTGGCTAAGACTATGGGGAGGGGGGGGTGCATGCACGTGCACATACTTTTTTTTCTGTTCTTTTTATTCCTATCTTTTTTAGTCAGAGTTATTTAAAAGTCAAAGCCAGATAACTGGACAAAGACCTCTAATGCTGCCTGTAAGGAATATGGAAAAATCCTTACCCTCTTATGGTGTATACCTCATTATTAGGTATCCACTCAGATATTCAATAACAAAGACTAGCTGATAATTTGGGAATTAAATCACCAAATTACATCCTGTGTTTATCTTGACCACAGACAAATATGATCGCACTATATGATCAAATGTCCTGCCAGCTGGGATAATGTTCTGTTAAACAAGGTCTACACCCTGCTGTTTTCATCAGAATACAAATTAAACAGAAATGAAGACAGGAATTGGGTACCATCAACTCAGCTTATGAAGCATCAATGGAAAAAAGATGGAGTTATTAAACTGTGTTACTGAGACAAAGAGTAAAACAGGCGAGATACTGCTATATAATTGCTTAAAGATATCACATTCAGACAAATGATCAGAGAAAGGAAGGCGTAACTATGGTATTCAACACTAAACATGAATACTCTTCTTGAATGGTAGGAAATTTCAAGTACATGTAGACAAATATCAAAATGGAAAATTAACAATGAGCCTTATTAGTATCTATGGTCCCACAGAAGGAAGGGAAGAAGTAGAATAATTTAAGTCATTAGAGAGGAGAGATGATATAAAGAAAATGCTCATTTTTATTAAAAACCTAAATAGTAGCACGGAAAATGAATCTCAAACATACAGAAATGTTATGGGAAAACGAGGACTCATGAAGTTAGAGACACTTCAGCTACCTCTAACTTCTTGTCAGGAACTTTCAGTAATTTAATTGTATTTTTTAAGGAAATTATAATATGGATGAATATTAACTACAATACAGTAAAACCCCGAAGTTACACGGTAGGTGGAACCAACAAAAAGCGCATAAATTGAATTCGCGTAACTCGGGGTATAATTTTGCATGTGATTTATATATACAAACATACAACTGGGACCGAAGGTTTACAAAAACACCTATATTTTTTAAGAAATATAATCATAATTGTAGTTTTTCGTACATAAAAAAAAAAAGTTATTTCGATGTCGATGGTTTCATAAAATCTAATAGATTCGTCTGGTGGCATAATGTCTTTTTCTTGTCACGCAAAATTTCTTCATAGCAAGTTGATTTTTTTATTCCTTGCCTTGTGGCTACAATTCGTTCCTCGTTAGAATCTATGTCCTTCAAAATCTGTAAAACTTTCTTTTATGATTGTTCTTACTGTGAATTCCTGTAGATCGAACTTCTTTGCTAGCTCACAAATTTTCATTCCGCCTTCAAAATCCTTAATAATGTTGAGTTTTGTTTCCAAAGTCAATGTTTTCTTGCTAGCTGTAGAAGAATTGGACTTGCTTCTTTTGGATGACATTATTATTTTTTATGTGATAAATTTTTATCAAGAACATAACATTAAACAATCGCAAGGTTTATAGACTATAAAAATTGTGTATGAATGGAGACCGCACGAAACACACCAGTGCGACACTGGCGAATGCGGCCGGCGCCTGAAAGATATGACTAGTGGTGAGGCGTGAAGCAGGACGGGAATACGTACATATAAGAAACCGCGTAACTCCGGAATCGCGTGAGTCAGGGTATGACTGTATTAATATTCTGGCAAAGTCAAATTGTCATCATCAGGGAACACAGAAAAATATCTAGTACTTTAGGCTTACTTTTGGTTGCTATGCTTCAACCTCATTACTCAGCGTAGTGCCTGTAGGCACACATCATATCGTACAGTTAACTCTCATTATATGTGGGGTTGTGTTCTCAAGAATTGCTGTGTATATCGAAAACATGTAAAAGAGGAGGCTTATAACATGGAATAATAGAGATTGTGTTCCAAAACCAGCTCTATTCCGATCTATTGAGATTAATTTAATCAAAAATGCACCTATTTTTAATACATATTAAGGCATAAGAGTAAATCTCATGATAAGAATGAAGGAGAATTTGATGAGTTGTTGCAGGACAACTTACTCAAGCAGCATGTGAAAGAAGGTACTCAAGGTCAGAGTGTTAGATTTGTTCATAGTGTCAGAACAAGCCTCAGTTTGGAATGTGACTTTTATTTTGATCATGTAATAGGACACACCGTACTTTACTGGTAAGTCTAATTATATAGATTTTCCAATTAGGACAAAGATGGAAATTATGACAAACTCAGCAGAATACTATCTTTTGTTCCATGTTAACAGTGTGAATGGGAGAGATCAGCAATGCATGGGAATGTTTGAAATAAGTGCTTAAATGAGGCAGTATCTGAATGTATCCCTATTCGATGAAGAATATTGTGAGAATAAGAGTGAGAGGAATCATGAAATATATAAAGAACAGGCAAGAAAAATTAGAAGTATTGTACAGAAAGATAAACTGGAGTATGAAAAGAAATTGGCTATTGAGACTAAAGACAATCCAAACTATAATTAAAATGAAATATATATTGATCTTTAATTGACCATGACTTATTAATGTTACTCCATTTTCTCTGTACTAGCCACTTTGAGTTTTCTCTTACCATTACAAGCTCTGAAGAAGCCGAACAGCCCAGTTGGTGAAACTTGTTGGCATTAAATGTTTATAAATCATGGTCAATCAAAGATCAATATATATTTCATTTTAATTATATGTTTGAATGATCAAATATAAATCTCAACAACAATTAAAAATAATTTTATCATTGATTGAATGCAGATTAGACTCTTGTGTCAGAAACTGATGACACTACTCAATTAATGAGTGCTCAATCTGCTAAGATGTGCAGATGCTGCTACCTCTACATTTGGCAATAGGGACAGATGAAATAACAGCAGGTATGCTAATAGAGTATTCAGCCGAAGTGGCTAGGCCTTTGACATGTTTGTATAATTTAATTCCATTCAAAATTAAATGGAATGCAAAGACGGATGTGCTTAACTACCAACCTATCAGTATCTCTGGTGTGGTAGTGAAGATTTTAGAGAAGTTGGTTAGAATTTGCATGTAGAAATAGGTTGACAGACAAGCTACACTTTGCAAAGAACAGGTTTGCTAAAGGAAGGTCAGTCATGTTTTAGCAATTTGCTGATATTTTATAATATGTTATAGATGAGTTGGATAAAGGGAATGGACACACTACAATGTGGTTGGACTTTGCTAAGGCATCTGGCAGAACACCACCTGAAAGGCTGTCACAGCTCAAGAACATGGGATTGAAATATAAATTCCTGACTTGGATAAATGGTTGGCAGACAGGCATCAGAAAGTGGTATATGGTGGGCGGGTGTGAATCTGCCAGATCCCCAGGGATCAGTCTTTGGAGCACTGTTGTTCAATCTATACGTTAATGATATTGGGAAGGATTTGACAGATGTTCAACTTTTTGCTGATAATACAACAGTAGGCTGGGAAATTAGAGATTCTACTGGTATCTGGCACTTCCAGAATAATTTGAATAGGCTGTAAAGCAGGCAATGACAATTCGAAGTTAGTAGGTGTAAAGTTATGCATGTTGACGTGATGAGATTTCCAATGCTGTATTATATTTGCAGGGTTATGCTACAAGAAAGTGATGAGGCTAAGGATCATGGAGTTATGGAGGATGGGAATTTGAAATTCAAAAGTCACATAACAAACTGCAAACTCAGAGGATAACTGTGATGTTGAAACGAACATTGCCATGTAAGGATAAGGAAGTCATTTTGCTCCTTTATAAGGCCTTGATACAACAACATCTGGGCTATTGTGTGCATATTTTTAAGACATGTATGTGGAATGAAGGAAGAGGATGACAGGTTGGTGAGTCTGAAACTGAACTATATATGAAGGATGACCAACAACTGTCAGTATTTGTGCATGATTAGAGGGAAGTAGAAGAATAGTGGTGACCAGTTCATTGGAGCAATACCCACTGAAATGACCAAATATAAATATTTGGTCATTTCAGTGGGTCTCCAATGAACTGGTCACTACTATTCTTCCACTTCCCTCTAATCATGCACGAATACTGACAGTTGTTGGAATGACCAAATATAAATATTTGGTCATTTCGGTGGGTCTTGTCTAGAGAAAAGAAAATGCAGAAATATAGCGCGCGCGCGCACACACACACACACACACATATATATATATTGAAAAGTGAATGGATTCTGAAAACAATCAAACATTCTGAGATTCTGATTAGAGGTTTTTGGTGTATCATCCCACAAATGAGACCAGTATTGTAATTTAAAAAAAAAAATTTTCTTTTAAATCTGGTCCACATACAAAAGGCCACAAGAGCTATAGCACACTAGTGCCATGTGTGGGCAAAAGGAATAGAAGAAAGGAGAGAAAGGAGGAGTATGTTCACATTTTGCTCGAACAGTTGAGGGTTGTAATCTTTGGGGAAAGCAGAATGGGAGAGACTGTTCAAAAGGACAGAAGTAGATGGAATAAAACATGAGGCAGTAAAGTTGGTTCAGTGAGTTTTAAGATGGACTGTAAAATGGTGTTGGTAAGCAGTGGCTCTTGTTTTAATGATTCTGGAGGAGAGTGGAGGAATAATAATGGCCATTTCAACAAAGCAATGTCCATGAAAGTATCTGAAGAGGCACAAGGCAGAAACTGAATGTCTATGAGAGAGAGAGAGAGAGAGATATTGAAGTGGGTCTGTCAGAGAGGGATCATTAATTAGCTGGAATGCACTCTTCTAGATAGAATCGAGCAATCTTAGAGAGAGGATTTTGGTACACCACACCAAATATGGGAGCAATATTCCATGGCTGGACAGATTTGGGATTTGTATAATTAGAAGCTGTGAAGGAGTCTGTTGACATTTTGCTTGAACAGCTGAGGGTTGTAATCTTTGAGGAAGGCAGAATGGGGAGACTGTTCAAAAGCACAGTCACCCCCCCCCATGAAACAGTGTCGTGTGAAAAAGTACACCAAGTTTTTTTGGCAGTTGCAGAAGGCATACTTGAAATATGGTTGTGCCAGGAAAGATCAGAGGTGCAAGTCAGTCCAAGAAGAGAAATATAATCGTGTCTGGATATCTCAGTATTACTGAAGGTAAGGTAGAGGAGGGATGCGAGCTGCTTCTTGTGAGAGATCAGACAGAACTGAGTTTTGGTGGCATTGAAGTTCATAAGGTTGTCCTTGCCCCAGTGGGATATAGCTAGGAGATCTGACTTAAGGTCTCTGGTTCTGATAAATCTTGAGGACTCTAATACTGGAGCACTGACAGGTTTGTCGAATGAAAACGAGAAATGGAGTGTACTCTCATCAGCAAAAGCTAGCTTTGGATAGGATTGGAAAGTCTATGAGAGCAGGTTGTTTATATACAAGAGGGGAGTGGGTGAAAGAACAGAACCCTAGGGAACTCCTGCATTGCTGGGGAAATTTGAGGAGAGTAAACCACCCACCATGGCATGTAGTGAATGACCAGTGAGGAAGTTGGCAATCCATTGAACTGGGTCTGTCAGAGGAGGATCATTAATGTGCCAAATCTGATCAAGTGCCTTTGAAATGTCATGGGCAATCACGTGATTTTCTCCATAGCTTAGTCCAGAGGTGGGTGGTGAAAGCAAGATCAGCTGTAGATTGTGAATGGCAGAATCCATACCACAGATCACCGATTAGTTGGTATGTCTCTAGATAGTTCAAGAGTTGGTTGTCGATGACCTTTTCCATAATTTTTTGAGAGAATAGAAGTGAGAGCAACTGGATGATATTTAGTTCGTTGACTTTTATCACCTTTCTTTGGGATGGGCTGGATGTGGACCTGTTTCCGTGTTGTTGGGTAGATGCCAGTTGAACAGGTGCTAGTTCAAGGATAATTTTTTAACACAATAAGTGGGATACCATCAAGATCAGATACCTTGTTTGTGCTCAGGTTGTTAAGGATTCTTCGGATTGCTTTTTGTCAGAATACTATGGGAAACAGGGAGCCACTCTTTGTGGAGTGGAGGGAACTTTGCCTAGGTCATCAATGAAGGAATTGGAAGAGAAGAGTGATGCAAGTTGGCCTAGTCTTTTGGTGAGGTGACTACAGTACCATCCAGATGTCAAAGTGGTAGAAACCTGGGTGGACAGAAGTTGTACCCAATACCCTTATCAAGGGACCAGAAGGAGGCAACTGCTATTTGGGCAGTTGCCTAAAGTTTTTTTGCCTAAAGGAGAGTTTGCTGCATTTGTCCATTTTAAAGTCTGACTTGGACATGATTCTTTTACAATGGTTGTGAGCTGTAGTGTAGGCAGGGTGAGCAGATGGAGGTTTGGTCTTGAGCCATTCATGGCAAGCAGAGGTTTTTTTCTTTTACAGCATTGGCACACACTTTTTTTTTTTTTGAGAACCAAGGCTTGGATGGTGGCTGAGAGTTTAGACTGGAATAGCGACGGAAAGCCTTCATTAATGTGAGGATAATTTCTGTTATTCGGCCTGAGCTGGTGTTTGGATCATAAGAACTGAAGCAGTAGTTGGACCATGGGAAGGAAGAATAGAAGTCACGGCAGTCCTCCCAGTTGGCACCCTTGTAGTGTCCAAGGACACGAGACTGTGAACGTGGGTGTAGGTTGTTCTGCAACAAAAGAGATTTGTATGAGGTTGTGATCCAAGTTTCCAAGAGAAGAACTGACAATCACAGTATATCTGGAAGGGGAGCTTGTTAGGAAGAGGTCAAATGTGTTGGCAAATTGGAGGGAGTTGTCTGTTATTCTGGTGGGAAGATGGATGATCTGAGATAGGTCATTACTGATGACAAACACCTCAGCATCCATGCCTGGTTGATCAGTGAAACTGGAGAAGGGGAGCCAATATGAGTTGTGGACTGACGTCCCCAAGAAGGATGACCTCACTATTTGGGGTACTTAGATTGCAGAAAGTTGAGCTTTAGAGAGAGAGAATTAAAGAGGTCAGAGTGGTTGACGGAGCTTGGAGATTTAGGATTTATAAGAAGCTGAGCAGAAGAGAAGCTAATGGTTAGAACACATATAAATACTGAGCTTTTTCGTGGCTATACACATGATGTATTTATGCTAAGATAGGCTGGATGTGAAAGTCAGCCCAAGAACAGAAAAGTGATTCTGAACAAAATATTATCAAAAGTGAAGTAGAGTAAGCAATGGACTTTATTCAGGGAAATAAGGGATCTTGTTTTGGCAGCATAAAAATTTACTAAATTATCTTTACACCACTCAAGGATGGCTAGAAGGTTGGTGTTTAAGGCAAAGCCAATAGAAAACATTGAGCCTTCAGTCATCCACAGGATGAGAGAGAAAGAGGTGGAAACATTCTATGGTAGAATGTTTTGCCCAACAGCCTTGGCAAAAGACCAAAGTAAGCTCAAAAGAATAAAGGAAGCTCAAGAAATGGGTAGTAACCATAGAGGAATAACATTATTGGATCACTGTGCAAAGATTTATGAAAGGATAATGGTAACAAAAATAAGAGATAAAATACAGAAGGGATGGAAAGACAATGAAAATTTGGAAAAAATCTATTTATGGCATGTTCTGGTCTGAAAAAATCCTTTGATGGTACAATGGGAAAAAGTCTGGGAAAGTTTGGAAAAGATAGGCATAGAAAAAGAAAAAATAGTCATAATAAAAATATTTTGATATAAAGTGTATGTTTATATTTCTGATGGTAAAGTTTAGACTAGGAGATAATGAGGATTTCATCACATCAAACTTTTTTTTTTAACATTGTAAGTGGTCTACTTTGGGAAAGTGAGGTTCCACTGACATGCAAGCTTTTGATTAACAAAAGTTACTTTTGCCCATTTTGACTTGTACAGCAGAAACATGGAGATCAACTAAAAGAGACATGAATAGAATACAAGCAATGGAAAGGAAAGTTTTAAGGACAATGTTGACAAAACAGGGAAAGATAGAATAAGAAATGTGGACATTAGGAAAAGTTTAGGACTAAAAAGTGTTGAAGAAATGCTTATGAAGTCTCATTTGAAGTGATTTGACCATCTAATGAGAATAAATTTAGAAAAAATACCAAAAAAAGAATGCATGAAATAAAATTTGAGAGGAAGAAACCAGGAAGACCATGGAAAAAGTGGAGAGACAAGAGATGATCTCGAAAAAAGAAACCTGAATTGGTACATGACCGTGAAGGAAGAATTGAGGAGGATAGAAAGAAATGTAGAGATTTGATCTTCCTGACTTGACAGTTTCTATTGGAACAGTTGTTGTCATTCATTTAGTTAAGGAATCCAAAGGAAAGTTGTACCTGATTTATTTAAGAGTATATCATCGTTGCATAAAGTAAAGAGTTGAGATTAATAATTCCAATTTTGATATCAGGTGGAATGCGACTTTCCTTCATAAAGTTGATCACTATAGATGCTGAATAACAGTACAGAATGTGGACTCTAACTAATACCTAATTTTATATCAAACCAACTTCTTATACCTCCTTCAATTCTAACTTTTTATTGTGACTCCCATCCATGAAAGGTTCATAAATATATAGTACATTAGTATCGTAAGTAAGTTAAGGATATTTTGTCTATTTTTATTAATTTATTTTATTGTAGTATTGTTAATTATTTTTTACATAATCCAAAAACTCTGCTCTAGAGACCACAAACGGAGAACTTTTTCAAGCCACTTCATGCCTCCAATAAGCATGACAATGGTCTCACTGGGTTATGAAATTCATCTCCTACAAACATCCATGCCTGCAGGGAGATTCGAACCCATGGCCTGTTGGCTGGAGAGCAGACATGTTAACTATTTGGTAAACTACTTACAACTCAAATACACTGCTTGATAATTGTAGAATTCTGAACAGCTTTTCTCTTGGCAACTTGTTATATGCCTTTTTCAGATCTATAAAAACTTCAACACAGATCCTTGTTATACTCTAGTAATTTCTCAACTATTCATCTTTAAGCAAAGATCTAGTACTGACAACCTCTATTCAGCCTAAACCCAGTTTTGTTCTTCCCCAAGTTTTCCTTCCACAAATTTTCTTATCCTCTTCTCAAGTATGCTTGCATAAATCTTACTTGGTATACTCAGTAGGGAAATTTTTCTGTAATTCTCACATTCAATTTTATTTCCCTTTTTTTTATAGCTGAGCACTGTGAGAGGCCTACTCAAATTCAATCATCTGGAATTCAACCTTCTGAGCAGGAGGATTTTTGAATTATGCATGCAGCCACTAAAATTTTTATACTTTCCACATATGAGCATTTCATGTTGAATATCATTTACTCCAGCAGCGTTTCCACATTCCAGACTACTGATGGCTTTTTCTACTTTATATATTTATGTGTACCCCTGAATGAATCGAAAATCTAAATTACACTTGAATTTAAAAATAAATTACTTTAGGAGAAAGCTGATACCATTCAACATATACTTACCATTTTGTCCATACCTCTTGGTCCTAAGCTGGTTCTAATGGCATCTGCAACAGCTAATATAAGCAAAACAGAAAAAATTACATTCAGCTTTCAATATCATTAATTAAAATTATGCAGCATCAAAGCAAACTATGCAAAAGAGAATAATTTAGAATATTGTTATAAGAAGTCATTGCAGTTAAAAATAAAGAAATAACATTTCTTTAAAGAAATGTTATTTCTTTAAAGAAATCACATAACTCATTATGTGATGTGAAACAATACTATACTTAAGTAAACAAGCATACGGACATAACAATGTGTCAAGATATACAAATAAAGAAAATGAAAGAATAATTTGGTGCTAATTAATTACTGTAATAGACAAGGAAATTACCAAGCATGCTTTTAATCATATTTCAGTAAGTCCCATGAGTAAAACTTTAAAATGGTGTTTTTAATTTATATATAAAAATAAAAAAATACATATAAAATAAAAGAGAGAGAGAGAGAGAGAAGGAACAAACCAGTTGACACATTACATGAACAACTAGATGTTATAGTCCTTGGAAGAAACAGTATTAGAAAGGACATTCCAAACAGGCAAATGAATGAAACATGAGAATGAGAAGTTCTTTGATAAATTTGAGGATGGATTCTATATGGATGGTAACAATCAGACAATCAGCTGTTGGTGTTTTTAAAAGTTTAAAGGAGAGTGGTGGAATGATGGCTAGTTTGGCAGACGTGTCAATGAAAATTCCTATACAAAAGGTGAAAGGTAGACACAGAACAAACAATTGGAGCAGGTGAGTGAGTGAAAGAAAAAGTTTCCTGGTGAAAGTCTGATAACCATAATAGTAACGATGATGATAATATGAATAATAATATTATTATTATATTAATAATACACTTGTGTCCAAAACTGACAATTCTGAGTAGAAAGCAAGTATACACATTCAAATTTTCGAATTGTGTGCAAAGGGGTCACGTGGTAGCACTCAACAGGATAAAAGGCAAAAGGCTGTGCTAAGCAAATTGTGTTTGAAGGAAGCTCTTTTTGTGAAGGAATAAAGTTACAAGCTTGGATATCTGTAATGTCGCAAATGCATCATCTAGATTCTAGTTGGTTTCATGCAGGGAAGAATTACTGGAAATTTTGAAGAAGGCTGCAGAATTACTAATATTGCAGAGAGTTCGTAATCTCACATAGCATTGTATCCAGGCTCTGGGCAGTGTTTCGAATAATGGAATGTGTTCCAGACGTTTGCTAAGAGGTTGCACTTGCTCTATCACAGAGAATGAAGACAGATTTTTGGTTACAGCAGCAAAATGTAATCAATGCAATATGATAGGTCAGCTTGCAAGGTGACTCCATTCAAGCACAAGTAAGTGAATATCACGACAAACTGTGGCAAGATGTCTGTGACAAGTAGGCCTACACACCCAATGGGCATAGTACTCTGCATCCTTTATCCACAGCTCATCGTATAGAGCACGTTTTCAATGGTGTTGTATCTATAAAAATTAGACAAGACACCAATGGGCTAATGTACTCTTTACAGATGACAGTAGTTTTAGTCTTTCCTCTGGTTCTAGATGACACTTGATCTAGCTTGAAAGTGGTACTGCTTACCATCATGAGAATGTTCTTGAAAGGGATAGATACAGTGGTGCTGGGGTCATGGCATGGAGAGTCATTATGCTTAATGGATGCAATGAGCTACAAGTGCTGGGATTATGACTGGTGAACGATGTTACAGCAAAGTTCTTCAACTTCATGTTCAATTGTTCTATGGTGCTGCAAGCAAAGAATTCATTTTTATGGATGGCAATTCCACACTAAATTGTACACTAGTAGTGGAGATACTATGGGGGGGGGGGGGGAAATAGCATTGGAGCAGGAAGATGTTAAAAAGAATTTGATTTTGAGAAAATGTTAAAAGGGCTTATCTGAGACTGTGTGATAATTTTTTAAATAGAATGAGATGAAAAATAAGTAAAATGGAAAACAAAGTTAAAAAAGTAAATAAGGATCTAGAAACGGGGAAAAAATAATAATATGAAATAAAATAAATAATAATATGCATACTAGAATCAAAGTGGTGCCTTGGAAGAACAAATGTAATAAGTAGCTATAACAGAGATGGAGTAAATAAATGACCAATGAAGTTGATGAAATAAAAACATCAGTTTACAGTCTCAGTTTTTCTAGCATACTAGAAAATAAATGAAAATACTATGAAACTCCCATAATGAAATCAACCTCATTAACAGTCATGGTTTCAGTTATCAGAATAATTTCACTAACCTCTAAAAAGAGGAAACAGACTAAGCTGCTCTTCCCTCCAGGCTAATTAACCTCCTCAGAGTGTGGCCTGAATTTTACCAAAAACTAGGTTCTGGCAAATGGCCTCTGGTTTATTCCTGCCCATACTTTTCATTTAAGGTAATACCGTTAACAGACATATCAAACATCCTGTAGGGCAGCGCTTCCCAAACTGTGGGCTGCGGTCCCCTTGGGGGCCGTAGGTTTTGTTTAGGGAGGGCCGTGAAATAATGAAAACAAATTTAAAATGTTTTAAGACTAAGTAGATTTTTTTTATCTTAAAAGAAACATTTAATTTTTATTATTTATTATATTTTAATGGAAAAAAAAATCACACATTGGTGCAGGTTCACAAATTTTGCTTCTTGTGTATTTCTCGGCACTTAATGAATATTAGTAAATATGCTTATTCATATAAGTTACATTTCAAAGCAGAAATCTATAATAAATTTAGTGATGAAGAGACCTCAATAAAGGTTGAAACTAGTCTGGGTAGTGGCCCTTCCCTTAATGCATAACATTATACATATCCGCAAGGAGATGTGTTTTGCATTATGGGAGATACTGAGATAGGAGTGTTGGTATCTTGCTCCACCTTTGCAAGGAGTCGCCCAGTGTTGTACCACTTTACCCCAGTCCTAATGATACTTTCAGGCGCAAACTTTGTTTGCACACACTTGGATAAAGGATTAAACTAAATTTATTATAGTCTGACCAAGTGAAAATTAAACTTTCAACATCTTTCTCTAAATCCAGAGTAATTTATTAAAAAGGTGGCACACCGTTTGACGGCTCCTATAGGAGGAGATGACCTTGCTAATGCTTCTGCCTTGGTATCTCCACTCGGGCCTGGCTCCCACTAAAGAGACCTCAATAAAGGTCGAAACTAGTCTGGGTAGTGGCTCTTCCCTTAATGCATAACATTATACATATCCGCAAGGAGATGTGTTTTGCATTATGGGAGATACTGAGATAGGAGTGTTGGTAGCTTGCTCCACCTTTGCAAGGATTCGCCCGGTGTTGTACCACTTTACCCCAGTCCTGAAGATACTTTCAGGCGCAAACTTTGTTTGCACACACTTGGATAAAGGATTAAACTAAATTTATTATAGTCTGACCAAGTGAAAATTAAACTTTCAACAAGCAGAAATCTAAGAATTACAGTTTCAAATATTTCACTTGATATTGACTTTTTGTGTAGCAGTATTGAAACACATCCATCACATTAAATTGTTATTAAACTTCTTTTATGTTTTTAATTCTTTCTTTATTACTAATCATTTTACGTTTCATGTGCTCATACTGCAAATGTACAATAACAATATATCTATCTATATAAAAATATGAGATAATGTGCCATGTCAAATGTGTATGTAAGATGTAATATTTGCATTTGATTTTTGCTGTGTATGTTTTGTATTAAATATAAATACAATAAATATTATAATAATTTATTGTATATGTCAGGTGGAAATTTGTTCTGCAAGAGAAGAATTGTGTTACTGATTGGGGACATTTGTGAAAGACTAATAAATCATCTTTGTAGTGTTGTGTTTTTAATTTTGTTTATGAAGTGTTGTGGGTTCTTTATATTATTATTATTAGAACCTCCAGGGAGTCCAAAGACTCATCGAGGTAGGGCACCTGCTCTACAGCTCTCTCTCTCCATCTGACCACAACTACACCAACGACTACCACTAGTATTTCCACAGACAATCACAATCATCCATGCCCATGACGGAATTCGAACCTGCAGCCTTTTGGCTGGAGAGTACATATGCTAACCACTCGGCCAGCCAGGCTGGCTATATTACTTGGAAGCAACTTAATGCCTCTTTCTATGTGGTATATAACATCCAGTTTATTAACAGTTCTAAGTGCTAAGATATAGGAGGGGTAATGACCTACCAACTCCTTGAGTGTTGATGCTAATTTCCTAGCTAGGTGATAATTTGGGCTGTCTATACCTTCAACTATTGGCCAAAGCGAAACGTTGGGAACACCATATATTCTGGGAAAACAGGCATAATAGAGTAATAGTTTTGTAACAGTGCTCAATGGCCAAGAAGTGACAGACTTAGGTAATTTCACAGTTTTTTCTTAATACTGTTAGTTGGATTATAGCTCACATGTTGATAAGTGCTGTTATCAACATGTGAACTGATTCATCTGATAAATGTAAGTTGATTTGTTAAGGATGACTGTGGCATTACCTTTGTCTGATTTTGAAACATTTATATCCTGATTAGCTTTTAATGACTTGACTGCTGCTAGTTCTGTTTTTGTAAGATTGCAACATATGGCTTTCTTTTTATTCAAAACACTGCTGATTTCTAAACAAATTTTATCAGCTATATTACTTGAAAGTGACTTAATGCCTATTTCTATGTGGTATATAACACATAGAAAGAGATTTATTAACAGTTCTAAGTGCTAATGCAAAGTTCAAGCCTTTATTAAGTAATGAAACATTAAAGATACCAAGTAATTATATACTTGGGCATAATTATATACTTAAGCAAAACAATGTTTTGCATGTGAAATTATTCACACCTGGGCTACTTGTATATAAAGGCTAATGACTTCACATCACTTGCCTATGTATCCCATAATGCAAAGCACACACCCTTTCGGACGTGTAAAATGCTATGCATAATGGGAAGGGCCACTACACAGATCAGTTTCGACCTTTATTGTGGTCTCATCAGTGGGAGCCAGACCTGGGAGAGATACCAGGGTTGAAATAATGCATAAGTTATATCTCATATACAAGCAGCCAAAAAGGTGGTAGACCTTATTAATAAAAAACCTCTGGATGAGAGAAAGATGTTGAAAGTTTTTTTTTTTTTTTTTTTTTACTTTGGTTCTATAATACATTAAAGACACCAAGAAATTATATACTTGGTTTTAATCCTTGACCCAAGGAAGTAAAACAACATTGTGCATGTGAAATATATTCATGTCTAAGCTACTTGTATATAGAGGCTAATGACTTCACATCACAAGTATGTATCCCATAATGAAAAGCACACACGTTCTCACAGAAATTTATGTATATGACAATACAACTGCAACATAACACCTCCTCTCAAGTTGCAGAGAATACACTACACTAAGAAGACCTATCAAATCTTAATGACGGAGCTTACAAACCCAATCTGAATAAAACTGAAGTCGCTGCTTTCCATTTAAATAACAGTCAAACTATCCTCTGAAAGTCTACTCTAGAAATAGCAGTGACTTGAAACGAAATTATGAGAATAGAACAGGACCCTAAAGTATCCTGCAGTGACTCTAGATAGATCCTTGAACTGTCAAAGATTACACGATAAAACATGATGGGAAATTAAAATCAACAATATCTTCCAGAAACAACAAGGCTCTTCATGGGGCACAGATGCCAGAATATTATGCACCAGAGCTTTGGTATTCCACAGCAGAATACTGTATCCCAGTGTATGGCTAAGTGATCAGTGGTTGATGTTCATCACAACCAAGCCATGAGTTCCACCTCTGGAACAATATGATCAACAACAACTTATTGGCTTCCAATGCTTAGCAATATTGCTCTTTCTCCTCTATTATGAAGGAAATTGCTTTAGGCAACCTGTGGAGTAAAACTGAGAATAGTGACTTGCCCATACATGAAGATATCTGCCACAAGGCAAGCTACTCAGTGATTTCAATCTAGATGACTTGCCTGGAAAACAGCTCTGTAAATGTTGTGTGAAGCCTTTGGTACAACATTAGCCCAAGGAAACTATATAGGCAGAAACACTTTTCTAACATCAAGCTCTTCAGTCTGGACATCAGATCAGAAATAGTTAAGTGTAGTCTATGGATTACACTTAACTAGATCAGGAGAGGACATGGAAGATGGAAACAAGTGCTTGCTCCATAAATGGAAATGAACAAATTCTTAATTCTGTGATCGAGGGTTTTTCAACCTAGACTATTAAACACATCACTAGTGAATGCCCTATGTTTTATTATCCCAGAAACTTATATGGACTTTTCTGAAGTTAAATCTGAAGCTTTATTATGGATTCAGATTCAGATTAAACTATGATGCCTTTCCTATTTTATTTAACAGTTTCACTTGTTTATTCTTTTATCACTTTCTGCATATGCATCATCAAATTCCTGACATGTACCCTCAAGGGGTGTACAGGATATGACAGAATTACATGAAAAATTTACATCTTTATTAACTTTCTATCTACAATTTTCCTCCAAATCAGTCTGTTACGTGTCAAGGCTCCAACATTAACAGATCTTATATTTCAATCGTCTAAGGCACATTGTACTGTATCAATCCACCTATATCTTGGTCTTCCTCTGGGTCGTTTTCCTGCCAACCTGGCAGAGAATACTTGTTTTGCTAACCTTTCTTTGCCCATTCTGTTTAAGTGACCATACCACCTGAGATTAGCTCTGCTAACGAAAATTCATGGATGCTGACAATGTCAAGTTCTTTCCTAATATGCTCGTTTTTAATATGATATTGCCATTGATGCCATCTGTTAACGCCTCTAAATCTTTCTCAGGACTCTCATAGCTGCGGTTTCTATTCTTTGGTCAAGTGTTTTACTTCTGACCCAGATCTCAGATCCATAAGTCAAAACTGGTTTGAACACTGTCTTGTATACAGCTAACTTAGTGTTCTGACTAATTTCTCTCTTATTCCATATGAATTTATTCAATTGACTTCCTACCATACCAGCTTTGTTGATTCTGTTGTCTATTTCCATATTTAATTTACTATCTTCACTAAAAATCGTGCTTAAGTAGCTGAAATGTTTTACTTGTCCCACAGGTTCTCCGTTCAGAACGCAGTTGATATTTTCAATGATTCTGCCTATTTTCATTGTCTTTGTATAGCTGACCTTCATACCATATCTATTACAACAGTTATTCAATTTAGTCAGGGAATCTTGCAGACTTGTAGCGGATTTATTTAGAAGTATAACATCGTCCGCATAAAGCAAAGAGATGACATTAACATCTCCAATTCTGATATAATTTTTAATAGCACTTTCCTTCATAATGTGATCCATATAGATAATGAATAACAGAGGGGATAATGTACATCCTTGTCTCACACCAGTTTTAACATTAAACCATCTTCCTGTACTTCCTTCAATTCTAACTGCTGACTTACAACTCAAATAAAGACTAAGTATTGCTTGATATAATGGCCCATTGACACCATATAACTGTAGCGTATTGAATAGCGTCTCTCCTGGCATCTTGTCATAGCGTTTTCCAGATCGACAAAACTTAAATACAGATCTTTGTTATATTCCCGTGCTTTCTCAACTATTTGTCGTAAAGTGAAGATCTGATCCTGACAGCCTCTATTTGGCTTGAATCCAGCTTGTTCTTCAACAAGCTTCAACATGCTTTTCTTCCACAATTCTTCTCAACCGTTTCTCAAGTATACTTGCATAAATCTTGCCAGAAACACTCAGTAAAGAAATACCTCTGTAATTCTCACATTCAGCCTTATTTCCCTTTTTATATATAGCTCTACTTCAATCATTGCGAATTCGTCCCTCTGTCCAGGCCTTTTGAACTATGCAGTGCAGCCACTGTAAGACTTATACCACCATGCTTCAGCATTTCTCGTTGAATATCATCTACTCCTGCTGCCTTTCCACATTTCAAGCCTTTGATGGCTTTTTCTACTTCAAGTATAAATATGTATTCCTGAGTGCATGCCTGGTCAGTGTTTTTTTTTTTTATCACTGTGCTGTCACTGCTTGTTTCATTTAGCAGTTTTTCAAAGTAATTACTCCATATTCGTGATTTATTTTTCACGGTATTAACAACACCACACAGCATAGAAATGGAGGAAAGATGCTGTAAAAGGAGTTAGAGATGATAAAGGTGACATGAAAACAGTAGAAAAAGATATACTTGAAGTATGGAGTAATTAATCTAACAGATAAGCTTAGGCGTTGATGGTTATTCATGATTTATTTTTCACGGTATTAACAACACCACAAACACTTTTATCAACAAAGATGTTTTATTAATGCTAATATTTCGTTGATTTTCAAATCAGCATCATCAGAGCACAACACACATGTAAACGCGACAGTGAGTGAGTGAAACAATATAATTGCAAAAGACAAAAGATCTAAAGTCCTATTTTTGGCGCCCTCTAACGAAAAAAAAAAAAAAAAACAGTTATCCAGGAGTTTTTCTTAGGATAACCGTCTCCCAAATTTTTGGCAAATTAATGCAACCATATTTGTTAAGGTTGGGAGAATTCTTCAAAGCCATTGCTGACTCAAAAAATAATCTTTCAGATCTATAACGACTCCTAAATAGCACATTTGTTTTCCTCCATCTAATCCTGTGTGAAGGAGTGTCAAAAGCGTGGTCTGCCAGTCCCGACTTGCCATAGTAATAGTAGCGAATGTATCTTTCATGTTCTTTCAGGCGGGTGTTCACTGATCTTCCTGTTTGCCCATAATAGGCCAAGTCACAGTCACATGGAACTTCATACACTCCTGGGTGTGCTAAAGGGTGAAGTTTATTCTTTGGCGAGCGGATCAGAGTTGCCAGCTTGACATGAGGTTTGAAGGTGGTGCGAAGGTCATGTTTCAACAATACTTTGGCTATCTTTTCCGATGTACCTCTGATATAGGGAATAGAAATGGTCATGTTGTATTCTTGTGTATTAGGGGAGACTGGAGTTCAGTGGTCAGAGCTGTATCGTTAGAACAAATGGCTCTGGCTCTGTGTGCAAGTGTTTTCAAAATGCCGTACTGTTGGACTGGATGATGATGTGATTGTTTATGTAGGTATCTTCCTGTGTGTGTGTAGGCTTTCTGAAAAATAGGCTTTTTCTATTTACAGAAAGCCTACACACACAGGATGATACCTACATAAACAATCGCATCATCATCCAGTCCAACAGTACAGCATTTTAAAAACACTTACACACAGAGCCAGAGCCATTTGTTCTAACGATACAGCTCTGACCACTGAACTCCAGTACCTGTGCCATACGTTCTTAGCCAACGGCTACAATCCCTACAAAATAGATAAAATACTACATAGGCCCATTACTCTGCCCTCCCCTAATACACAAGAATACAACATGACCATTTCTATTCCTTATATCAGAGGTACATCGGAAAAGATAGCCAAAGTATTGTTGAAACATGGCCTTCGCACCACCTTCAAACCTCATGTCAAGCTGGCAACTCTGATCCGCTCGCCAAAGGATAAACTTCGCCCTTTAGCACACCCAGGAGTGTATGAAGTTCCATGTGACTGTGACTATTATGGGCAAACAGATAGATCAGTGAACATTCGCCTGGAAGAACATGAAAGATACATTCGCTACTAATACTATGGCAAGTCGGGACTGGCAGACCACGCTTTGGACACTCCTTCACACATGATTAGATGGAGGAAAACAAATGTGCTATTTAGGAGTCGTTATAGATCTAAAAGATTATTTTTTGAGTCAGCAATGGCTTTGAAGAATTTTCCCAACCTTAACAAATATGGTTGCATTAATTTGCCAAAAATTTGGGAGACGGTTATCCTAAGAAAAACTCCTGGATAACTGTTTTTTTTTTTTTTTTCGTTAGAGGGCGCCAAAAATAGGACTTTAGATCTTTTGTCTTTTGCAATTATATTGTTTCACTCACTCACTGTCGCGTTTACATGTGTGTTGTGCTCTGATGATGCTGATTTGAAAATCAACGAAATATTAGCATTAATAAAACATCTTTGTTGATAAAAGTGTTTGTGGTGTTGTTAATACCGTGAAAAATAAATCATGAATAACCATCAACGCCTAAGCTTATCTGTTAGATTAATTACTCCATACTTCAAGTATATCTTTTTCTACTGTTTTCATGTCACCTTTATCATCTCTAACTCCTTTTACAGCATCTTTCCTCCATTTCTATGCTTCTTCAACAACCTCCAGAATATTTTGACACCTTCTTGATATTTATTTTCTATGTTCTTGCCAAAGTCCTCCCATGTCTTTTGTTTAGCTAGTTTTCACACAGTGTTTAGCTTTCTTACTTTTGTCTCTGTATTCTCTAAGAGCACAAGCAGACTTATTTGCCAGGAACATTTTGATATGCTTTCTTCTTTTCCTTCACTGCCTCTTTAACTTCCTGTGTCCAGCAGGGAGTTCTGATTTTTTTATCCTTGCACACAACCTCACCACATGCCTCTCTGGCAGAATCAATCAATGTTTTCTTCAGAGTTTGCCACTGAATCTCCAAGGTTTGATTCCTATTCTCAAACTCTTTCATTTTCTTTTCAATAATCTTTCTGTATTTTAGTCTACAGTTCACATCTGAGAGCTGTTCAACTTTTATTCGCTTTAAAACTTTCTTACATGTTATTCTTTTCAATATGAAATTCAGTTTTATCCAGCTCAAGACTAAATAGTGATCACTTCCAATTTCAAATCCTCTGTACACTCTGGTGTCCTGCACCAGGGAGAAAACATCACTATCAACAATAACATAGTCAATGAGACTTTTCTTATTCCTTGCCTCTTCTCACCATGTGAATGTGTGCACATTTTTATGTTGGAACATGGTGTTAGTAATAACCAGACCATGTCCTGAGCACAAATCCAACATGTATTTGCCATTATTCTTCTCACCATGTGAATTTGTGCACATTTTTATGTTGGAATATGGTGTTAGTAATAACCAGTCCATGTCCTGAGCAAAATCCAACATGTATTTGCCATTATTCTTAGCTTTGCTCTTTTCTCCAAATTTTCCCAAAATATTTTTGTGTCTGACAATCATTTCCTACTCTGCTATTTAGATCCCCAACAAGGACCAACTTTTCCCTTTTCATTTTTCTAAAGCATCAAAAAATTCCTCCACTTCTACCTTAGTAGTACTTTCTGTGGGACCATAGGCACAAATAAGTCTCATTGTCCAATTCCCCATTCTGATATCTGCCCACATCACTCTACTGCCTGCCATTCATGAAGACTAGCCTCGTATTTTGTGTTGAAATCTATAGCTACTCCTTCTTTTTCTTGATTGTTATTGCCTGAATATAACATTTTGCATTTATTGCTCAGAAAGATCTCACGAGTTTTTGTCTTTTTTGTTTCAGTTACCCCTATTATGTCAATCTGGTACTTATCTAATTCCTCAGCTAGCTCCATTTCTTTGCCATTCAGGCTTCTTATGTTGATAGTACTAATCTTCAACTCTGGTGATTTTGAGTTGATGTGTGTTTTAGAGTTTGTTCCAGTAGCTGACTTTTCATGTTTGCCTTGGTTCCCTGGCAAAAACAATGGGGACCTTGTGTAACCGGGTGACGCCACAGCCGGCATGAAATTTGTCATGTTGTATATATTGGTTTAAGCCAATAAGAATACAATTTGTTCGGCTATATCCCAAATTGCCAGCCCATCCTCATTCGTTCAGTATCCAGGTAGATACCCAACAGGGCGCACCACGAGAAGGTGAGGATCATTAGGTCAGAAGCCATGGTCGGTTCTCCGCATTCCTTTAAAGGTTATGTGGAGGTCTCCTCTCAGTTATACAGCTTTGAGCCTTAAGCACCCCCTTGAATGGTGCATATGCAATGAAGCATATGCATCATTTGCTAAATACTATCAAGGTTTTGTTCTGTAATGCAAACATGCATATTTCATGCTTGAAGACCTTTACTCTTTAATTCTTCTCCCATAAACAATGGAAGGCAACACAAATAACTGCACTACTACTACTACTACTACTGTGAATTGCAACTTCACACAAAAAAATAAATGCACTTATTTGTATCTGTATTTGTATAAATACTTCTTGAATCTGTCAAATTCATTTGATGTCTCTCTCTCTCTAAGTTTTGATCATTCTGAATCATTATCAGCATCATCAGTTCTCCTTGTAGAAGAACTGATCATCATCAGTTCTGATCAAGCCTTCGGGGGAAGGAAAATTTAAAAAACTCTCAATATTTCTTGATTTCCTAGCCATCTTTAAGCACATCCAGAGAAAATTTGTAGAAACTCATCTAGTCACTTGCTTGACATTTTCAGAGCATTTGAATAGGTGTAACAGAAAGGCTTACTAATCAAATTACCATCTTGTGGCTAACTTTCCAACATCTGAATTGGATTGTCAGTTCCCTATTTTTTGATTTCTCTATCAATGTCAATTACCCAAATTTCTGGAATTTCACTTGGTCTTTTCTTCCTATATATAAATGATATCTTCTTGACCTCAAATCCTACTCAAACCCACAAATTAAAATCACTAATGGGCTGATATGTAATATTTACCCTCTCCCTCAGTCCCTCATTTTACTACAGGGCCTATTTCCATAAATGGGAATTCTTGTTCATATAGATGATATAAAATCATACCTTCTTCTAGTTGAAGGAAATACCAATCAGACTCCTAGATGGTAGATGGCATCTGATACAGAATGAAACATCACTCTTGCTTACTGAAGATCTGAAGTGGCAGCTGCCATATCTCTAGTAAAGGGTCTCCAGTTCTTTACTCCAGTCTAGTTGTTGAAAATATACCCAATAACTTGACCAAGCCTCTCTTCCCCCTATTCGAGAATAAAGCAGTATAGTAATTCTACAAACCAGCTAGTAACAAGGGACCAAAATGGTAACGAAGTAATGCATCGTGAGGCTTAGAGACCACCTAGCAAATAATACAGCTGCCATAAAGTGGTAGCTGATTATTTTATACCAGGCTATACTGGAGGGAATCTAAGCATATGGTATACAGAGTAGCATTTCAAGGCAAAGCAATGGACATGAGACTGGGCTCTCATTGTGAGTCTTTTAGCCCATACAGCATGTCCTTACTGAACCCCTTACCCAATGCTCAATAATACATCAAAATTAGCTTCAATAACACTATAGTAAAATAAAACTTTGAAAACAATAAACAAAATACCACAAAAAAAAAGTATATGCCAAAAAACATCAAAGAGCAAAAAAGCTTTTACATCATCACTAACATTCTTGAATTCCAGCATAAATGATGTACATCACCACTTAGAAAATTATTATTTAAATTAAGGGGATATTAAATCCCACACTGTTTTAAAACCGAATAAGAAACTCAAAGATGGGGATCAAAGAGTTTCATGCCGAATATAGAACTAAAAAAGTATCGGCGACTACTAGTGTAAGCTAAAGCACGTAGTTCAAGTACGTAGTACAAACTAGGGCAACTCGTAGCAAAGGTGAGTAAAGATCTGATCGCTATTCTTGGTATTTCCCATAATGTAAAACACATCTCCAAGGAGATATATGATGTTATACATTATGGTGGGAGGTCACTACCCAGACTGGTTTCGATCTTTATTGAGATCTCATCAGTAAGTAGCTAGACCAAGTATAATACTAAGGGTATAGCGAAAAGAACTTATATACTCTGCTATACGAGTGGTCAAAAAAGTGCACCCATAAGTTAATTAAAATAAAGAGTCAATAGGTTTCTTTTCGGCGATTTTAAATAACCAGTTAGAAAAATTTAAACCTCACTTGTTATTTCTAAAATAGCCTCAGGTGATAGCCACAACTGCTCCACTTCAACTTTCCAAGCCACAGAGCATTATTCATTGAATAGGCTGAACATGTACATCTTTCAGATCTAGCATTCCACATGAGAGAATGCTAGCAATGAATGTTCTCTTCTCAATCTGCTTTAGCTGAAAATGTTCTTGTCCCATTCAATTGCTGTCTATATCACTCTACATATCCGATAACCACTCTTTTTATTATTATTTGTCATTGGAACTTGACTTTGAACAGATCCACCAAGAAATTTGAATATTTGCACTGCAGCCTCAAACTGGGCTTCTCTTGTAAAATTCCAGTGACTTATAATTCCAATTCTAGATAATACTTTTTCAAACATACCATGGTATAATTGCTTTTCTTGGTAACCCATAGCCTTCGCATTTGTTTCTACAGAATATACTTGATCCAGCCACTGTCTTGTGTCCTTTGGTACTACAATGAAGCCAAATGGGATTACCTCCATGATTTCTACTCCTCCTCCTCCTCCTCCTACTGTTCAAACACCTTCTCTGAATACTTTACTTAATCCTTCTTCTACCTTTTACAGTGTCAAGGTTTTTTCCAACTATTAACCACAACCATAACTCAAGGATAACATTGTAAGCCCTAGGCCTCCCAGTGTGTCCCTATGTCTATAAATGCATGTGTTTATGGGGGGGGGGGCAGTCTGCCAGTTCTGGGGGACAAAAAACTTGAGTTTCTGGGTGAAAAAAACTCCCTACCTCCGTATGAGACCGACAGTGACAGGAATCGAATGTCAGTGATGGGAAGTGAACCCAGGTCTTTCCAACTAAAGGGCTTTGTCTATATCTTCAGAACTTCTCTCCAGCACTTCTCAAGATGACACAAGAGACAACAACCCAGCCACAGATACCCAGACCCCGGAAGAACCGGACGACTACCAAACGGTGAGCAGAAAAAAGCGACAAAAAGAGACACCACCCGAAGAACCAGAAAACCAGCCAATGGACACAGCGGCACAAATCAAAGAACAAGTCCCGCCAGTAATCTTAAGGGACAAAAAACAATGGTCGACAATCTCGGAGGCCATGAGAAATTCCGAGATTAAATTCAAAACAGCCAAAAAATCCGACGAAGGAGTCCGTATCCAGCCCGAAGAGACATCATACTACGTCCATTAACTTTGTCGGCTAACAAAGTTAATGGACGAGCTAAAGACCCCATACCACACTTTCGAACTGAAAAGCGAAAAAAACCTAAAAGTTGTCATCAGAGGACTAGTAGAAGAAATCATGTCCGAAGAAATAGCCATTGACCTTAGATCTCAAGGACTGGAGTCCATAAAAATATCAAGAATGTACTGGGCAGACAAACGTCCCATGCTGCTGGTTATCATGGAAATTAGTAAGGAGCAAAGAGAGATTTACGATCTCAAAACAGTTTGCAACCTCAGGATTAAAACAGAACCACTCGGAAAGAAAGCAACAGCAGGACAATACCATTGCTGCCAGAGATATGGGCACGCACAGAAACTGTGCAGAGCAGAGTACAAATGTGTGAAGTGTGGGGACAGTCACCCTACTCACACATGCTCCAAACCATGCACAACTCCAGCCACATGTGCAAACTGCACGGCCCACACCCAGCCAACTATAGAGGCTGCACTCTCCACCCAGATAAACTGGCAAGAAACAGAAAAGCAGGCACTCCACCAACTCAAAAACGTGCAACACCCCTTGAAGAAGGAATCCATCAGCGAACATCACACAGCTCATATGCTGCAGCAGTCACCTCAAAGGCTAAATCAGCAGAACCTATGCCCAACAGTCAAAACACAGCTGCTATCCTAGCTGCCACCCTAGGGGAGATGCTAATGGCTTTCAATAAGACCAACCCCAATCAGTGTGATACAAACAAGTTCTTAATAAACACTCAAGTCATCTTCACAATGATAAGTAATGAGTAATACGCCTGGTTCGAACAACTTCATACAGATCGCATTTTGGAATGCCAACGGCCTAAGCAACAAACTCCTGGAACTACAAGAATTTACAGCAAGACATAGAATAGACATCCTCTTAATCAACAAGATGCACTTTCGGCGCTGCGACAAACCCAAACTAAAGAACCACGCACTACTTAGGAATGACAGACTCAATGCCAGAGGAGGTGGAACGGCTATCTTTATCAAAAAAGACATAAGATACAACGATATCAAGAAGACAACGACTACAAACCTGGAAGAAACTGGAATTGAGATACACACCAACAATGCAGGTAACTTAAAGCTATATTCAGTCTACAACCCTCCAGGCAAACCACTACTAGCCTCGGATCTCTCCCAGCTCCTCGACACAAACGAAGCAACAATTGTGGCAGGAGACCTAAACGCCAAACATCCCGCATGGAACAGTAGGAACTCCAACAACAACTGGAAGAGCCTACAGACGTTCGCTATGACAAGAAACATCATCGTAGCAGGTCCTGCCGAACCAACACATTACGGACCGCTGAGAAGACCAGATGTGCTGGATATAGCCATTTTCAGGAACACCTCGCACCAATTCCAGTTAGTCAATGATCTTAGCTCCAACCACAATCCGGTACTACTAAGCCTAGGTGGGGAAACAGAAATCATTCCCAGGCAGTCCTCCACAAATTTTGAAAAGCTGAACGCTATTCTCTGTAACCTCACAGGATCCGTTTCAACGATCTCCTCACCTAAAGAAATAGATACAGCGATCAGAAAACTGGAAAGCACAATCCAAGCTGGCCTAGCAGCAGCAGTTACTGCTCCAGCTCAAGCCAACCTGCTCCCAGAAGAGATTCTAAAGCTCATCCGCAGCAAAAACAGGATCAGATGCTGTTACCATACAACACTATCCCCACAGGATAGACAAGAGCTAAACAGGGTAACAAACCTAGTCCGATATGCGATCAAAGATCACAAGAACCAGCTGTGGGAGAAGAGGCTAAGCTCCTTAAACACCGAAGACAACTCATTGTGGAAAATGACTAAAGCACTTTGCAGCAACCACCCCAACATTCAGCCAATCCACGGAGAAAGGGGCATAGCCTACCGAGACGATGAGAAAGCAGCAGTCTTCGCAGACGCCCTGGAACTGCAATTCAGCCCAAACTATGCTCATGCGGATTTGCACTTCATTGAAAAAACACACAGGCGTGTCCGCTGTGCACTCCATCAAACCAACAGCCAAGAAAACACAAGCTATGCTGCACCAAATCATCTAGAACCTCAACAACAGAAAAGCCCCAGGTCCTAGCGAGATTTCAAACCAAACCATAAAAGCACTCTCCCATAAAACAGTTATGCATCTAGTGGCTATTATCAACGCGATGCTAAGACTCAACAACTTCCCCATTCGCTGGAAGCAAGCACATGTAATCCTCATCCACAAACCAGGAAAAGCACCTCAATTCCCCCAGAACTACAGACCAATCAGCCTCCTATCAAATCTGGGAAAAATCACAGAAAAGATAATTCTGAACCGTCTACAAAACGAAATGGACAAGATCGACCTAATCCCAAAAGAACAATTCGGATTTCGCAAAGGCCACTGCACAACCCAACAGGTCCAAAGACTTATAGAATTCATAACTATTGGATACAACTGGAAACAACACACAGGTGTAATGTTCCTGGATGTGGCAAAAGCCTTTGACAAAGTATGGCACAAAGGCCTCATCCACAAACTAACAGTTGCAAAATACCCATTAAACCTCGCCAAAATCATAGAATCCTATCTGAAAGACCGAAAATTTCAAGTTAAGTTACGTGGCCTCAGATCCTCCATGAGAAGCATCACAGCAGGTGTCCCGCATGGCTCCATCCTATCACCGCTACTCTTCAACATTTTCATCTCAGACAATACTGACCAGATCACTCAAGCAACACTTAGCCACACAACGACTACAAGACGCAGCAACAAATCTCGAAGAATGTTTCAGAAATGGATAGATGTCAACATCGACAAGAGCACGGCCATACTCTTTACAAGAAGGAAAGCAACCCACCACGGAGCAGTCACGATGTTCAACACTGATATCCCATGGCAAAAAGAAGTAAAATACCTGGGAATCAAAAAACTGGATAACTGACTCAGCTTCAACCCCCATATCTCACATGCTTGCAACAAAGCCAACTCAGCAATAGCTCAACTCTACCCGCTACTCAACCGAAGAAGCAAAGTCAGCACAGAAAACAAACTAACACTGTACAAAACAATCATCAGACCCATACTAATGTATGGATCGCCGGCATAGAGCTACACCTCCCCCAGCAACAACAAAAGACTACAGATACTACAAAATAAATGCCTCCGAATGATCTTCGACGCCCCATGGTTTGTTAGGAATGCTCTCCTCCACCAAGACGGAAACATGCCAGACATACCTTCATATTCCAACCAGACTGCTGCCAAGTACTTCGCCCAGGCATCACTCCATCACAACCAACTCATTCGTGATGCATCAAATATGATGAAAACGACAGATGGAGACACAAACGCTCGAAGGCAGATCTGATCATCACTTCAAACGATTCTACCAGCCCTAATCGGGCGAGCCAGGCGCTCAAAAATTTCTTGTTATTAATAATCACAATTTAGCGATGAAGGGATAAAAATCCAAGAGATTGATGTCCATCTCGCCATTAAAGTTACCAGTTTACATGCTTCAGCCTCTTTATCTAGAGTAGTGCTCGCATGCACACATCTTATATTTTGTTTCCTGATGTTGGTAATTTGACTGCCAAAATATTGGAAGTATTAATTAAATTTTAGTTAATATATTAGTCTACATTGTAATTCCTGAAAATACACAGTTATTAAGGTTTCTAAATCTCAGAATTGTGGTCTTTGTACCAGAACTTTCAAGCATTTAAACATAATCACAGAAAATTCAGCAAAACAAGATAAAGTATCTCCCACTTTACCAAGAACTCATATGTTCTACCTGATCTTTTGTTAGAAAGAGATCACAGAAAGATATCAGAAGATCCCTGAATGGCCTGGATACCTATGGATCATTTAGTCTTGATGGGAAACTCCTCCCTAGTTACTTATAACTTGGAATTAACATCCATCCCATATTGTATTTATAATCTTTCATACTTATGTCTATCCTACAGCAAGTCTTATGTTCTGCACATTCCAAAAAAACAGAGATAAGAGTCAGCTAATATTTATGTCTCACTACTCTAAAAGTTCTCTCAAAAATAATGGAAAAGACATTTGGAAGTCATCACCAATTTATTACTGACCACCAATATAGATACTACCATTCTTGATTTCAGCAAATTTCTGAACCAATATTACCCAGCCTTAGAAAGATCTGGAGAAAACCATGTGATCACTTGACATATTTCGAGCATTTAAATGGGTTTGACTTAGAAACCTACTTACTATATAATCATCTTATATCAGCATTCCATCCTTTGCAAGTGAATTACCTGATTTTTTTCTTTGTTTATTCAATATATGTAATGGTGGATGGTTTCCTTGCTTCATATTTTCCCATCAATGCTAGAATATAAGGCCTCAAACCTAAAGGCGTGTTTTTTAACACTGCGTTGCTCATTACAGATCACAGGTTTTTCAGTTTCATAACTAATTAGCTTTACCAACTTATTATCAGGCTCATTAAGAAGACATATAAAACACATGGTTAAGTATTCTGACAAAATTTCAATATTTAAATAGCAACTGATATCACTGGAATGAGAAGGGCCCAGCTTGGTAGATGTGGATTTCTTATTATTATACAGGCACCTTCATGGACTCTAAAGAAATATTACTAAAATAAAGTAATCATAAGGAATATTATTACCTTATTTTAGTTTTGGTGATGCAGAACGCAAAGTACATTTTTTAAAGCATTAATAAACAAAAATATTCATCTAAGCAATGAGTTTTTTTTTTTTTAGTAAAACCATTACTAATATAGCAATAAACCACACTATGACAATAATCAAAATGAAATGCACTAGTATCCTCTATTCTACCCAAAAGCCCACACCGGCACAAAATTCGATCTCTGCCTGGACCCATCTGACATCATCTGTTTGGATATAACTCACTTTTTATCAACATACTTTTAAAAAGATACCATTGGTTACTCATAACAGATCTTCCTAATGATATAAATTTTTTGATTTTGTAATTCAGATATTTTATGGTGTGCCGCCATCTCGTGGTCTCTAACCCCAACACAATATATTTAATGTCTGAAATAATGTGGGTTCTATGGTCGATTTTCTTGAGTTTACAGGACGAAAAACCCGAGTTTCCGGGAGGAAAAACCTGCTTGCCCGTGCCAGAGATCCCGAGTTAGTCGATCTCTGGCACGGGCAAGCAGGTTTTTCCTCCCGGAAACTCGGGTTTTTCGTCCTGTAAACTCAAGAAAATCGACCATAGAACCCACATTATTTCAGACATTAAATATATTGTGTTGGGGTTAGAGACCACGAGATGGCGGCACATTTGAGCCGTCTCTCTTCACTGCGTACCGCTTAATTAGTGATAGCCTTGGGCCATCTGTCTCTGATTGGGTACCAGTGGAGATTGAACTGCCCACTCAGTCTCCAAAAGTTAGATAGGGCTAAATGGCCTCGCCTACTCCCGTATACGGGAATAAAAAGGCGTTAGCTGATTTTTTTTTTTTTTTTATATTTTATGGTTCAGAATAAAATGTACCAACAAACTGAAGATACAGTAATGGGTACTCTCCTCTTACCCACTCTTGCAGACTATTACATAGAATAATATGAACATTTCTCCCAAATATGTTATGGTAAGATTTAATGCAGTTCATACTAGAATACAGTTCACAAAAAATCAATTAGCTCTTTTGGATCTGTTAGTTATTCATCAATAGTCTTTTCTTCTCTGTATTTTGGAAGAAAATGTATACAGGACATTAAATCTGTGCAGTCAGCACCACACCAAGAGTTACAACACAAGTCAACCTTTTCTAATGGCTTTGCTGAGACTTTTATCAACAAAGCATAAAGGATATCAGAACACATTAAAATTCTCAAACAGCTTAACTCCGTGTATTTCCTCGTATTCAAAAAAATCTCTACTTTTCACTCACCACCTAAAGACAAGTTTCCTCCATTAAACTTTCCACACATCTAATAAGATTCCTTATGCCTCTGGCCTACCTTATGTTGGACAATCTGGAAGATCTACCTCTGTTTGTCATAGATGGGGAGGGAGGGAGGAAACACTGGGTCCTCCTTCAGAAAAATAAAATCCTGCATAAAGAAAGCTGTGAAACATTACATTACCCTAACTTGATAAAGTCTTTTTATCTCCCTTACAGGAAACAACACTTCTTTAACATGTTAATCTTTCCCAGTACCTGCCCAGAACTTTTGGTCACTGACTGTTACTTTACAAAACTGTTGCAGTGCTTTGCTGAATTTTTTCCCCCTCTTTTCTATAGTAATGATGGCAGTGATATATATGCCAAAATTCTACTTATAAAAGTACAATTTATGTAAAAATTCCATTTATTATTCATTGTCTGCTTACATTACTTTTTTGAAAAGGAAAGTCCACATCATTATCAAACCTTGAGTTTCCAATAAGTGTACCAAAGCAGTTCAAAAAAAGAATTCTACAGTTGTGTGTTTAGGCTAAGGCAGTGTTTCTCGACGTGGGGTGTACGCCCCACAGGGGGAAATTTGAATGGGGGGGGCAATTAGAAAATGTACATGTACATATTTATATTATACTTTTTCAAAATTTGGCTGACTATTATGCTAAGGGGGGGGGCATCAAAATGTTTGCGACGTTGAGGTGGGACATCAAAATCTTTGAGATGTTGAGTTGGGGCATGATCCAAAAAAAAAAAAAAAAAAAAAGTTGAGAAACACTGGGCTAAGGTGTTGGTAAGAACTCATGCAGAGTGGCCTTGATGAGAAAAAGAAACATTCTGCATGAGTTCTTCATGGAGCATAGTCCACCTTGCAACTAGTCTTCCTCTCTCTCTTTTCCCACCTTCAGTCTATAATTATCAATTCTTCTGGTAGCCAATATATTTCCATCCTATATAAACGGTGTTTCCATTTTTCACTATATTCCTTGACCTTTTCATTTCTATAAATACTTAGCTCTCTTATGCCTTCATTTTTATATGGTGTAATTGATTTTTTTAAGTTCATATTTCTGAACTATATATTTAAATTTAAATAATGTTTATATCGCCGAAATGAAGCTTATTAGCGCTTTATATTTAAGGAACTATATGTTATTATTATGGGCATCTCCATGGAGTCCAAAGACTCATTGTAGGAGACCCAAATTATCCACATGATCTATCATACCTCTCCTTGAACCCATTAACAAACAAAGCACTCACAACTAACTCTGGCGACCCATTCCACTCATTCTCAACTCTCCAAGTAAAAACTTTAGCCCTCACACCCCTAATAACCACACTTTTATTCAACTTCCAGGGATGACTCCTTGTTCTGGTCTCTCCAAACAAGTGCTAAAACATTTCCCCTGCATCTAGCCTATAAAATCCTTAGCAAATTAAATGTTTCTATCATATCCTCTCTTTTTCTCCTATCAGCCAATTTCTGCAATCCACACTCCTTCAATCTATCCTCATAGGGAACATTCCACAGGCCACTCACCATCTTGGTCACTCGCCTCTGAATCTTCTCCACTGCTTCCTCATTTCCAAGAAACCCAGGAGACAAGACTTGAGCACAGTAATCCAGATGTAGGCATATCAAGGCCTTATAAAGAGGAATAACAACTTCCTTATCTCTACTTGTTAATGTGTTCTTCAATAGCCAAGTAATTTTATGGGCTACCTTAGCAACCTAAGCAACATGTCCTCTAAACTTTCTCTATCTACCACCACACCTAAAACTCTAACTTCATCTATTTACTGGAGTACAGTGCCATCAGTGTAATACACTGCTTGTAATCTATTTATCCCAAAATGCATAACTTTAAATTTCTCGACATTAAACCGACACCCATTAACTTTTGCCCATACTGACAGCCTATTTAAATTTCCTGCAAGCTCTCCACAACACCTTGATTAACTATTACTCTATCTAATTTTGCATCCTCCACAAACAACTGAATATTTCCTATAACATTTATGTACAAATTAAACAGCAATGGTCCCAGCACTGTACCTTGTGTCACACAACTTGGCATCTGTTTTCGCCTTGATTCTGCACCTCCATATATCACTTTTGATATCTGTCCAGCAGCCATCCTCTTATCCACTTAACCAATGTCATATCCATCCCCATTTGTTCTAATTTGTGTAACAGAGTTCCGTGTGGTATTCTGTTCAAATGCCTTTGCAAAATCCAGCAAAATCATCGCCTTGATTCTGCACCTCCATATACCACTTTTGATATCTGTCCAGCAGCCATCCTCTTATCCACTTAACTAATGTCATATCCATCCCCATTTGTTCTAATTTGTGTAACAGTTCCGTGTGGTATTCTGTTCAAATGCCTTTGCAAAATCCAGCAAAATCATCGCCTTGATTCTGCACCTCCATATACCACCTTTGATATCTGTCCAGCAGCCATCCTCTTATCCACTTAACCAATGTCATATCCATCCCCATTTGTTCTAATTTGTGTAACAGAGTTCCGTGTGGTATTCTGTTCAAATGCCTTTGCAAAATCCAGCAAAATCATCGTGTAGCCATTTCCTTTTTCCAACTCAGCTGAAAAACATATCGATGTCCACTATTGGATTCGAACCTGAGGCCCAAAGGAGGAAGTTTGGAAGCGCAATCCACTCTAACTCCATCTGTTTATATAATAGAATGAGAGTGGCCATTACTTTATAAATATAAAACAGCTTTTAACTAACTGATGGAACTTCACATTTACTCTAACAGTTATATATTACTTTAAGAATCTGATGCAGATATTTTCTACCATACTTCCAAAGCTATTTATTTATTCCAAAGGCATTATTTATGCCAACTAATCCAGTTGATTTTTCTATTTTTTTAAAACCTTTATTGTTTCTTTTAGTTCTTCCAATCTAATTGGTTATATGTCTGTACTGATTTCATCACTGTAATTTTCTGTTAACAAATTTGGGCCATAACATAAATTCTTTATGTTCTATCCACTGTTTTTCTTGTATTATAATGATTTGTGCTGTAAAAACCTTTCCTCATGATTTGATTTCCTTAATGCTCTGTAAGATATTTATTGTCTAGCATGTGTCTCCTCTTCTATTTAAACAACAGTTTAATGCTACACTGTTGTTTAACTCATTCCTCATGCATTTTCATTCCATTAACTGTTTAAACATGAGAAAAAAATGTTGCATATTATGAGTGGCTTAAAATCAAAACATGTCCCACTCGACCTAAGCAATATATAAAAAAAAGCAAAAAAAAAAAAAAAAAAAGATTACTGGCCAATCCAAACCTGACTTTGAAAAGGCCAATTGCAACAAACTTACCTCCTGCTGAAATGGCAGTTCGACCCTTCTAGTCACTCACAAAGACCATCAGATGCAAGGTAACTGTAGCATCATCTTAGACAATGCTGACCTCCCAGCATCATTCTTCAACTCCTGCATTGATGATCAACATAAAGTACTGCAACATTACTAAGAATGGCACATTGCATTCATCCTCCAGTCTCTGACAAATGACAAGAGGAAGAATATATGTTGTCACTTCAGTTGTTTCACTCTTTCTATATTATTATTATATCAAAGACTTTGGTTTAATTTCTTGTCTAAGTATTCCTTTTGTGATTGTCTTGTGATAACAAGCATATATCTTTCCATGCTAAATGATGATGTTCTTAGTTTTTGAGTTTCCTTTATATTTATTGTCCATGTTTCGCAGTCATATATCAAAAGAGAGTATGCACTGGTTAACAATTTCCTCTTTAGGCCTAGCAATAACTGCCTCTTTGAATATCGACTGTAATTTTCCAAATGCTTTGGAGTCTAGCATTGCTCATCTTTTGACTTCTTCTATGGTCACTTCAAAGGTTGAAGGTGCTGATAATGTCCCGAAAACATTTTTCCGCTACTTGAACACAAAGTCAATTTTACTAGGATTCTGAATTTCAATTCGCAATTTTGAAGAAAAGTATTCTTAATTTCACTAGTTTTTCCATTTGGACTTTGCATGTCTACTTTCTGTGTTTTTTTTTTCCTTGAAATTAAAAAAAAAAAAATTATGTAGAAAATTTTTTTTCTACAAATTCTATTATCAGTTCTCCTCTATTATCCCTTGTGTCATAACCAAAATTTCCCAATGGGTTTCATCGCTCATTCTTATATACCAATTTTGGTGCTAAAGTCTTCCTTTGTGAATGGAAGAAGTTTATGTGCCAAAATTGGCTGTGACTTGGTTGTAAAGCGTGAATATGCACACATACACATGACTAAGAATTTATAAGGCAGAACACCAGAATAAGATAATGTTTATTTTAATTGACAACACAACATTTCATTCTAATTGCACAGGATTTCTTCAGTGCAAACATACAAGCTAGTAGGCAAAAAATAAATAACAAAGGCGACAACTATTATGTACACTGGTGTCCAAAAGCTAAGGACAAACTGAATTTTTACCTGAATATAAAAAAATGTTCGTGACTACAGCCATATGTAGACATAAATTTATTGCCAGCATACTAATAAATGTGTTATAAATTTTGTACAAATTAAATTGCAATAGTTTGGCAAAAGCTACAAATTTCCTAATGTTGAAAGTTTATTTTTCACTTGGTTAGAGTATAATAAAATTAGTTTAATCCTTTATCCAAGTGTGGGCAAACAAAGTTTGCGCCTGAAAGTATCTTCAGGACTGGGTTAAGGTGGTACAACACCAGGGCAACTCGTTGCAAAGGTGGAGCAAGCTACCAACACTCCTATCTCAGTATCTCATAGTTGGCACACCATTTGGCAACTCCTATAGGTGGAGATGACCTGCTAATGCTTCTGCCTGGTATCACTACT
Organism: Typopeltis vanoorti; assembly: GCF_054136105.1. NCBI lineage: Eukaryota > Metazoa > Arthropoda > Arachnida > Uropygi > Thelyphonidae > Typopeltis > Typopeltis vanoorti. The sequence continues at coordinate 86,634,823 of NC_143565.1, forward strand.
TGGGCCTGGCTCCCACTGAAGAGACCTCAATAAAGGTCAAAACTAGTCTGGGTAGTGGCCCTTCCCTTAATGCATAACATTAGACATATCCGCAAGGAGATGTGTTTTGCATTATAGGAGATACTGAGATAGGAATGTTGGTAGCTTGCTCCACCTTTACAACGAGTTGCCCTGGTGTTGTACCACCTTAACCCAGTCCTGAAGATACTTTCAGGTGCAAACTTTGTTTGCCCACACTTGGATAAAGGATTAAACTAATTTTATTATATTAAATTTCCTAATGACGTAGTTATGGAATCAATGTACAGTACTTACAGAAAACTATGCAGAGAGACACATTTCAGCATGGAATATGTCCATCAGAACTGCGATGAAGCTCTCACAACATCATACCATGCTTAGCACCAAGTGATTCAGGAGTTCTTGAGAAAAATAGGTCCACTCCTCCTTCAGAGCAAGGATAAGGTCTTGTGTTTTTCTGGATGACAATTTCAAGCAGCAACGTAACTTCCTATTGCATCCCAAATGTGTCCTTTGGGGTTGAGATCTGGCAAGTGTGCTGGCCACTCAATTTGATTAATATCCTCAGTCTCCATAAGTATCTCCACTGCTCGTGTACAATGTGGTATGGCATTGTCATCCACAGAACAATTGAACAATCAAACATGATGTTAAAGAACTTTGTTACAAATCATTCACCATAGTCCCTTTCTCCAGATCAATGCCAGATTAAGATCTCCAGATCAAGTGTCATCTAGAAGCAGAGGAAAGACTAAAAACGACTCTCATCTATAAAGAGTACATTAGCCCATCCGTTGGTGTCTTGTCCAAATTTTATAGATACAACACCACTGAAAACATGTTATACGATGAGCTGTGGATAAAGGGATGCAAACTAGGCCTTCCAGTGTATAACATGTTTTCAGTTGTTGAGATATCTGCATACCCATGCTTAAATGGAACCAACCTGTCTGCTGACTTGCCATGATGCATCAATTATATTTTGCTGTTATAATCAAAAATCTGTCTTCCTATTCCATGGGAGAACGAGTGCAACCTCTTAGCAAATGTCTGAAACACATTCCATTGGTCTGAAACACTGCCTAGAGCTGGATGCAATGCTATGTGAGATTGTAAACTCTGTCAATATCAATAATTCTGCTGCTTTCTTCAAGCTTTCCAATAATTCTTCCCAATGTGAAATCATCTAGATCAGCGTTCTTTAACCTTTTTACACCTGCGGACCGGAGAAAATAGAAGAAATATTTCGCGGACTGGCTGACGGCTAAGACAGAAACATAAACCAATGTAGATAGTATTTTATTTATTAAATCCAATGTTATATCCAATGTTATAAAATTACAATTTTTAGCTAGTGACACATTTGCTGCTGCTGCCTAGAGGTTAGTAAATTTGATATACGTGGCTGAAGTGTTGTTTCTGAGACACGAACAAATTTTTGGCAGACCGCCAAGAAATTTTCGCAGACCGGTGCCAGTCCGCGGACAACAGGTTGAAGAACAAGGATCTAGATGATGTCTTTGAGACATTACATGACATTCAAGTTTGGAACGTTATTCCTTCATGAAAAGAGCTTCCTTCAAACACAATTTGCTTAGTGCAGCCTTTGGCCTTTTACACTGCTACCAAGTGACCCCTTTGCACACTTCAAAAATTTGAATGTGTATCCACTTTATACTCAAAATTGTCAGTTATACAAATTGTCACAAATTGATTCATCTGAATTTGCAGTAGTAATACTGGTGTACAAAATCCTTAGATTTTGTACACCAGTATAGTTATAAAAGAGACTGATGTCATTTTAAAATATTTCCAATTGTATGTTACATTGTTGTTGTTCAGAATGTTGTGCATGTTCATGCACAACATTCTGAACAATGTAACACTGAACAATGTGCAGGTATTTGCTAATGACGACTAATACATATTCAGACAAACTGATACTTAGGTTAATATTTAGATGTTTAAGATCTAATGCCATTTCCAAAGACTCCTAGATTTTTCCCTCTGTTGTATCAATAACAATGGTGTAATAGTTCCAATTTATCACATAATACCTGATATCTCATTTGCAAAACACCTTGTGGGTCAACTTGTGAGCACAAGTGAAGACAAAGCTGAAGCTTCGCTCCTATGGTATTCAATATCTCGGACATGTTCAATACATTGTTCAATTGATTTTTCTGTCTGTTCATAGTAAAATGACTGGCAATTACACCACAGCCGATAAACACTCAGGTAATGAAGTTTGCTATATCAAGGTTTTGTGGATCAGAGTAGTGATGATCTCATCTTAATAAATAGAGTCAATATGACTTTGATTTTATATTCTTTAAGTACTTTTGCCAGTTTTATGGAAATAGAGCTAATATGTGGAAGCGTGATTAATCTTGTTTTCTTTTTATTAGAAATTTCTTTGGTCTCATGTCAGTTGTGTAGTCTGGGTTGTGATCATTCTAACCATTTTGAAGGAAAGTGTTTTATAAATGTTGAAATCCTTTGGCTAGTTCATCCTTGTCAGTGATGAGTCGGAGAGTTTCTTGCTTCTAGTGTGGAAATAATATCCAATTTGATTGGAAGAAGCATTTAGGTATCTGTTTGACAGTATGTGCATGCTGTCAAAATATATACTTTTAATTTTCCCAACTCCTTAGTCGAAGGTCCAGAAATAGGAGTGAACCATTAGATTCTAATTCATTGGCGAATTTCATGGTAGAGTGTTGATAATTCAGGTACTCATGAAAAAGCAAAAGTGAAGGTAGTCCATGGTTCCAGACTAAGAATATATCGTCAAGGTACCTTTTCCATAATTTTGGTTTATGATGGTAAAAAAGGACTGCCCATGGCTAGATCAGAGTTCTGTTTATATACTGTGTTTCTATATTTGAAATGTCAAGAAATACAGCGTTTGAGGAATGCCTGACCTTAGAGAATTATCTTGTAGTAATGCAAGTAGATCATCTGTAGGAACATTGGTAAACAGATTAACTATATCAAAGCTTGCTAAAAATGTTATGTTCAGACTGCAAAGTTAAGGGCCTTGCTGAGAAAAATTTGTTCTACTATAGACAAAACATGCTTGATCTTAATGACAAATGTTTTTTTCAATAAAATGCTAATTATGAGGTTTTATCTTCTGTATTTTGTCTGACTAAGATATCAAATTTTCTAATCATTTCAGTTATATACGCACATCATAGTTTATAAGGCAATAAACTTTATTACCTGTCATATATTTATATATGTACTGGCAAAGTTTACATTCAACGATATATAAAAATCAGACATCTGGGTATCTGACATACAGTTGCATGATGCACAGCAGTTTGATATGGTTATATCTGAGCACTGTTAACTTGCTATAATAGGGATTTTCTCATCTCCTCTACCAGATCCAAGTTTGTGTCAACCAAGTTTACTGGCCTGGCTGGCCAAGTGCTTATTGTATCCGCTCTTCAACCAATAGGCTACAGGTTCAAAACCTACTGTGGCATGGTTGTTTGTGACTGTCTTTAGGTGGGAGATGAATTTCATCGCCAAGTGTGAGATCACTGTCTTGCTTATTGGAGGGGCTGAATCTGCTTGAAAAAGTTCCATTTTTGGTCTTTGGAGTAGGGTTTCCAGTGTGGAGCCAAACTGGAAAGTTGGAGGAAAGTACTGGAAGAGAGAAGTATGAGACTGAGCAGAAGTAAGACTGAGTATACATGTTGCAAAGTGGATGGCAGCCAGGAGACAGATCTGGAGCTGGAAGGAAATGTCATCAGGAAGGTCAGTGACTTTAGATACTTAGGTTCAACAATGAAAGAGGATGGTGAGGCTGAGAAGGAAGTGGGATGCAGGAACTGGAGAGAGATAGCTGGAGTGCTATGTGATAAGAGGGTGCAGATCAATCTAAAAGGCAAAATTTACAGGACAGTAGTGAGACCAACTATGACGTATGCTTTGGAAACTGTGGCCCTGAGGAAAAATAACATCAGCAGGATGGAGGTAGCGGAGATGAGAATGCTTAGGTGGATGTGCGGTGTCATTTCTCATCTGAGAAATGACTATGTAAAAGGAACGGTGAAAGTTACGAACTTAGGAGCAAAGATACAGGAGGCAAGTTGAGATGGTTTGGTCATGTGATGAGGCGGGAGGAAGAGTATGTGGGAAGAAAGGTCATGCAGATGGAGGTTTCCAGACTATATAAAAATTGTTAAAAATATTTAAAATATATATCTTAGCCCACCCACAGTACAAAATGTACTATACAGTTTGCAAATATCACGTTGTAGGAGGGAGAAACATAAAAAAACAAAAAAAAAAAGTAACTTGGTTTTTAATCAGCTTAATTTATGTTATGAGAGGCTAGGTAATCCCATCACCTAGTATTCTATTAATATGTTTCAAAATAAATTGTGTAAAAAAGAAAACAAGTTTCCAGGGCATGTGTGTGTGTGGGGGGGGGTGAATTCTGTCATCTTTAAACTAACTTGTCTTCTAATGAAAAGCTCTCAGGTGTCTCACATATGAGATGACATTAAAATCTGATATTACAGCAAACGGGAATAAATGAATTTCCATCGATTGGAAAAGGCCTAAGTTTGATTCTTGTCATTACGAGAGGAAGCTTTATATAGTCCTTTTCATTTGGAGATGAGTTAACTGGAGGTAGCAAGGTTTTTTTCCCCCAGAAACTCTGGTATTTCCATCCCTTGCAAAGGCAAATCGGCCTCCAGAACCACAATTTACAGTAAAAAAATACTGTTGTTGTTATTGGTGGTGGTAGTGATGGGCAGTAGATGGCATTGATGGTAATTGTGTATAGTAGGAGAAGTGTAGTAGTAGGGAAGACAGATGTGTGTAGCAAAGTTCCCTCCTACAATGAGTCATTGGGGGGGGGGGGGGTATCGCGCAGTACCATCAGCAGGTGTAGCATAGAGGCAGCATGCCTCACAGTGTGGCTTGATAAGGGCACTCGTTCAGTAACATTGCGGTAGGCGGCGTATTAGTGTAGCAAGTGTGGAAAGAAGTTTTTCCAAGCTTAAACTGAATAAAAAGTATTCGCTAATAACAGTGACCCAAGAAAAACTGGTTGGTCTAGCAACTATATCAATAGAGGCAGATATAGCTTATAGTTTAAATTTAGAAGAGCTTATAAACAGTTTTATTGTGCGATATCACCGTAGAGCAAACATTTAATTAATATTATTATGTAATCATTTTGCATTAACGTTTCTCTTGTAATAAAAACAAAATAGCAATTGGAGATTTTCTTATATTTTTGGTCCTATAATCCATCAGGGATGATATTTAATTGTTTGCCTCGGGGCACGATCTAATCTGGCGATGGCCCTGGTGTCAGTTAATAATGACGATGAATACAACGAATATCAAATGCACTAATGATAATAATGCAAATTATGCTTACAAAAGATCATTTCAGATGAGTAATAATTATGCATCCTTTACAGGATATCAAAAAACAAAGTGAAATACAGAGCAATCCTGTATATTCAACATACCTGGATACTGCACTTGAATCAGCATATTGATCCAAGTTTTGGATGAAATACCTTACTGATTTAAGAATACAGGAATTGCCCAACCTATGTAATGTTATTAGTTTTTGGACTTAGTTTGAAAACTTGTGGTTTGAATTCTATTAAAGATGTGGGAAATGACTATTTCACATCTTTCATGGAGAGCTGTTATCAAGCATATAACGCTGCTGTACTACAGAATAGGTTCATGTCAAATTCATGAAAGAATTACTTTTCTGCACAATAGTAATTCATTCTTTAGTTTACGAAAATTAATTTCTAGTTAAGTTTTAAATCTATTTTAATAAAATAAAACTCTACCAAAGGCATGCAAGTTGACATTTATTTTATTGTATGGTTTAAGTATTTTGTATATTTTTTTTTAATTCTGCACAAACATATCATTAAACAGTTGTATCTGTAAACCAAATGCAAATGCTACAAAAATTCATCAAGTGATTTATACGGATCTCGATTATTATGTAGTACTGCTTCTGTTATAATCACTGTTCACGGAAGTGCCAGCAACCTACACTCAAAACATAAATCGTAACATCTTACTAAGTTATGTATAAGCAACAACGCAGATGTCCAAACACAATTTTGAATGGGTGGAGCGGCATTACACTAACCCTAATCGTGATGGATACATAACTTACCTTTTCCTGCTGTGATATTACTATTACGAATATAAGTTGGTTTTTCCTTGTCTTGATAACCTTGTCTTGAATTTTTACTTCTTGGCACTGACTTACTTGAACTGCTTGGGGTCATCGTGATTCAAATTTTAACAAAACCCACACATACAACACAGATTTCGATACAAAAGTTCCTATTCAACCCACGTTGCGCTCGAACAACAGACCATGCCAGTTTAACACACTCTACGCAGAAGCGTGACAAAATTATACGTTATCCCTCTATACTGAAACAAAAGATGGCGATTTATTTTTATTATACTATCCCCAAGTTTGAAATAGTCCTAATATGTTTAAATCGTTCCAGTAACTAAAGAAGCAACTCGTTTTAATGTTCCTTGCTGAACCTAAACCTAAGTATATAAAAATCGTGACATGTGTTCATTCAATCCATAATAATTTTAAATGTAATTTCCTGGTTCAGACATTTTCTTTTCATTGTTTTCCAATGATGCTACTGATTTTTTCTTGTAATGTTATACTGGTTGGTTTGTAATTTTTATATTTGCAATTTATTTTATTTATTCATATCGAGTGTCCTCCCTTTTCTCCACCGTCCCCAGGGCCGGATTAAGACCCATAGAGGCCCTAAGCACTTAAAAGATTTTGGTGCCCCATATATATGTAATTCAAAATATAAACAATAATAAACCATAAAATAAATTTTGATTTTTCAATATTAAACAAAACTTATAGTAAGATGGAAAATAATGTTTATTTTTGTATACTTCAACTTTATTTAGATTTGAAACGTTTTCTCCTACTTTTTTTAATTGCAAAGTCTTTGATCAGATCCTCAAAATTAATCTTCCTTAACACATCTGCTTCTATACTTAGTAGAGATAAGGCATTCAACCTGCCTTGTTGCATAGTTGTTCTGATGAGATTTTTAATATACTTCAACTGAGAAAATTAACGCTCAGCTGAGCAAATTGTGACCATTAATGTTAAAAATATACAAAAGGCAATGTCTATATTTGGAAAGGCACACTCAATATTGTCTTCTACAATTATTTTATAAAGTTCAGCATGATTGAATCTTGTTTTTACATTTTTTGTTGCACTGAACTTATGGCGCACATATGAGTGAAACTGCTGAAGCTCCGCTGAGAAATTAGTGTTCAAATCCTCTGGGTAAGCATCAATCAGCTTTTGAAAACAGTGAGAATATCTTCTCTAAAAGGTATTCTCAGCGTTGTCAAAAGCTGATTGATGCTTAACTGAGAATACCTTTCAATTTCAGTAGATGATGAAGTCACTGAAGTAGCATTATGTGGCACATCACTTAGAAAAGAAAATCTCCCTGACATTTCTTTGTATATCTCTTCTCTTCTTCTTCTTCTTCTCATCTCAGTTTCAAGTTTGTCAACAATTGTGTAAAAGGTGGTGATACGAAATTTATCTCTGGCATTCAGATATACTTCCGGAGCATCTCCGTCATTGGGTATCTTCTTTCTGATACGTTTGCGAGTTGGAGCTGCCTAGTAATCAACATCTGGTAGCACTTCCTTTGTAGCTACGAATTCTAGCTCTTGCATCTTATTTGCAATATTATCTGCTTCTCTTCTAGTGTCTCCCTTTTGTGACTGGTCTTCGGCTATACAGTCTAACGCTTCTAAAATTTGAAGGAAAGATTTCAAAATTGCTGCTGTTGCCATAGCATGTGTCTCCCATCTGGTACCAGAGAGAGATTTTAAGACATTTTCATTTCCAATACAACAATCTTTAAGAATTGTCCACCAGCTGGTTGAAGCTGAAAAAAGGTATAGAACAACCGCACTGTAGAGAAGAAATTAACCGCCTCTTGAGAGCAGTCAACAGCACTTCGGCCTACCGAATTTAGTGAATGAGCGGCACAGGGCACATATATAGCAAAATTGTTTGTTCCTAAAAATTTTTGCTGCATCCTTTATAACGCCCAGACATGTTAGCAGCGTTGTCATAAGACTGACCCCTACATTTTGAAAAGTTTAGCTGACAAACTTTACGTAAGTACTGCAACACCTGATTTGCCATTTCCTCACCGGTATGGCTTTTCATTTCCAGAAAGGTTAAAAAGCGTTCAATAAGTGTTCAATCTTTTAAGTAACCAAGTACAACACTTAACTGGTCGATATGTGAGAGATCTGGTGTTGAAACAACTGACAAACTAAAATAACCAGAAGATTTTACTTCATCAACAATAAGCACGTGGACCTTTTGAGCCATCAGTTGAATGAGTTCCTCACAGGTGGCTTTGGACAGATAAGAAGAATTTTCTTTGCCATAATTTCCATATATCGCAATGTGACCTGCTAAAAATGGATCAAACTGACTTATGAGCTCAAGCATCCCTAAAAAGTTCCCAATTTGCAATGATCCAAATCTTTCTTCTGTTCCTCGAAAAGCCAAGCCATGTTCAGCTAACGTACGAATAACAGCTATGACATGCCTGGACATGTTCCTAGTAATCACACTCTTCCTGAATTTGTTTTTCCAACTGTTGTCCCAACCCCACAACTTGTCTGCGAGTTAAGTATGTTAGCATAGAGTCTCGGTGAGTAGTGTTTTTTTCATGTTGATCAATTACAATAGTATTTCGCCAGTCACTGAATCCTTCTCTTGTAACAAAATGCGAGAAATTTTTAGGAGCAAACAGTTTACAAAGAAAACAATAAACTGATCCTGTTGATGGTGAATACAATAACCACTCTCTCTTGTATTCCTCACCCATTGGCTTTTGTCCTAACAAAAAGTTTTTGCGAACAGTATCCTACTGGTTTACCACTACTGAAATGTCGGTAAGACTTGTCAAATGGCCCATTGTGGTGTTGACAGGCACTGGGTCCACAAGCAGTCCAATAAGCCACATCATCAGCAGAGAAATTAAGCCACAACCCTGGATCTTTTGCTATATTTACTTCATCTTTTGCAGACTGAACCATTTCACCACCATCACCATGGCCCACCAAACTTTCATTTTCAGCAATTATTTCAACCTCATGTTTTGTAAAGCAACCTGCATCAACATTTGCAGTAGAGATATCAAGAGAATTTACAGACAAAGTGAGGTCAGTAGTGAGACAAGTGCTAGATGCACCTGCTTGTGACACCTTAATGAGTCCAACATCATCATATTTTGATTTTGAAGTGATCAAAGTGGTATTTGTGTCCACTTCTGATGACGGACATTGGCTCTGATCAGGAATTGGTATATAATGTTGTGGAACTTGTGTGAAGAAATCAGTGAGCTTTGCAGTTTTGGAATCTAATTCCAAAGTCTCCTCTCGTTTCGTTTTTGATAGTTTTCGCTTTTGTGCACCACTTAACTGAACATGTTTCATCTTGGTGCTTGGGATCTGTTAAATACAGAAATAAAAAGATTATTTTGTTGAATATTAGGTGGCAATCAACACAGTTACAAATATCACAGGCAAAATCATACGAACAATTTAATTTTCGGCTTATAGCTGAATCTTGTGCTTTCGTGATTTAATTAACTCTTATTTTACCAAAGTCGCACTTCTGCGACAGCTAGGCCTTTTACCGGAGGGGCGTTTCTGAGACACCACGTGATTTGTTTTATATTTGCTTCTGGAGCCTTTTATAAGACATAATTTATTAAACCAAGACCTAAAACAGACAGGAAAATAAGAAATAAAATGGGTACGTTAATTATAAAAAAATTACCTCATTTGTCGCAATGGTAGTGCCAGAAAGCGTCGTGAGCGATAATACAGTGTAAACGAAATGTCATGCACGTGGTTAGAGTTTTATTAGGCCTTCTACACGTCATTATTTATTGAAACAAAGTAGGTAACAGAAAGAAAAAATAAAAACAATGAAAAACTAATTAAAAGTTAATTTAAATTAAATTCGTCATCTAACTAAAGCAGAAATTCTGTGGTGCCCCCCTTTCCATGATGCGCTAAGCACGTGCTTATTTTGTTTAATGGTTAATCCAGCCCTGCCCATCCCTATTGGAGCGAGTTGATCCCCCTCATGGGGGATTAATTGTTTATGGCTGTAGATCCGTGTGTGTTCACAGGGCCGGTTTGCCTGCCTGGGAAAATCCTGATGGCCACGCTCAAGACTGGCTAACTTGGCTATGGCTGAAGAAGATCCTTAAGCTCCTCACGTCGGCGACGGGAATCGAACCCAGAACACTCCTTCCCTAGGCATATGGTTGCGAAGCGCAAAACCACTAGGCTAACTGCGCAGACTGTATTTGCAATAGTTTTACAAACACGATTATCGGTGATTCAAATTTATTTTAATATTCATTTTTTATGATGAATACTGAAAACCGTTAATAAAGAATGACATCGCTGTCGACATATAATACAGCTGTCCGCGAAGTTACAAAATAATGTAGTTTGAATATTTATTATCCTCATTATAAACCACAGCGAAAGGTACTAGAAGAATCTTGTTAGGCTACGCCATTGAAAATGGACCTAGGAACCCGCAAAGCTGAACTGGAAAAACCCCGCAAATAAACTTTGATGTGTGCTTAACCTCTACATCCAGTCAGAATCTTGCTTCAGTAAAGTGGCTCACACTTTGATTAAGAAGTTTTAAAAAAATTAGTTGTACCTGTACCAAACCATATGGTGAAGGAAGTTTTGCAACTCAGTCGGTCTCGCTGAAGTCCTTTGTATGGAACAACCCAGGTTCGAATCCCGTCAAGGCACGTAGAACCTTTATCGGGTCATTTTAAGTGATTGTGAGTTAACCGATCTTGTGTGGAGGCGTCAGGGAATTTTCTCCCAGAAACTTGGGTTTTTTCATCCTCATAAGGAGAAATCAAGTTTGTAGCACATCAGGGAAGATAAGGAGGATGAGACAAGATATGGTGAAGGCTGGTGAAATAATTACGGCTAGACCGATGTGTCAATATAATAACATTAATCCTAACATTAGGGAGAGAATAGACAAAAGAGTGGGATCATTCCGTCAGAGGGATCAAAAATACTGGATGGGAATCTGATCCAGGATTGAGCAAACGATGTTCCTCCAACTTGGTAATTCACGTAACAGACCAAAGGTGACCAGTCATAACAGTGGGGAACACCAAAAGTACTGGAAAGGGATAATATATTTCCAATAAATAATAGTGTCACTAAACAGGAGTACCTAATGGTGTTTCTGAAATAGTGGATAAAGAACTGAAAGGCGTTCATCAGAGTAAGATCTCTGAAACTGTCACATAAGGAAATGAAATTTTGTTGGAGACGTCATTTTGTCAAATACAGATTTTTGTCTTAGTCATCCATTAACATTTTGGAATCAAGTAAAAACTAAGTTGTATGAGAGAAATGGATATGCTCTAAAAGTCGTGGTGTTTGCAAACATAATTAGCGTTATGATGATGATAGATAGCTTACTAGTTTTGTTATATGACTAAAAAGTCAGTTTATCTTCGATACTCTCAACTCTTATTTGAAGTCATCAAATAGTACAGTAGAAAAACCTGAAAAAAGGCAAGTGAACTAGAGAACACATGCAGTTTACGGACAAACATGCAATGTAGAGGATCATGGATGTGTGTACTGAAGCAGCAGACTTTTCACTGTTGACAATGGATTGTATAGTGTAATGGCCATTGAAGAGTCTCACGATATCTACTGTAAACTGATCTCAAGTGATGAATTCCAAGATTCCCAATGCAATAATAATAACGATAAATCAGCTAGTCTTTTATTGCCTTATAAGGTGTAGGCAAGGCCGTTTAGTATTGTCTAACTTTTCGAGACCAAGTGGACAGTTTAATCTCCACTGGTAGCCAATCAGAGATAGCTGGCCCAAGGTATCACTAATTTAAGTGGCACACAGTGCAGAGAAGGCTAACAAACAAGTGGCGCCATCTCATGGTCACTAACTTAACACAATATTTTTACTGTCTGAAATAGTGTGCGTTCTATGGTCGATTTTAATGAGTTTATGGGAGGAAAAACCTGAGTTTCTGGGAGAAAACCCTTCTGGACCGGTCAGAGATTGGCTAATTCCGGAACCAGTCGAAGAAAAGCTCAGAAAAAGTTCCTCTTGTCGATGAATAGAATCGAGTTGACGATGTTCTCTTATTTAGGGAGATGTGGCGCTGATGAGTACAAACATCATTTCCACTGAGCTAAAATAATAATAACACTAAGGCTTGTGTGGCTCAGTAAAAATGGGAGTAGTTTTTGGATATTCTGTGCTAGGCTGATCCTATGACATTCTTCAACCAGTCTCAAGTTGTGTCAATCCTGCTGTTGATTTTCTTGAGTTGCAGAAATAAAAAACTCGAATTTCAGCTGTACCAGAGATCAACTATCTCGGAAACTGTTCAAAGAAAGAATTAGAAAATATTCCGATAGTCTGTGAATAGAACTAGAACACTACTTCTTTGAATGGAGTAGCGCTATGCATGCAAATGCCATTTACAGGGTGGGTCACACAACAATACCAAATTTTAGTGTAGGCAGTATGTTTTGCGACACTGTCACCTCTCGTTACATGCCGGACTTCCTTTTTATCTCTTCTTCCCTCCTTTTTTCTTATCCCCTTATTCGCACACGCGGCACTGATCTGCTATACGTTTTGTTACCAATCGCGTGTGGGTATACATGATGAAGGATCTAGAAAGTTCTGATAACACCTAGAACAAGAATGATATTAAGTTGAAGAATTGATATAACCACAAGAAACGATGTACTAGTAGCAGTTATGAAGGTAACCTATGTTCTTATATCCTCGTATGTTCTTTCTTGTGGTTATATGAACTACTTTAATATCATTTTTGTTCTTGGTGTTTATCGATAGTCAACCTTTGGGATATGGAAATAAATTTCTTGACTCGAAACAGCTTTTTTTTACCCCAACCGGCCAGGACGTATATATATGCCCAGGTTACCATGGATGTGAAATGCACATTAAAATGCACATTGATATTGCATTGAAATATATGATGGATACGAAGTGTAGAGAGTAATGTATTTTATCCATATTGACGGCGACGTGGTTAAACTTACACTCATGGAAATCGATGGTTCTTCTTTTCTGCCATTTCCTGTGCACTGCTGGATGGAGGCCTCCTCCAGTTCTTTTCACCTTTCTCTGTTCTTGGCAATGGTTGACCAATTTTTCTCATCAAAATTTGACAGTTCATCACTCCACCTTCTTTTAGGACATTCTCAGCCTCGTTTCCGTTCTTTTGGAATCCAGTTGGTTAGTATGTTGGTCCATCGCTCATCTTCTCTTCCGGATAGATGTCTAACCCTTTTCCATTTTAGTCACTTGTGTCGAAGAATGATGTCAGTGATAGGAGTCTAGCTTCTTATCTTTTAATATGTTGCCTAGCATCAGCCTCTCAATTTTTCTTTGAGTTGTTGCCAGTTTATTTGTCAGGGTTTTTGTTAGAGATCAAATTTCATAACCATATGTGATGATGGAAGTATATATTGGTTAAATATCTTTGTTTGAAAAATTGGGACATCATTGTTTGAAAAATGCTTTTCAATTTTCTGAATGCACTCCAGGCAAGTTGAACTCTTTTATTTCCTTTTGGAGCCCACAGTTTAGATAAATGAGGTGACTTATATTATGTATATGAAGAGACTCTTTCCAAGAAATTGTTTTCTATTATTATGATTTTTGCCGTTAAACATGATTTTAGTTTTTTTTTTCTATGTTAATTTTTAGACCAACTTTTTCTGTTTTCATGATATAGGTCTTCTATCATCATATTAAAGGTCTTCTGCAGTGTTTGCAAAAATTATATCATCTGCATATCTTAGGTGTGTTAAGTTTGTTATTAATTTTTATACCAAGGTTTGTCCAGTTTATATTATTAAATATTTCTCGAAGAACTGCTGTGAAGATTTTGGGCGATATAGTCTTCTTGACGGACTTTTTCCTATCCTATCCTTCTCATCCGTCTAGGACGGTTGAGTCTCCTCCTAATGAGAGGTTACTGGCATATTAATACAGCCGGTTCGCCACTCCTCTGCTGTATCCCCTAAGGGCGATATTTATGACTGTATCCAGTATGTTCACGGGACTGGTTTGCCTGCTTGCGGGATGAAAAACCCTAGATAAACTGGGGGGGGGGGGAGGACCCTGCTGCCCACACCCAGGACCAACTAACTTGGCTATGGCTGAGAAAAAAAGCTCCTCACGTCGTCGACGGGAATCGAACCTAGGACACTCCTTCCCTAGGCATATGGTTGCGAAGTGCATAGCCGGTTCGCTAACTGCGCGGACACACCTTTTTCAATTGATATTTTATTGCCACTCATGCAGAGTTGGATTGTTACTGGTGCAGTGTGGTATACATTCTCAGTATTTCAGAAAATATGTACTCTCAGGCACCATGTAACACTTCAGTGCTGTATTCTCCTCCCTGGATTCCAAAGAAATGATTTATAGCACCTGGCTAGCTGTTAATGATGGATAGGAGTGGAAATGGCTGCACACTGACAATCAGAGACTTAGAGTTAAATGGACTAATCTAACCCCATTGGGGATACAAACCGTTAGATGAATTTTTTTCGCAAGTTATACTTACATGCTTTTTTTTTAATCTAGAATAAGTAGCATTTTCGTAAGAATAATGTACAGATTGATAATGGATTATTATGTCTCTTAAATCTACATCTTCTTGAGTATATTCTGCAATTGAGCAGGTTCTTCTCTTAGTAACCAAAACTTTCTCTGCACTCTTCTATTCTGAGCCTTCTCTTTCAAGGTTGTGTACCTATCTCCATTCAGCATGTCATCTAGCATTGTTTTCCTTACTCTTCCTCTGGCTCTTTTTCAGTCTATTTCTCCTTCGATGGTATCTTAAATCTACTATACATCATTTTTCCAACAAGTCACAAAAATTTTGCATTGAAATTGTTCATGTTATGTAATCCATTTGGTGCAAATGGATTACAGTGAAAAAAATGACTAAAAAAGTTGTATTGATTATATTATACGATCTTTCTAGAGGTATTTTTCAGTTTGCATTGAAGGATTTAAAACACAGACTTGGTTTTTTCCTTCCAACTCAAACGAATTATAAAAAAACTTGCACTATTTCTGATTATACTTCGAGTTAGGAACAAAAAATTTGCATAAAATTTGGGCTTTGAAGTCCAATTCTTCTGGAACTTCAACATAGTACTATCGAGTGCTTCATAATTCTAGGCTGTTTCAAGAGTAACCACATTTTTTTTTCCCGATTCCCGTTGCTGACTACAGAAACTTTATCTAGGATATTTTGCCTTTTTGCAGCAGGTTTTCTTGACTTTTTTGACTATGAAAGTAGAGTGTCTCCTGTAAGTTCAAGTTCTTAACCTTCTCTCTGTACAGGGGTGCAAACACATCCCAGGCTAATAAAAACATAAATAAAAAGTCGCCGAATGAAAATTTCCAAAGTTTTCTTAGGAATGCTATCTGTGATATGTTTCACACACAATTTGAAAAAAAATTTCATTGAAATCCGTGAATTTGAATGTAGTAGTAAGGATTCAAAGGCACCTGAGTGCTTAACCGCGTACAGGGGTGCCTATGCACCCCGAGCTGCGTTAGTATTTTCCCATAGTTTTTGTATTTACATTCCTGTTGCCTGAAATATATATATTTCAATATATATAATAATAATATATTTTTTGCTTTGCTACCATATTCGCTTTGAATTCGGAACTATGATGCAAATGTATGATTCTGGTATGAGCATGTATATTTTCCTTCGTTTTTAGTCATTTTTTGTTCAGCTTACTCTAGCGTAATTTCATTATTTCTAAAATGATTTGATGTAGTTTCAGTTCAGTAAGATATGCTTTTTATTGAATTAGTGGTAAATGTTTATGGTTTTCATATTTGATATTGTCTTGCGAATTACGAACTATTATCTGCTGTTTATTGCTGTTTTTCTTCATTGGTACTTATTGGTACTAAGTTTGTTTTGTGATATGTTTATTTTTTTTTGTTGTAGTTTATGGATTTTTTTTTTCTGCGGATATTTTTGATAATTATGACAGGAAGAAAAAGACGTCGTACCAGTTCCGAGTAGAGAGATCTTTAAGAGGAAGTGTCGTCAGTTGCTTCATCAGATATGCTAAGCGATGATGATGATTCAGATGTGGAAATAGAAAGATATTTTTGATGACGATTTTGCTGAAGAATATATATATCACAATTAGATGAACTAAAAGAAGTAAATCTTCTGTTCATTTTTGAGTTTCTATTCGGATACACAACATTTTCCGGGATATTCTCAGCAGAAGAACCAGCAGCTGAAGCGTCCACGGTAGCTATAGATTCCGCATTTGCTTCTTTTAGTTCATCTAATTGTGGTATATATATATATTCTTCAGCAAAATCCTCATCAAAATCGTTTTCTAATTCCACATCTGAATCATCATCGCTTGGCATATCCGATGAAGCAACTGATGACACTTCCTCTAAAAGATCTCAGTAGTAGGGGAGGCACTAGTGACCAAATGCTTCCGGTGGGCGTGGCTTCATGAGTTAGGAATTTCCCTGGGGGCATATGTGTCAATGGCGTCAGTTCTTGTGTTTTGGTTCGCGTATGGAATTGCGGGTAATTTTTTTGGTTCGCCTATGGAATTATGGGTGATGATAGAGATAAGGATTTGTGTTGTGATTGGTGAGACACTTTAAACCAAATGCTTCCGGTGGGCGTTTTCTTGGGATTGGAATGTTAGGAATTTCCCTGTGGGCATATGTGTCAATGGCTTCAGTTGTGTTTTGGTGAATGTTTGTTGTTATTGATTTTGGAATTTCGCTGGGGCCCTCGTTTGTCGGGGACATCACGTGAATACTTGATGATACAGGAACAAATACTTGATACAGGAGCTGATGGAAGTAAGGTTTTTTCTATTAGTTGTGAAGAAGCTGAGAGATTTTCACCAAAAATGTACGACATTGATAATCATTTACTATTTTTGGAAACTGAATTACCATCTGTTCGTATAATGGGAAAAATTATCGCTAATCATTTAAATTCATCAATGGTAAAATTAGACTTTCAAGATTTTATCCAATTCGATAAAGATTCTTTATTTTGGGACATTTACGAACATTTTACAAAAACCGTTTGTGTATATTTGTTGACAAAAGAATACACAGAATGTTTAGGGAGGCATGGTATCATTTCCAGACTGACACAATATCAAATGTATGGAAGCGTGGTTACCATGGTATCTGATTTAAAAATTCTTTTGCGTGACCAGCTATTTTGATGTAATGTAACCAAGAAACAGTGAGTAACAAAAAATTTTATTCATTGTAGTCTTTGGAAAATATTAAGAGTCTAAACTAAATATTGTGAAATATTTTTAGGTAATTACATGTTTCGAGTTTTTCTCAGTGAATATACTTGTAAATAGTATTTCAGCAAAATAAAATGTGCATTTGTAAACTTAAATGAACAAAGCTGTGTGTTTTTGTTGTTGTGTTTTTCCAGTGAATTTTTACTGTTATTCTGATTAGATCTTGATATTTAAATCCACAACTTTATATCTTAATGCAATTCTGTTTAATTATTTTAAAAAAATCACAACTGTGAAATTAATGCCAGGACAGGGAAAAAAAGTGTTGAAAACGAATATCCACGTATTCATTATTTTAGAAATTGTCTAATGCTACCTATTGACATTATTTGAGTTATCTGAAAACAAATCGTTCACATAATCGAAAATCCGAACTGTTGGAATTTGGTTATTTTACAGAGAGAGAGAAGCACCTAATTAAACCAACAAAATGTGACTTTAACTCTTCTTTAAAGTTTGGCATAGAGAAAATGTTTGTACTCTATAGATAACACATATACAAATTTTACCTTTCCCTACACAAAGTAAGATAAAAACACACCAACAGTATATTCAACAGATTGTGAAAACATGTCGTTGAGTCATCTGCGCAAAAGGTTCATTTTTGAAGGAACGGTCAGGGTAGGGGATGGTAAGTGTAAACAGTACTATAAGAAAATACCATAGAGTCGAGTGACTTTGGACTTAAGGTAATCGTTAATCCACTGCAGCTGCTGTTTTGTGATTTGTGTTTGGTAATGTAAAAATAATGGGTGAGCCACAAATTCTTTGAAAGTTTCTTTGTGAAAAGTTCTAATTGTTTAGAATTTTGTAAACGAAAGTTACCATAAAGTATACGATCAGAGCTAATAATCAGTGAAATAATAATAAATAACTATTTATTTGTGGTGCCATATGAAGTAATCGAAGAAGAATGAAGGAAAACGATTATGAAAAATCGACAGTGGGTGAAAAATACGAATTTTCAGTTATCATTGGGATAATTGACTGCCAATTTCTTTTGAATAAGAGTTCAAATTTATTTCCTAAAGAAATTTGTATTTCTGATGGAATTAGTGTAAGATATGCAGTGACAAAATCACCTTGTAGTTGGAAAGAATTACCTGAAAGAGTTAAAAAACAGAATTCTTGGTTAATAAAATATAACCATCAGCTGAAGTGGGAAATTGGTTCACTAGCTTTGGACAAACTAAGAGATTGGATGATAGAATCAACATGCAAATATCATATATTACTTGCCAAAGGAAGAGAAAAATCAAAAACATTAACGAAGTTAATAGGGAGGCCTGTTCTTGATTTAAATGAAATTGGATGCCCAAAACGTGAAAACTAACGTGTACTTTTAAATGCTTTTGGAAACATAACGAAAGATTCTGTGCTTTTAATAATTCTCTGAAGTATACGTATTGGATTCGAAAATATAAATATGCAACCCTTAATTTTACTACAGTAATAAATTCCCAACAAACACCAAATAAAAATTAACTTTCAGATGAGAGTCACATTGTCAAAACCATACGATGGCAATTCCACAAGCATGGAAGAACCTTTGATGTATTTTTCAATTTATTTATTTTCTGTATTGTTAGATTCAGTAAATAATATTTCGTTCAAATAAAATGTGTAAATTTAAATGAACAAATTTGGTGTCGTAGATGTGTTATACAAATTTAAGAAGGAACTTTTTTTTTCCTTGTGAAATTTCATGCCACAAAGTAACCAGAGAATTTTTTTTTTGATTCATTGAATTAAAAGTCTTATTTGTTCATGCAAGCTCTCAAATATTTCAAGAAACTCCTGTCAAATCTTGGAAGCAAAAGAAATAATCGGGTATTAAATTAATAGCTAGAATTTTAGTGGTGAAGATTTCACCTGAAAAGTCACAATACTGTTAGAGTTTGGTTATTTTACAGAGCCATTAGATATTTAAAACCAACGACACGTTACAAAAACTCTTAAAAAGATTGCTGTAGAAAAACTGCGGAGAGTTCAAAACCTTGTCTCATATCAGTTACTTAAAATTTACTAATGCTAAAAAAAAAATAAATAAAATAAATAAATTCCACTTACAGAAATAGGTTAAAAGCACAAGGAATCTAAGGTAAAATTAATAGTTATATTGGTAATTTCCCAACGGAAACCAAGAGTTCGAACCAAAACACACGATTTCTCACCTACGTACAACAAACAGCGAGCGGATAAGTGAGATATATTTAAGATAAGACTTAATGAGAAATATACAGTGTTGGAAAATAAACCAATCAATTTGAAAAAAAAAAAAAAAATAAAATAATAATAATTTCACTTGTCAGAATTCCATACTCTAACAGCAATCGGAATTCGAAACCAGAAATAACACTTACCCTAAACAAAACGGCGCATAGACTTTCCCACCAAGCTTGGGTAACTTTAAGATAAGACTTAATGAGAAATATTCAGTGTTGGAAAATAAATTTACATATACTTTATATATTTATTAATTCTGCTGTTATTCTGTTAGAATATGACCTTTAAAAGTAAAATACAGAAAATAACCAATCAATTTGAAAAAAAAAAAAAAATAACAATTTCACTTGTCAGAATTCCATACTCTAACAGCAATCGGAATTCGAAACCGGAAATAACACTTACCCTAAACAAAACGGCGCATAGACTTTCCCACCAAGGTTGGGCAACAGTGGGAAAGAATTAATACAGAGAACCAATCGGATACTAAAGTAAATTAAGTAGTCCACTAGCTTTTCTGGTTATTTACAGAAATATCTTTCAACTCCTATGTTTTGTGTGTTTTGTGGTGTGAATATGTTAGCCACAGTAACCTATAATGAAAAAGTGAAATGTCTTTTCAAACTTGTGTTTGTGTTCTGTGAATATATGTTAATCAACAATTTGGAATATTCAGAAAACCTAGATAGTACCAAGATGTTCCCATTCTGGAAAGAAATGTAAGTTTTTTTTTTTTTTTTTAACTTGAACATAACAATTGATAATTGTAATACAATAATCACTGTTCGTATGGTTTTTGGTAAGCGTAATTCTAATACTGAATAGTTTTTTTTTTCATAAGAATAATCATAGGATACATATTAAAGTACCAACATGGATAATTAATGACTTTTCATGTCTAATGTGTGTGTGTGTGTGTGTGTGTGTGCGCGCGCGTTTAAGGGACACCAGTATGGTGATATATGTAAATTGCTATTTCTGCATATTGCATTGTAAATAATATCTGTGAAATAAATATGTAAACTTAAAAGAACAAACAGTGTCTTTGATGTGTTATGTATGTTTAAGAAAGAATACTTTGAAAATCACCGTGAATTCACACACGATTTGTTTATTTATTTATTTATTGAACTTTATGATCTTAATTTAGACAAATCAAAATATTCGGATGAATTATGAATAAAATATGAACTTGATTAGAATATGAATATAGAAAAAATACAGATGAGCTATGGAAAAAAAAAATGTGTGTGTGTGTGTGTTTGAGTGACACCAGTATATAATTAATTATTTAGAAAAGTTCGAAAGACTGTCGCCATCACGACTTACTCTAACAATTCCCACCCTTTAACAGTAAAGAAATACCCCAAATTGTATTGGAAAAATTAGTACAACCATCTATAGAAGAAAAAAAAAAAAACTATGTTTGAGTGACATAGCATATAATTAAATTATTCAAAAAACCTCGAAACTGTGAATTTCCAAACAAATAACGTCACGATTCTTATCTCTAAATATCACCCACAAGGCAATAAACGAACCAAAAACATCACGTGATATTTCTGACAGACAAGGGCCCCAGCGAAATTCCAAACATTCCAAACTCAATAACAACAAACATTCGCGTCACGATTCCTTATCTTATCTTGATCTCCATCTTGTCAGAAGTGTCCACCAATCACGACACGATTCCTTAACCACTAAAATCATCCTTCCCATTCAAAACAATAACGTCACTTATTTACAACTAACAATGACGTCACTTATCTACATCTCATAACAAACATTTACGTCACGATTCCTTATCTTATCTTGATCTTGTCAGAAGTGCACCACCAATCACGACACGATTCCTTATCTCAACCATCACCCATAATTCCATACGCAAACCAAAACACAACAGAAGCCATTGACACATATGTCCTCAGGGAAATTCCAAACATTCCAAACCCATGAAGCCACGCCCACCGGAAGCATTTGGTTTAAAGTGTCCCACCAATCACAACACAAATCCTTATCTCCACCATCACCCATAATTCCATACGTGAACCAAAAAATCCCCCACAATTCCATACGCGAACCAAAACACAAGAACTGAAGCCATTGACACCTATGCCCTCAGGGAAATTCCAAACATTCCAAACCCACGCCCACCGGAAGCATTTGGTCACTAGTGCCTCCCCTATATTCTTCAGCAAAATCGTCATCAAAAATATCGTTTTCTAATTCCACATCTGAATCATCATCATCGCTTGGCATATCCGATGAAGCAACTGATGACGCTTCCTCTAAAAGATCTCTCAACTCGGAATTGATACGTCTTTTTCTTCCTGTCATAGTTCCTCCTGATTTTCAGGTATTTCGAGTCGAGAAAGAGAAGGAATTGCCAGAGCAATACCAACTCAAAATCTACGCTCCGCAATGGACTGTTTCAAACAAATATAAATGATTGCATGTGAAACTAATAGAAAAGCCAGAGTTCATTACGACGCATCCAGAAATCCACAGCAATACAAACGACCTCGTATCTGATATGATACTGATCTGATGAAATCTATACTATGATTGGCATTCTAATATATGCTGGAAGTTTTATGCCCAAGTTTTTTCTTTACATTTTGCACTGAAAATGCATGGTTAACGTTAAAATATTTGTACACAGAGAAAAGGTTAATCCTTTCAAAAATTGGCCATTTTTTATAACCAATATGAGTTGGGGTATTAGGAACACTCAACTTTGAAAAAACTAAAATAATGATATTCGAACAACAGGAGTTACTGAACAGTTATGAGACAGATTTCAACTGGAAAATGGGGAACACTTCACATATCTTGGATGCCACATGACGCATGACTTGGACCCCAAAAAAGAGATAAAAATTAGAATAGCCAGAGCAACAACTATTTTAAAAGCCATGGACAAAATTTGGAAGAGCCAAGCTATAAAGATGCAAACTAAACTGTGCATTGTAGAAACCTGTATCTTCAGCAGCATGCTCTATGGATGCGAAGCCTGAGTACTCCTGAGAGAATCTGAAACGAGGATATTGGCATTTGAGAGGAAATGCTATAGAAAGATCTTGAGAATAAGCTGGATACAGAAAGGGAACAATGAGGAAATCTACAGACAAATACAACCAAAAGAAAACCTGATCCAGAAAATAATCAAAAGGAAATCTATTTCACTATATATGTAGACTGAATGATGAGAAAAAAACTAAAAACGTTGCTGTTTGGAATAATTGAAGGAAAGAACAAAAGAGGAAGACCAAACAGAGAATGGGGTGATGGCATCATCCAATGGTGCGAAAACTCTATACACAAACTGAGTCATCTTGCACAAAATAGAATGAAATGGAAGAATCATATCAAGATGGCAGCATACACCTATGGGCATTGGACCCATGGTTGTTGATGATGATGATTAGGAACACGAAATGACTATTGTTTACTATGTTCTGTCCTGAAACATCACAGTTCACTGACAACTTACTCTCAATCAGTGATGACTTAAATGACTGAGAGTAGCTGTCTACATATAAATTTTAGATTAATTGATATATGCATGCTCAAGGCTTTAAACATTAACAGTTATTATTGTAAGTTACGTGGTCAATTTTTAATGAGATGCAGTTCTGGAAACTGTCCAGGAGAAAAATCCTTGCTTGATTTTAGTAGCTGAATAGATGAACTTTTTCTAAACCTTTCTTTGATCAGCTCCTGAGTTAGTTGATCTCTGGCATGGGTAAGTGAATTTGTTCTCAATGAATACTTGGGTTTTATTTAGTACTGTAAACTCAAGAAAATGAACCGTTATAGGCTGCCACAGGACAAGTTGTTAAATAAATTGAAATGGATAGGGAATTGTATAACAACTTCTGAGTTTGATCAGTTACTGGCTGTCAGATAGGTATCAGTATATGGGAGTGCAGTGTCCCAAAAGAGGAAGAGGTCACTAGTGGTGCGCTGCAGGGGCCAGTTTTTGGACCATTATTGTTCAATTTGTATATTAATGATATTGGGATGGGTTTAACTGGTGATATGCAACTATTTGCAGATGATGCAAAATTGGGGAGAGCAATGCAGTGTCAAGCAGTTGGTATGGCCTTACAGGGCTTGAATAGGTTGTGTGAAATGGGGGGGGCTGGTAAGTGGAAATGTCAGCTCAATGTTGCAGAGTTTAGGTTTTGAAATTTGGTAAGCAATGATGCGATGCAAAGTATATGCTTCGTGGTGAAACTTTAAAGGAGAGAGAGAGAGAGAGAGAAAGAGAGAGAGATCTGGCAATGACCTGAAATTCAGAGGCCATATTGCACAAGTTGTGAAGACATCACATTGAATAATGGCAACGATTTGGAGGACTGTGCACAATAATCCATATAAGGCCTTGATCAGGCCTCATATGGATTATTGTGCACAGATTTGTAAAAGGCGTGACACCTTTTGGCAACTCGTATATGGAAATATGACTTCTGTATTGCTTCAACCTTGATATCACCTTTGGGTCTGGCTCTGGCTCCCACTGAAGAGACCTCAATAAAGGTCGAAATCAGTCTGGGTACTGACCCTTCCCATAATGCATAGCATTATACATGTCTGCAAGGAGATGTGCTTTGCATTATAGAATTCTTAGGCAAGTGATGAGAAGTTAGTCCACCTTTGCCACGAGTTTCCCCAGTCCTGAACTTTGTTTCAGGACTGGGGCAAACTTTGTTTGCTTACATTTGGATAAAGGATTAAACTAAATATATAATTTATAGTCTAACCAAGTGAAAAAACTTCCAACATCTTTCTCTAACGAGTTATTATTCAAAATATCTGCTACTACTGTTAATATAAATACACCTGATGACACTTTTCATTTCTCAAATTCCCTAGCCTTTTAGTAATAACTTTTGGACACTGGTGGAAGACAACCAGTTCCACCAGTAATCGAGTTAATAACCACCAAATTTTGAATACTTTGCAGTGAGAGTATGACAGGCAACTTAAAAAAAATTTCTCTAATTTGCAACTAGAGTTGAATTTACGTAGTCTTTCCTCTGGTGGTCTAGCATTTTGATATTGGAAATGCTACCACATTAGTACAACCAGTAATCATGATTAAAATAGTATATTGAAGTATTTTGTACATGATTGGAACATAAAATGATTGTTTTTATATAGACTTTCCAAAACAGTAGTGTGAAACTCTGGGAAAATTTGATATCTCTTGTACATTTTGAGTGAGACTGAATTCCACTGAAGCAACCAAAGGTTGACAATGGTAACAATGAAATCCCTTATCATTGTCACCAAATGGGGTAGGAATCGTTTTTTTTTTTTTTTTTTAATATATTTTTGGAAATTGGCAGGCTAACTGGTAAGCTAACTTTTATCATCCATGAGAGCTAAGCATATTTTTTGCAGCATGCTGAATATGGCAGTGTACCATCATAATACGGTACATTGTTGCCATCTCAATTTCTATTGATTTTAAACTCCCATAAACCAAGAAAATCAATCAAACAGCAAAATGCACATTACTTCATGCATAGAATTTTTTCAGGTTTGAAAGAATGTTATGGTGATGTGATAGATTCTGGAAAAGTCTCTGATTTATATTTGCTTCTGTATAAGAACCCCCCCCCCCCCACCCCAAACCAGATCCAGTGATCTGTAACCATGGCATGTGCCACCCCAGAAAGTCAGTAGTGTAGATGATGGACATAGCATCTGTCTTCTTCTAGATGGATATTAAGAGCTCGTCTAGTTTTTCTTAAGTACATGAATTTGAAGGAGCAAGGGATACTGTAAACACTAAGGTCTGCAGTATTAGCTTAATAATCTAATCAGCTACATAAGTTTAGTTAATTATCTTTAGACGTGTGTTTTCTTTATAATCATCAATATGAGTGATAATATTTAAGAATACATATAGATTAACACTTCTTCCAGTTACTGACAGTTCTCTTTTATTCTCAGAAATCAGTTTTTAAATGATTTTTAAAAATCATTTGTATAGAAACACTGAAACTTTCATTAACTTAAATCAGTGAAAGACTTACTGCTGAATTCTGGTCATTAACCAGAACTTTCGTCAGGCCTTTTTTCTTTTCTACAGTTTCTAAGCTAGTCAATCCAACTTTGATAAGGTAAGTAGGATTTTTCTCCCAGACAAAAGAGAAAATTTTCTGAAATGCAGAGCTTAAAACTCATTTTTAACCCTGCACATCAAAATATTATAGAACATAATTACTACAAACATTTTATAAAAATAAAATTTTTAATTCTACAAAATGAGTAACTGAGACTGTTCAGTCCTATGTAACTTTTTAAAAGATATCTTGGTTGGTTCTGATTTACAGTCAAAGCAACTAAGGCTATGAGACCAGTGTATTATGCCTGTAAATTTCCTGTGTTCTGCAGGCTAGTTTGCCTGTTTTGGGGAATGAAAAGTCAACTTTTATCATCACTAAGAACTGAGTGCATTATTTGCAGCATGCTAGGCAAAACATGATCACAATATGGTAAACTGTTGCTATCTCAATTTCTATTGGTTTTAACTCCCATAAACCAAGAAAATGGAACAAAAAAATATGCGCCTTTCAGACATTTGAGTGTGGCAGACCATGCCACATGCCATGGATATAGATCACTGGATTCAATGTGATGGTGTGCCTGCATATATGTGCTTAGTATATTTCTTTGTGACTATGAAGATGCCTCTTTCACCAAAGAAAAATATTGGCTTAATAATCTAATGAGTTAAATCAATTTAGTTAGTTATTATCTTTAGATATGTTTTCTCCACTAAACATCAATATGAGGGGTGCTTAAGGGTCAAAGCTGTATA
This sequence comes from Typopeltis vanoorti, assembly GCF_054136105.1. Lineage (NCBI taxonomy): Eukaryota > Metazoa > Arthropoda > Arachnida > Uropygi > Thelyphonidae > Typopeltis > Typopeltis vanoorti. The sequence goes on from NC_143565.1 coordinate 86,661,425, forward strand.
ACTGAGAGGAGACCTCCACATAGCCTTTAAAGGAATGCGGAGAACCGACCAGGGCTTCTGACCTAATGTCCAATCCTCACCTTCTTGTGGTGCACCCTGTTGGGTATCTACTTTGATACTGAACGAACGAGGATGGGCTGGCAATTTGGGATTTAGCCGACCAAATTGTATTCTTATTGGTTAAACCAAAATAAAAAATGATGGTACAACATGACAAAATTTCATGCCGGCTGGGGCGTCGCCCGGTTAAACAAGGCCCCCGTTGTTTTCGCCAGGGAACCAGGGCGAACAGCGAAAAGTCAGCTACTGGAACAAATCTGAAAACAAACCCCAACTCAACATTACCAGAGTTAAAGATCGGTACTATCAACGTAAGAAGCCTGAATGGCAAAGAAATGGAGCTAGCTGAGGAATTAGATAAGTACCAGATCGACATAATAGGGGTGACTAAAACAAATAAGACCAAAACTGGTGAGATCTTTCTGAGCAATAAATACAAAATGTTATATTCAGGCAATGACAATCAAGGAAAAGAAGGAGTAGCCATAGTATTCAACACAAAATACGAGGCTAATCTTCTTGAATGGCAGTCAGTCTAAGTAGAGTAATGTGGGCAAATATGAGAATGGGGAACTGGACAATGAGACTTATTTGTGCCTATGGTCCCACAGAAGGTTCTACTAAGGTAGAAGTGGAGGAATTTCTTGAGGCTTTAGAAAAAGCAACTGACACAATGAAAAAGGAAAAGTTGGTCCTTGTTGGGGATCTAAATAGCAGAGTAGGAAGTGATTGTCAGACATACAAAAATGTTTTGGGAAAATTTGGAGAAAAGAGCAAAGCTAATAATAATGGCAAATATCTGTTGGATTTCTGCTCAGGACATGGACTGGTTATTACTAACACCATGTTCCAACATAAAAATGTGCACAAATTCACATGGAGAGAAGAGGCTAGGAATAAGAAAAGTCTCATTGACTATGTTATTGTTGATAGTGATGTTTTCTCCCTGGTGCAGGACACCAGAGTGTACAGAGGATTTGAAATTGGAAGTGATCACTATTTAGTCTTGAGCAGGATAAAATTGAATTTCATATTGAAAAGAATAACATTTAAGAAAGTTTTAAAGCGAATAAAAGTTGAGCAGCTCTCAGATGTGAACTGTAGACTAAAATACAGAAATATTATTGAAAAGAAAATGAAAGAGTTTGAGAACAGGAATCAAACCTTGGAGATTCAGTGGCAAACTCTGAAGGAAACATTGATTGATTCTGCCAGAGAGGCATGTGGTTGTGTGCAAGGACAGAAAGGTTGTGTGCAAGGATAAAAAAATCAGAACTCCCTGGTGGACACAGGAAGTTAAAGAGGCATTGAAAGAAAAGAAGAAAGCATATCAAAAGTTCCTGGCAAATAAGTCAGCTTTTACTCTTACAGAATACAGAAACAAATGTAAGAAAGCTAAACAGTGTGTAAAACTATCTAAACAAAAGTCATGGGAGGACTTTGGCAAGAATATAGAAAATAAATATCAAGAAGGTGGCAAAATATTCTGGAGGTTGTTGAAGAAGCTTAGGAATGGAGGAAAGAGTGCTGTAAAAGGAATTAGAGATGATAAAGGTGAAATGAAAACAGGAGAAAAAGATATCCTTGAAGTATGGAGTAATTACTTTGAAAAACTGCTAAATGAAACAAGCAGTGATGACAGCACAGTGGTAAAAAACACTGACCAGGCATGCAGTCAGGAATACATATCCATACTTGAAGTAGAAAAAGCCATCAAAGGCTTGAAATGTGGAAAGGCAGCAGGAGTAGATGATATTCGACCAGAAATGCTGAAGTATGGTGGTATAAGAGTCTTACAGTGGCTGCACTGCATAGTTCAGAAAGCCTGGACAGAGGGACGAATTCCCAATGATTGGAATAGAGCTCTCATAGTACCCATATATAAAAAGGGAAATAAAACTGAATGTGAGAATTACAGAGGTATTTCCCTACTGAGTGTTCCTGGCAAGATCTATGCAAGTATACTTGAGAAACGGTTGAGAAGAATTGTGGAAGAAAAGCTTGGTGAAGAACAAGCTGGATTCAGGCCAAATAGAGGCTGTCAGGATCAGATCTTCACTTTACGACAAATAGTCGAGAAAGCATGGGAATATAACAAAGATCTGTATTTAAGTTTTGTCGATTTGGAAAAGGCATATGACAAGGTGCCAAGAGAGAAGCTATTCAATACACTGCAGTTATATGGTGTCAATGGGGCATTATATCAAGCAATACTTAGTCTTTATTTGAGTTGTGAGTCAGCAGTTAGAATTGAAGGAAGTACAGGAAGATGGTTTAATGTTAAATCTGGTGTGAGACAAGGATGTACATTATCCCCTCTGTTATTCATTATCTATATGGATCACATTATGAAGGAATGTGGTATTAAACCTGATATCAAAATTGGAGATGTTAATGTCAGCTCTTTGCTTTATGCGGATGATGTTATACTTCTAAATAAATCTGCTACAATTCTGCAAGATTCTCTGACTAAATTGAATAGCTGTTGTAATAGATATGGTATGAAGGTCAGCAATAAAAAGACAAAGACAATGAAAATAGGCAGAATCATTGAAAATGTCAACTGTGTTGTGAATGGAGAACCTGTGGAACAAGTAAAACATTTCAGCTACTTAGGCACAATTTTTACTGAAGATGGTAAACTAAATATAGAAATAGACAACAGAATCAGCAAAGCTGGTATCGTGGGAAGTCAATTGAATAAATTTATATGGAATAAGAAAGAAATTAGTCAGAACACTAAATTAGCTGTATACAAGACTGTGTTCAAACCAATTTTAACTTATGGATCTGAGAGCTGCGTCAGAAGTAAAACACTTGACCAAAGACTAGAGACCGCAGATATGAGAGTCCTGAGAAAGATTAGAGGCATGAACAGATGGCATCAATGGCAATATCATATTAAAAATGAGGATATTAGGAAAGAACTTGACATTGTCAGCATCCAGGAATGCGTTAGCAGAGCTAATCTCAGATGGTATGGTCACTTAAATAGAATGGGAGAGGAGAGATTAGCAAAACAAGTGTTCTCTGCTAGGTTGGCAGGAAAACGACCCAGAGGAAGACCAAGATATAGGTGGATTGATACGGTACAAAGTGCCTTAGACGATAGAAATATAAGATCTGATAATGTTGGAGTCTTGACAAGTAACAGACTGATTTGGAGGAAAATTGTAGATAGGAAGTTAGTAATGATGTAATTTTTTCATGTAGTACTGTCATATCCTGTACACCCCTTGAGGGTACATGGCAGGAATTTGATGATGATGATGATGACATCAATATGAGTGGAAGAAGTGTTATATATTGAAATTTAGGATGCTGGAATAAAATAAATTCCATAATGACCTTTCATTCCCTAAAGAGAGTAAAAACTGGAAAACACCAAATAATATACTTTTTATATTCTAATTCAGACTTTTTGAGTACTGTTAATGATGAAAAATGTGTAATATATAAATATCCTAGACAGTATCATCAAGGATCTTGTCATGATAGGTGCCTGTTACTTTTTTGCAAAGAGAACATAATACTGGTTATGTATTATATTATTGATATATGTTGTTTATCCCAAAGCACACAGAACAAGTGTGATGAATTATGGTTAAGCCAACTGCTATCATTATACAAGTGGATTAGTAGTCACGAAGATACTTCACGTACACAAACCATAGTTTGTTTGCAATAGGTAAAATATTGAGAAAAACAGGAATTTAATTTCTTGCCAAATATTCAAACTAATCCAGAGGAAAAATTTGCTATATTATAATAAAGAGAATGAATTTTAAGATATTAAACTTTTGCTAGATACTCAGCAATGTCATATAAAAATCTCACAGAAACAACATTTACACACACACACACACATACATGCATGCACACATTTATATGTAAACTACGCACTTTTGGTGTGTTAAGTTATCCAATGGCATATCATATTAGTAGGATTATGCTTGGAGTAACTAACAAAGCTACAGATCTTGGAGTTATTGTGGACAGAAATTTTAACTTCAAGAATCACATTAGCAAAAATTGCAAATATAAGGGGACATCCATGAAATTTAAGTTTATGTGCAATTAAGAAAGGGGTGAAAGCTGGATTTTTTCCTCTCAGAGAACCAAGAGTAAGTGGAAAGTTTGCTTGTTGAATTTAGGAGAAGGCATGAGAGTTGGTATGGGTCATGCATGGCCTTCGATGAATCCTTGAATCCCTGGAGGTATAATAATAATATACATTACTTTGCATTTATAAAATGCCTTTTTTCAGGAGTGCTTTGTACCAATAATAATTAGTACAAACCAATCACTATGGTGTCAAGGCCAACTGCTAAAATACTATAAAAATAGCATAAATTTTCAGATTAATTTTTATAATAATGTGAAAAAAAAAAAGCACTGAATAGCTCACATTAGTAAACTGTTGAGATTGCAAATGATTAAAAAAAATATCCTGGACAAACAGCAAAAGAGGACAATTACGATGTTATCTACTATAACTAAATTATTATTATTATTTTCTGAGATCTCTAGGGAGTTAAGGACTCATCGAGGGAGGCTATAGTCAAACTGTCATACATTTTCTTAAACTCATTCACAGTAGATAAAACTTCAAGAGGCAAACTGTTCCACACACTCAATGCACTGTGAGAGAAAAATCTAACTCTTACCCCTTTCTTAACCTACAAACAACTTAACTCCCAGAGTTGATCCCGTGTTCTCTCCCCCAACTTCTAAGAAAATAAAAATTTTATCAGATGGTATCCTCTAACACACTTTCAGAAGTTTATAGACTTTATCCCATCACACCCCTTTCTTCTGTTTATCAGTGGTTTCAGTCCATTCTCAATCTATCTTTATAATCTGCATACCATAATCCTGATGTAATCTTTTTAAATCTTAAACCCTTTCCACAGCTTCTGTATCCTGAAATCTGAAACACAGATATAGAAAATGCAATAAAAGAAAAACAAATGGCATGCAAATCACTCCTTCAAAAACATACAAAGGAAACAGAAGAAATATACAAAAACAAAAGAAATATAGCTAAAACTATAGAAAGCTCACCAAGATCTTGGGACAGATTCATTAATAAAATAGAAGGCATACATGGGATACAAGACATAGCCTACAAAATATTAAGGAAATTAAACAAATCAAACAGCACAAATCAACAAAATACAAGAGAAACAAGGGATAGAATATTATAAGAATTTATAGTATTAACCAAATTTAATAACAGAAAATAATAATGAAGAAATCGATATTGATATAGAACCAATAAAATTGGAAGAACTAAAAAAAAAAAAGCAATAAAGATATCAAAAATTAGAAAATCAACCAGATTAGATGGCATAAATACAGAACTTTGGAAATATGGCAGAGAATATTTACATCACAGATTCTTAAAATTCATAAGTAACTGTTGGAGAAAATGTGAGGTTCCATCAGATTAGTTAAAAGCTAAATCTATATTGTGGAAATTCCAGAGTAATAAGTTTATTAAATACAGGTTATAAAATTTACAATAAAATCCTGAATAAAAGACTTAGAAATAGAAATATTGCAAACAATCTACTCTCAGAAGAATAAAATGGTTTCACACATTAAAGATCATATAGACAATATTTATTTTGTCTATATGATCCAACAATTTAATTAAGAGACTGATAGTCTTTGTAGATCATGAGAAAGCTTTTGATACAATCACAGAGAAAAACCACGGATATCTCTTACATTTGGTACAAACTATACAAAGTTTATATAAAGATACAAAAATACGGTTTACAGTTAGGTAATAAATTAACAGAAGCGACTGAAATAAATCAGGGTGTCAGACAGGGATGTAGCTTATCTCTAACACTATTCTATATATATATATATATATATTGATCAGATTATTAAAATATGGAAAACAAGATATTCAGTTAACCAGAAGAACTATTATCAATGCAATGCTGTATGCAGATGATCAGATTATGACCTTCAAAAATCAGTTTACGAATTAAACAAAATAAGCCAACAATACAATTTAAAAATCTCACAAAAGAAAACAAAAGTTGTTGCATTTCAAGATCAAGATGTAACATGATCTTGAAAGAAAATAAAACAATAGAACACATGACACAGTATAATTATTTAGGCTGCATAATAACATATCTAAAAGATAAAGATATAGATGAAAAAATGAAACAAAGAAATTTCAGAAACTCTGTGGAACAATTATTAAAAGGACACTAAATAAAAAAAACAAGACGAGAAACTCAACTAAAATTTTACAAAGTAATGAACACTCTCACTCTATTATATGGTTCAGAAACATGGACTGTTAAAAAGAAAGATGAAAGAAAATTACAGGTTGCAGACATGAGATCTTTAAGAGCAATAAAAGGATGCACAAAATTGGACCATATAAAAAATGAAGACATCAGAAAAGAACTAGTTATTTATGACGTAAATGAAAAGATAAAGGAATATAGAAAGAAATGGAAAGAACATCTATTTAGGATGGAAAGATATCAGCTACCAAAAGAGGTGGATATATACAGACCAAAGGGAAAGAGAGAAAGTGAGGAAGACCGGTGCCAAGATGGAAAGACCAATGAAGCCAGAACAGGAAAATGCCTAATCCTTGAAGGGAAGAAGAAGAAGAAGAAAAATTAATGGAATTTTAAAAATAGTGAATGGAGCTGTGTGAAAAACAATTCCATGTCTCATAATGTTTGAAAACTAAGCCTCATCAACTAAGGATTATGTTAAATATTTCATTTCTCTTTTAATTCAGTGCACATAATGGTATTTCAGAACATTAATTTGCAGATGGTTTCATCATAGTAATGTTAGTTATTCTCAAAATTAGAAGGCTCAATTACATAACAAAAATATCTTTTGATCTACATTCTCATCCAAAACACACATCATTATTGCATGTTATGTTATAACTGAAGACGAGAAGGAAACAATGCTTTATAAATATATAATGCACTGCATTCATACATAACATGTGGTACTTTAAAAATAATTTATTTAAAATATTTAACATCGAATATGATTTATATTACAGATGACAGCAGTGAACTCAGCATTTGCACTATTCAAGCAGTTAATCAAATAGGATTTGACATTAATGTATGCTGACGAGCATATTCCCAGATAAGAATGGCTCCACTGACATGAACATTGAGAGATCTTATTATTCCTTGCTGAGGAATTTCTATACAGATATCTAACAAGTGTATAAGATCAGCAGGCACCCCTTCCTTTTCATTCCTTAAAATATATTATAAAATGTATTAAATATAACAATAATATATATATATATATTTTTAATTTTATGCATATGTACTTTGAAATAAGCAAAAAAGTTTACTTATATTTGGGTCTGGAGGAATTTGGGGAAACAAATAAAACATAAAACAGGAAATGCTTAAAACTGATTTAATTTTATAAGGCTTCAATATTTTGCAAAGGCATCACCCTCAAATCTTCAGGGTGAAAAAGAACAAAGTTTATAAGTAAAACTAACAACAACAATAAAACTAGTAAAACTAGACAACAATAATAAAAAGCTCAAAGACCAAGACATGTGGATCTGAATTACACACTGGGTTGACATGACCACCTCATGCAGTCCTGAAGCACATCGACAAAGGGTTGAGAAGAGTTCCCAGGAACTTATAAATCAACAGTCATCATCATTTAAAAGTGAGCAGTTTTTGAGAAGCATATTGCATATACCCCCTTATCCGTGGGTTCACTATCCGTAGTCAACTCTGGTCCAAAAATATTAAATGGAAAATTCCAGAAATAAAGAGTTCATAATTACATCAGCAAAGTGGATATTAGATCTAACATTATTTCAAAGCCAAATGTTTGTAGAAACTATGAAAGTTGTGTAAGTTGACCTGAGAGCTTACGAGAATGCAATCTTGGCATACCCAAGTTGCCTTAGCTACCTAAGTCAAGTAGTGCAAGCTAAGGTAACTTGGAGATGCAGAGGATTGTATTCTTGTAAGCTCTCACGTCAATAGTTCTAGAAACTTCCATAGTTTCTAGAACTACTGTTGAGTAGTCGATCTGAGGTTATCAGATCGACTGTCGTGGTATCGCAGTGCTTGTGTTCAAGTAACCATTATTTTACTTGATAATGGTCCCAAAGTGTGAGAGTAGTGATGCTGGCAATTCAGATATACCAAAGAGAAGCTGTAAAGTGCTTCCTTTTAAGTGAATAAGGTGAAAGTTCTTGACTTCATAAATAATAAATAAATAATAAAAAAAACTTATGCCAAGGTTCATATTCATATAACTTTTATTGCAGTATATTGTTATAATTGTTCTATTTCATTATTAGTTATTGTTGTTAATCTTTTACTGTGCCTATTTTATAAATTAAACTTTATCATAGGTATGTACATATAGGAAAAAACACAGTACAGTTACACCCCTAGTTACAAAAGTGATGCGTTCCGTAAACCTTTAAGTAACCCGAATTTTACATAAGTTGAATTTGTAAATTACTTACATACATACATACAATAAATTAATTGTATAAACAAGTATATAAAATAAACAAATAATTGCAGATCTTTGTTTTTTAGATTTATTACCAGTGCATTAGGTTTTGCATTTGCATTCCATTTCAAGGGTAAAAAAAACAACGAAACTAGCAATATTAACAAGTGATTGAGCTAACCATGCGAAGTATCTACTACTGTACTGCAATAAGGCTGTCAAAGAAGCACCTGCACAAAGCTGCAAACTTGTTCATATGCGCTAGTAGATTTACTACATAACTGAGAATTTACGTAAGTCGCGTGTTATGTAACTCGGGGTGTAACTGTATATATGTAGGGTTCGGTACTATCTGCAGTTTCAGGTATCCACAGGATGTCTTGGAACGTATTCCCCGCAGTGTACCTTAATAGTTTAGTCATGTGACTGTTGAAAGATATTTTTCCTTACTTCAATCCAAACTGTGTAGTTTAGGGGGAAAAAAAAGATAAACAGAACTTCATGTTTGGATTTCCTCTGTATGGCTTGAGTTTATATGGACCTGAGATGAAGGCAACAATTAACATGTTCATATCAGAAGCTGTCTGCATTTGCAGAAACTGCTGGCAGGACTAGCTTTACCATATATATATATATGTATGCTGCATCCATGTTGAATGGCCGCATTTTCACAAAGCTTATACAGCACGTTATTTGTGAAATGTCTTAATAACATTGAAAATATCAAATGCAATTTGAACTGATTTCAAGTTACACACACACACACACACACACACACACACACACACACACACACACACACACATGCAGATTCATGTTTATTTGTTTTACGTAAACCATTGCTTTCTATACCCAATAAATGCATGATACACAGCTATTATACGTATTTTCTGCAACTGAAAATTTGAAACAGGATGTTAGGATAAATGACTTTAGTTAGATACCACGTTTAGCACTACAATAAATTTGTTTTGACTGAATGCATGCAGCATTTATGTCTGTGGGAGGGGATCTGTTTTTATCATGTAAGGTCATCTTCATTCATTACACTAATCGTTGCTAATATAGTACAGAGACTGTAAATCTCTCTGTACTGTATTTAGTAATATAATAAAACTACTCTTTTTCCTTGCTTCTGTAGTATAGTATCTGTTGGAGATAGAATGTTTTTCACAATACAGGAATATCTTCATTCTTCAGTCTTTGGAAAGAACAGACGTAGTGAGTAAAAATTCATCTTTTCCCAAATAAAAATGAATCCTTCTATGCATTATAAGAAGTGGATTGCATCTGTTGATCTCAAACAAAATACTAGCATATGCAAGTTATCTATTATTGATAAGAGAGAAGAGCCACTGACAAAAAGAAAAAAAAAGGCATCTAATGAACTTAGAATTTGTGAGAATGGATAATTCCAATGATGTTCCAAAATTATTTATGTATATATTACTGTGTGAAAAGTGTATACTGATCACTAGTGAATAAAAGACTATTCTTAAAAAACAAAGCAAAATATAAATAAAACAAAAATAAGTAATATAACAAGCACAAATTGTACAAGAGATCTGCTGCTCCATCAACCTACATGTATTCCTGCCATGCCTAGCAAATTACCTGATCAACATTATTTGTTCATTGCATTAGCCCCTCAATTTATTTACTGAGATGCCAAATGTATAAAGCCACTTTTTATTATTGCTTAGTTATTTATATTTGCAAACAAATCTCACTAACTTTCCTAGTTAGTTTTTTTTTTAATTTTTTTTAAATTATGCCATTATTATTCTAGAGTTTATAGGATCATATTATTCGCTCCACCTAGCAACTTCTCAGCACACATATAATATTACAAATGTTAATTATTAATAATTCGTGTGAATAGGTGTGAATTTCTATTCACACCTATTCTTTCCCATGTGAGAATGGGAATTATATTTCCCATTAATGGCTTCTTAATGATGGTTCGCATATTTACACTTTTTAGTAATTCAAATATACCAACCAGCTATAGTAGTTTTCTTAATTATTGTTTTCTAATATATCCTAAAACAAATGCATTAGTTCTCCCCCACTACCCACATACACTTACCTCTCTATGCGGATTTGATTACAATACAGAACCATCAATTTTGCACTTGCAAATATACAAATATTATTGGAGGAAAAATGAAGGCATTCGGAAACAATCAAACTTCAAGATGCAGTAGCAGATTCTGAAGAAAATATTGACTGATTTTGGCCAGAGAGGCATATGATAAAGTTTTCTACAAGTATAGAAAAATAACTCCGTGATGAACTCAAGAACCTAAAGAGGCAGTTACAAAAAAGAATAAATCATATCAAAAGTTCTGAGTAAATAAGTCACCATGTGCTCTGAGAGATTATGGAGATAAATTTAAGAAAGCAAAGCAGTGTGTAAAAAATAGCTCAAGAAAAGATTTGGGAAGACATTGATAAACTTGTAGGAGGAGGTTATTGAAAAAATTTAGAAATGGAGGAAAGAGTACTTTAAAAGGAATTAGAGATGATAAAGAAGACATGAAAACTGAAGGTAAAGAAAATTTAGATATTTGGAATAATTTTTTGAAAGACTGTTAAATGAAAGAAGTGATAGAACAGCAGTAGAAAATATTCAAGAGGAGAGGAATGCACTCGCAATATACTACTTGAGATAGAAAAAGCCATCAAAAACCTGATGATATTGAACCAAAAATGCTCAAGTGTGGAGGCATAAAACTTTTACAGAGATATCACTGTATAATTCAGAAGCTTGAATGTGAGAATCACAGAGCAATTTTCCTAAATAGTGTTCCAGGTATGCAAACATATATGAGAAGAGGCTAAGAAAAACTTCCAGTGAAACTTGAAGAACAAGCTGGAGTCAAACTTGACTGATTGTCAGGATCAGATTTTCATTTAAAGACAAACAGTTAAGAAGTCATGGGAATATAATTAGGATCTGTACTTTTAAGTTTTGTATATCTGGACAAGGCATATGACAAGGTACCAAAGAATAAACTGTTCAAAATGATACAATTATATGGTATAAATGGTACATTATATAAAGCAAATAGTTTGTATTTAAGTTGTACGTCAGCAGTAGTTAGAACTAAATGAAGTACAGGAAAATGGTTTGATGTAAAAGTTGTGGAGTTGAAGTTGGAGAGACACACTTATTCATCATTTATATGAATCACATTGTGGAGGAAAGTGGCATTAAACCTAATTTCAAAATTGGAGAAATTAATCTCTGTTCTTTGCATTATGCAGATGATGTTATTCTCCCAAATAAATCAGTTTGCATGATTCCTTACTAAACTGAATAACTGCTGTAACAAATATGGCATGAAAAAAACAGCTGTAAAAAGACAGACACTGAGAACTTCAACTACATTCTGAATGAAAGCTATAGAACAAGTAAAGCATTTCAGCTATATGGTCACACATTTCTAAGTGAAGATGCCAAATTAAATATGGAAACAGATAAGATAAATAAAATTAGTATTATGGAGAGTCAACTATCTCATATTCCATATAAATAAATTTATATGGAATATGAAAGATATTAGTCAAAACACTAGCATCACACAGGGTAGTGTTCAAAAACCAATTTTAACTATCTGAGGGTTGAGTTAGAAGTAAATTTAAGAATTTTTTTTTTTTTTTTTGTAAATGGAGAACCCAACTATGACAGGTTGGTTAACCAATATTATGCTAGTATAGGGATCCCATACGTCCTGGTTTGCCCGGGACAGTCCTGGTTTTATTACTTCTGTCCCGGCATCCCGAGACAAGTAATAAAAATATTAACATTTCTAATAAGAATAAGTACAAGTCGTAATATTTTTGGGTGCTTTTAAAAAATGTATGTTTACAAAACAAAACGCAGAGACATATTTATTTTGTAGTTCGGTGAATTACCAGAATGTTAGAATTTTGGGAAAACAATTTAGTTCCATGCATTTCATTCAGCCGGAGAAAAGAATGTCAGAATGAGGGAGACAGTCACCCAACTGTATGTTTAACTAATCGCAACCACGATATCTATTTCGTTCGTCTGGTCAGCCACAAATTTTTAGTAATCTTTTGTCTCAAGCTTGGCATACGATATTCGACGGTCCGAAATGTTTCTCATTGGTCGACATGTTTTTGAATATTAATGCGCCACGATAGTTCGTTTTCTTTCAACCAATGAGAAACATTTCGGACCATCAGATATCGTACGCTATGCGAACTAAGCTTCACGCATTAAATTGTTTTTGTATCGCTACAGGCTATGTGATATAACCTAGTTTTGAACTGTTCATTTCGTATTCTTGCATTCTCGTATTAATTGTGAATATTGTATTTTTTAAATTAATAAAGTTATACCGTTTGTTACAAAATACTCAAAAGAAAGTGCAATTTAAGTGTTACGTGTTTGAGTATTGTCATCTGTGTTTAAGTGTTATTAGAATTCTATTTATTTGACATATGTATAAACATTTATGTTATCTACATTAATAAATCAAATTCAAATTCAAATAAATATTTAATTTTTTTATTTTAAAATACATAATGTTAACGAATAAAATTTATTTCTCTTAGCCCTTAATTCTATAAAATTTATAGTGTCCTGGTTTTTTGTTTTCAAAAAATGGGATCCCTATGCTAGTATCATGAATGGTCAATAATGAACTTATTCTCATTTGATTTAAAAAGCTGTAGATTGCATTCCTTGGAAAACAAGTGTGATAGAAGGCCGTTGCAGAGGGCAGCAGTGGAAGGGATAAATGAAGAATGTTCTGTGAATGTGGAGTTGAACTGTGTGTGGGATGGGAGGGATTATTGATGTCAATTCTGATGAAGAGCAGCCATAAGAATATTTATACATGCACTACAGAGACCGAACACCTGTGCAAAAGTGAGTGGAGCATATTAGTGTGTGTGTGTGTGTGTGTGTGTGTGTGTGTGAGAGAGAAAGAGAGAGAGAGAGAGAGATGGATTGTCAATCAATCTAACTGCTCTTTTCTGCACAGAATCCAGTATTTTCAGGGAGCTCTTAGGGCACCACAACCCAGGTTTGAGAACAATATTCAATAGTGAGGTGGATTTGCAATTTGCATAGGGTTAAAAGTTGTTTGGAGTTAAAGTAATGCCTTGAGCAAAAGAAAAAGCTTAATTTTTTTGGATGCAGAGGAGGCAATATTTGTGATATGTTTGAGGTTAGAGTTATTCTGAGTTCATCAAAGACTGAAAACTACATATACAAGAGTTTTGTGTAAAATTAGGTGAGTGAACTAATGGTATCAATAGCACAATCATATTAAAAATGAGTAAATTAGGAAGAAATTTAATATTGTTAGCATTCAGGAATGTGTAAGCAGAGCTAATCTAAGGTGATATGGTCACTGAAATAGAATGGGAAAGAAAAGATTAGCAAAGCAGGTGTTTGATGCCAAGATGGCATGAAAAAGACCCATAGGAAGATCAAGATCTGGGTGTAACTTGTGGTTAGAAATGCCTTAGAGACTAAAATATAAGATCTGACAATATCAAACTCCTTGCATGGTTAACAAGCTTGGCAGAGGCAGTTCGAAGTGCTTGATATGTGCCCTTCAGGTCTCTCTCTCTCTCTCTTTTTTTCTTCTGCCTTTTATTAAAAAAAGATTTTCTGCATCTGCTCTATACAAACCATTCAGTAACATATGTTAAAAACATGCTACTGAATATGTTGCCCCTTTCTGCATAGCAAGTAAACTTTGTAACCCATTATCCTTCAGTCTATCCTCACAGAGAACTAGACCAGTCATCATTCTAGTAACTTGTTAGATCCTTCTCCTCACTTCTCCCCCATCTCCTAAGAAACCTAGGTGACTAAATCTGCACACAGTAGTCCAGTTGATGTTATACTGAAGCTCTATAAAGAAGGATAATAACTTCCTTATCTCTACTTGTCAATGTGTTTCTTAATCCAATTGAACTGTTCTGTCTACTTTTGCAATATGTTCCCTAAACTTCAATTCTCTGTTCATTACCAACCCCAATACCTTAGCCTCAACAATTTCTTGAAGCCTTCCATACTTATATAAAACTGTTTTTGTGTTATATACAGTATAACAAAGTATATAACACAGACTGAACTGAACCATTATTCTTTGTTCAAACTGTCAATCTATCTAAATCATCCTGCAGGATTTCTATATCACCTTTGAAAATGCCATTATTCTCCTTAATCTAGCATCACTGGCAAATAACTTATCTCTCCCAAATCATTCACAATATCATTAATATAAAAATTAAACTGATACTCAGTACAATACTAAGTGTCATACCACTGGTTATCATCCTTGCCTTGGCTGTTCTGCCATATATTACTCTCTGATGTTTGTCAATCTCGCTTTTGATGATATCTCGGCTGTCTGTCCTATTATGCTTTGTTAGGATTAAATAAAGTGGTTAAAATAATGGTTCTGTTTAATTCTAATAACTATGTGTGTTAATTTTATGAAATTTATTCATTTAACAATTTACAATTTTTTGATTCACCTCTACCTTCACTTTGCTGAAGTATAGTAACAGCTTCACAGCAGGCTGTTGCACTGAATGTGGTAAAGTGATGGTGGGACTACTGAAGTTTTATATTTATATGTTCATCTTAAGGGGAAAGGATCGACTACCAATGATGTCTTTCTCTGTAAGTGTTAGTTTTTAATAACATTCAAAATCAAACTACTAAACTTAATCTATAAACAATTGATTGTAATTAGTCACACAATGAAACTCATTAGCATATTCGTATCTTAAACTTACCCAAGAAGTAGCAAGGATTTTTTGGGAAATTTGTATGACATTAAGCTACAACTTTCTTCAGTCTGTTCCACTCCAATCAAAGTATAATTCAAGGTTTTCATTTCTAACAGATATTCTTTTAAATGTTGAGGTTTGACCTAAATATTCAGATCATATCAGAAATTTGATAGCGATTCACACGAATATAATGAGGCAATTAATTCAGTAATTAATTTTTTCTTTGTATTTTAGTTTCTCTATATAACAAATGGTTGTTTATTAAAATGAAGAATTAAATAATAATAATGAACTATTCAGATATATACATGATGGAACACAATATCATGAATACAAGAAATAGATACATTCAGCAATTAAAAAAGCAAAATTTCTCACTAAATTATAAGCCATCATTTTATCTAGATGATTTTCCTATTTCACCCTGGGTTATACTTCTCCCCCCCCCCCAACTCCCAAAATCAGTTCCATTACTGAAAAGAAACCTGGCAATCATAAGGATGTTACCTTATAATAAAAATATTACAATATATATAAAATTTCTGAAAATATTTCACTAAATTAGATAAAGAACTCTGACAAGGCTATTAAAATGGAACCAAGCTGCCCTTAGACAATAGAACATTGATATGTAGCCTATTATTGGTATTTTAAGGAAAGATCAATTCTATTTTATAAGTAACACTTTTTTAAAAATAATATTTCATTTAGAATTTTATTCAATTATGTTAGTCAACTTTTTTTTTTTTAAAAAATGTCAATTTAGATGGATCCTTCTGATACAATAGTTCAAGGTTGATATTTTGAAATTTCTATGATATAATAGAAGAGCATTAGAGACAATTAAGAAACCTACATGATCAATATCAGTACAAAACTCCAAATGTATTCAAGACACAGCCTCCATAGCTCAGTCAGTACAGATGAAGCCTTTTGGTCAGAAAGATCTGGGTCTGATTCCCATCCAGATAAAGGTTCATCAGGAACCTTTATGTAGTCTCTTCCTACTAAAGGTGAGTCAACCAGTTTCATACAGAGGTAGAGGGTTTTTCCACTCGAAACTTGAGTTTTTCATCACTCAGAACAGGCAAACCAATACACAATGTTTCATATACTGTGGTACAAACAGATTCAGATCTCTTTCCACAAAACAATGCACCATGTCATATTGCATACCTACAGTAACATGGCACGGTTTGAGGAAACATGAGAAAACTTGACTGGCTTGCATGGAGTCCCATTTTCAATCCAAATTGAAAGCTTGGTGCAGGAGAGACCTTTTCTTCCAACATACCTGACTCTTATTATCACAAGCTGGTGAAAAGCATGCCAACAAGAGTGGAAAGTACAATGAAGGCCAAAGGAAGACCAGCATCACTGCAAATTAGGTTGTTTTTTTTTTAATATAATGCTATCCTGATACTCATTTCAACATAATGTATGTTATATTTGTGTTACAGAATTAACAATAAAAAACATTTTTTAACTAACATTGAATGTATAAACACTACAGTTTTACTTACCTCTTTTAGTTGTATCCATCTATCTGCTGTAACGCTAAGATTTTGAAACTGCTTATCTTCAGTATATTGCAAGCTACTTATTACATATTCACTAACGCCAAATATTTCACATGTGCGACACAATCCTATTATTAAAGACAGTTTCATAAACTTTACATAAAATTATAAAAACAAATAACAACATTTATGTATACTAAAAAAATTAAAAATATTAGTAAAAAAATTCAGTTCTACTTTGATTCAAATACTCAATATGAAAAATTTAAAATTTCAGTAATTTTTACTATGTTTAATTCTACTATATCAATAAAATCATAAAGATAATCTAAATTAACCAATAATAAAATTCAATTACATCTTATTACCGACTTGTCCTTCTCTAAGTCTCTAATCTTCGGATATGAAAGAACACAGGTTTATAATTACTTGCAATTATAATCAGCCACAGTTGTAATTACTCTAGACCATAAAAGAGTGTTTCTAAAGAAAATTTCTTTCATAATGCAGAATAAACACAATTAGATAACAGAATGACCTTGCCTTGAAAAATTCTGCATGCATAACATACTGTGAGTTCGAGAGGCTCATTTTTTTTCCTATAAGCTAATCACAAGTACTGATAAAATTTATGATGCTATAAATACAAAGCAATTATGATGTACAAGTTTAACTGGCTGTATCACTGGGCATTGATAGATGAAAACAGGCTAGTTAAGAAACAGTCTTTGGGAGTCATGCATGCTTCAGAAAGAAGAACAACTCACCTCTTGAAATCACATATCATTTCAATACATATACTTCCATTATTCAAATACACTGCAAATGTGACAAAAAAAAATTACAGAGGTGGCACACTCATGTACACTGGTATGTTGGCTACATTCTTAAGACATAAATGCTTGCAAAGAGTTCCCTAAGATATGTACACAGTCTTGCCATTAATACTGTTACAACTTCTGCACACCCCCATGCTCCTGGTTCCGTTATTGCTGCTGTGCACAGTCAACATTCATGTGTTGATCAGGGGAGGGGGAAAGAGAGTTGTCTAACTGTATAGGTTAACATGCAGTGGGAGATTATGATAACTGTGTAGCTGTAATAGTACTTCACAAGGTTGGAATGTAGATGCCAGTTATTTTCAACACGCTATAAACACTTGGGATCAGATCAGTAGGATGTTTGTGTACTGGACTATTAACCGTTATAATGATACAGAATATGTACCTGACTGCCAAAGAACAGGTTGACCACATTAAGTTAGGGCTCTGAAGAAATGCCTCTGCCATAATCCTGTGAGAACATAGAAAGGGATGTCGCAAAAGATATATGTTTCTCAGAGAACAATGTCACATGTACTAGCTGATTGACTTGGGGATGAGAGCCTACCATCATTCTACTGGACACTTCCTAATACTACAAGTTATGTGGCAGAGGGTGATAAAATCAAAGGCACTTCTTCAGTGGTATGCAAACAACAGATAGAAATATCCCGTTCAGAGATGAGAGGATTTTCACCACCGAAGAGTCGTTTAACCAGCAAAACAATTGGATATATGCCCAAATGGTCACACAG
This sequence comes from Typopeltis vanoorti, assembly GCF_054136105.1. NCBI lineage: Eukaryota > Metazoa > Arthropoda > Arachnida > Uropygi > Thelyphonidae > Typopeltis > Typopeltis vanoorti. The sequence continues at coordinate 86,679,878 of NC_143565.1, forward strand.
CAGCACCCAGGATTCAGAGAGGTCATCATCCTGTGTCAGAAATGGGTTGGTGTGTGTGTGTGTGTGTGTGTGTTCGTAGGGAGGGGGTGACATATCAGGGATATCCAAGTTGCATTTCTGCAAGAAAGTGGTCAAAACTTCTGCTAAAGTGTATTAAGACACATGTGCTGGAACCTATGGTATGCAGTAGACCTTCCAACAGGACTTAGCCCCTGCGCACATAGCAAGGACCACAAAACAGTGGTTGGAGGTGAATGTGCCTGACCACATATCACCATCTGACTGGCCGTCTGGAAGTCCCTATTTGAATTCATTGGATTTCAAATTGTGGTCAGAGCTTGAGAAAGTAGCCTGCAAGAAACAACACCCCAGCATTGCAAGTCTGAAGGGGGATTTGGAGCAAGCAGTGGCGGTTGTGTGTGGGTGTTGCACATGCCGCCATCAATGGCCACACAGACTCTGGATATGCGTTAAGGCAAAAGGGGGGACATTTCAAACATTGAATACTGCTATATGTACTTTATACATGTTGTGGTGAAAGCTATAAATGATTTACCGATAGATTAAAGGTTTATGTGCTGTTCAAGTTGTAACAGTATTTGCAGCTAGAGTAGATATAACATTGCATATATCCTATAACCACAATCTACTGACATAAGCAGCTTTTTCAAAAAGCATTAGAGAATGCAAGAGAACTAGGCCTGAAAAAACATTCTTAAAAGAGGTTTCAGCTGTTGACAAACATATGAAGAGATGCTATATTACCTGAAGGTGATAGATACCAGGTTTACACATAATATCAGGTGTAAATTAACTACTCAATTTAAAGCTGTATCATTCACTAGGGACTGAACCCACCTTAAGTCTACATGCTAATAGCTCTTCTGAAGTTTTCAGGTACAATGTGTTAAAATAAATATGTCTTCCATCCTGTATATTTGTATCAAAATGTTCTGAAACTATTCTTTGAAGATTAATAGATGGCTATTCTCAGTACACCAAGCACAAGCACTAAATACACTCTCAAATAAAAAAAATGGAGACACATGCTAATCTCAACTCTTATTCTAATATGAAAGGCATTAATATAGAGTTGGTCCATCCTTTGATATATAACAGACTTCAACCTTCTGAGAAGGCTTTTCACTAGATTTTGGTACAATACTGCAGTAATCCCTGTCCATTCTTCCAGAAGAGCATTAGTGACACAGACGAATTGGCCTGGCTCAGTGTCTCAATGTTTGATAGATGAGATCAGGACTGTGCAGCCATGGAAACCCATGTTCTTCAGCTCCCAACTATCAAAGTATTTCAGAACTCAGCAGTGAGTGTTTCAGGCAAGGACCAGCAATTTTTGTGTGTCACATGCTTCAGCACTTGACAGTTCTAATTCATGATTTTATGTGGCCCATCAGGTTGTGATTGTGTTGTTGCTCCTAGGCATTTTCACTTCACAACATAACAACATCACTTACAGTTGATCAGGGCAGTTGTTACAGGGTAGAAAGTTGCCAAACAAAGTTCTTGCAAAGTTGGCATTCTATAATAGTGAGAGACAATGAAAGTTCTTCAACTATTCAGTATAGCTCATTTTACTGTTAATGTTTGTCGATCAAGATTGCAAGATTGTGTGTTTCCTTTTATACTTGTATGAGCCATGGTTGTGATGTATATAGCCATATCCACTACTATGAAGGATTATCTGGATATTTTCAATCAGATAGTGTAATTAAATCATTATTACAAAAGGATGGAAAAAAGATTATAAAGCAGTATGAATCACCCAATCTAAGGTGGACAATTAAAAATCTAAGAGCTTTAGAGGGACAGGGAATAAATAGATAAATAATGAGAGAGAGCGGACAAAGGATTTAAAACCATAACACCTTTTCTTTAAAAACAGCTTTAGAAGGATGGGGAGGACATGAAGAAAGCCACAGGACATTGGGCAGTGTCATTTTCTTTATGGCTTCGTAATGTGCCTTTGGATCCATAACTTGCTTTCCCTTTCATTTTTATAACTGTTGCATTTATTCTCTTTCAACTATTTCATGTTTTGTTTCCAGATCACAGAATATTTGTCTTTATTACTTAAAGAAATTAAATAAAGGGCCTCCATGGCTAATTCAATAATAATGATGATAAAAATTTTTCAAATGAAGGCGAGTTAAAGTCTCATATGGAGGTGGCATGGTTCTCCCCCTCCCCCACATGGAAATTCCATTTTTTCATTCCACCAGAACAAGCTGTCCAAAGAGCAAGTGCATTAGCATACAAAGAAGATGATGTAGACATGATGAATTGCTGTGTAATAGCATTAATTAGGCTTCTATGACACAAGGTTACTTTATTGTGACAGGAGAAAGTGAAGGCAAGTTTATTAAATAACATATATGGAACATAAAATATCCAGAAATGTACAGTAATCAAGAACAGTTAAAATTATATAAATATAATAATCTAATTTCAATATATTCTCAACCCATTGTTTATATCACACATGAGAAATTACAGAACCTATAGCAAATTAATGTAATGTGTGGATAGAGGATAAGGAAGAAGGAATCTATTAATATTTTTTTGAAAAGCTAAAGGTTGTAGACCATGAGAAACACTTTGTAAGGCTGTTTCAGAGAACAAAGGTAGATGGAATGAAAGAGAAATAGGAGTGACAGGTTGAGTTAGTAGTTGAACTGTAAATGGGCATTGGGCAGTTGCTGTTTGTGTTATCATGGGTTTAATGGAAGGAGGAGGAGGATGAATGATGGCTTCAGCGGAACAACTTTCTGGATGATCCCTCTTGTTCCAACCTATGATAATTTTCTGGTAGGTTTTTTGTCCATCACCCCAAATGCAAGAGCAGTATTCAAAGATGGGGAGATTTGGAATTTTGTATAGAGTGAGTGGCTAAAGAAGTGATTCAGAGTTTTAAAAGGATACCGAGCTTTTTTGAGAATGAGAAAGCTACAGATATGGCTAGACTAGAGGTAAAAAGCCCCAAAAGCTCTCTTTTGAGACCTTGGCTCATTAAGTGAGCTGGGTATTATCAAAAATAAGGGGAAATGAATTAAGATTTTTTTTTTTTTTTTTGTGAGAAATAAGATAGTACTGTGCTTTGGCAGCAGTGAAGGTGACTATGTTATCATCTCCCTATTGCAGAAGAATGGTACAAGTTAAGTGTTTAAGGTACTGATCATAGCAAAAAAGATCTTGAAACTTTTCAAATGAATAATTGAACATATTATTCTTATTATTATTACATGGGCATCTTCACGGAGTCCAGACTCATCACAGGAGATCCAGGTCAACCATTACTGATAGTGTTCATCATATCACACTTTAAAGTCATTCACCAACAAAGCATTCATAACCACCTCTGGCAACTTATTCCATTCATTTGCCACTCTCTCCAAGCAAAGAATCTATTCCTTCCACCACAGTTAACCAAACTCTTACACAATGATTCCATTTTCTATCTGGTTCTTAATGTGTTGAAAAATTTCTTTAGCATATTTTAATGTATTGATCCCATAATGGGACTTACTCAGTATTTCAATTATTTTTTTTGCTTCCCCTCTCTGTTTAAAATTTATGTAACTGCTACATTAATTCATGTCGAAATTTATGGAACAAAATGCTACATGAAACTAGAATAAAAATAAATAATTTTCCTACCTCAATTATTTATAAGCTGAAATTTCACCAGTTCAAGCAAGCATTATCAAAGGCACTTTAACAGATATACACTCAGCAAAGATTGAGAAAGAAAGAACCCCAATAACAAGGACATTCACATGCATGGTGGGTGATCTTCTGTTATTATTACTGACAGGAAGATTAGAGCAGTGCAGTAAAATCTGTGAACGATGACATCAGATTTATTGAAGTTAACTCTTATTTTGTAAAACTTGAGCCACTCCCAAGAATATTCTCTGTGATTTAAACTGAGATTTGTGTAGTGGCCTCGCTTTCTTCCACCTGATGAAATGGACTGCATCAAAGGCATATTGCTTGGTGACATAGCTCACCTACACTTATCCTCAGTAATACACAAGCAACCAGAAAGGATCAGATCTCTCTCGCTGCTTGAACTGGGATTAACGGTAATCTACTGTTTTGCTAATTCTGATAATTTAAGGGTCAGATATTTGGAATACAATTACATGGTACTGTACCAGTAATCAGCTTGAAAAGTAATGGTTGGATAATTGAAGGATCATTTCTTTATAAGGTCTGATAAACAGTAGATTGCTGTATCTTGAGCCTCTCCTGATATGATATGATATGATATGATATAAACATATCATATCTAGCCTTCTCAGCCTCTAAAAACTAAGCAGTCTCCTCTACTCAAGATGCTATTTTTCACTCAATTCCAACAAATTTCAAATCCATCCATCCTTAGAATACTATCCACATGTTTGAGGTAGTGAACCTAAAACCACTCTAAAAATTCTTGATATTCAGAGGAGAGCAATTCAAGCTCACAGATAATTCCTCCCTTACACTTTAACCACTATCTCACAGATGCACTGTTTCAGCTCTGTATCTCTTTTACAGGTACCTCCATGAGCTGGCAATCATCATTTTATCATGATCCTTTTTAAACAAGAGCAGCAGCTTAAATCCCTTTTTGGTTCAATGCAAACACATATCAAACCAGCTTCTCTTTTTTTTCTGTTTTATTCCATCTATCTCTGGTTTCTGGAACAGTCTTCCACAGGAAGTGGAAGACTGTTCCAGACTTTCCAAACAACTACAACCTCCAACTCTTCAATAAAAATGTCAATAGAAATTTCTTCTTTCCCAACATGTAGCCCACATAAAAAACTAATGTACTTATAGGTTTTTCTACACCCTTGTGTTTAGGATCAATATATCACCCCAAAACTCAGGTAACTAGATCCATACACGGTAGTCCAGATGAGGTAAGGCCTTATCAGGCTCTTATAAAGAGCCTGATAATATATCTCTTTATAAGAAATATCTCTTATAAAGAGATATATTTTGAATGAAGAATTGCAAATGAAAACGCTTTGCTCAAGATGGGTGTCGCACTTGCTCACAGCAGATCAAAAATGCTCTCGCATGAAAATCTCTGAACAGTGCTTGGAGCATTTTAACAAGAATAAAACTGATTTTGTGAGTCGATTTATTACTATGGATGAGACTTGGATTTCACCATTACACATCAGAATCCAAACAGCAGTCAAAACAGTGGACAGAAGCCACTTTTTCAACGGGTTGTTCAACACCAAAGAAGACAAAGTCAGTTCCATCAGCAGGAAAGGTCATCACAACGGTGTTTTGGGACGCTAAAGGCATTTTGTTTATTATCTTGAAAAGGATAAAACAATAACAGGGGAATATTATTCTGATCTTTTAACCAGACTAGATGAAAAAATTCATGAGAAAAGATCCAGTTTGCAGAGGAAAAAAAATCATCTTTCATCAGGACAATGCACCTGCCCACAAAGGTATTTTGGCAATGGGAAAATTAGCAAAATCTGCACTAAGAATTGTTAGAACAGCCACCCTATTCCCCAGATTTGGCTCCCTCTGACTTCTATCTCTTCCCAAAACTAAAACTCTTCCTCGCTGGTCAGCGTTTTTCTTTGAATCAAGAGGTGATTGCAGCTGTAGAGGGGTATTTTGCAGATCTTACTGAGAACCACTACAGGGACAGGATAACGGCACTGGTATAAATGTATTAGTCTTACGGGAGATTATGTTGAAAAATAAAAATAATTTTGAAATTATAAATTCGTTTTTTCATTGTTAGGCGAAGAACTTTTCAGACCGCCCTCGTAGAATCCTGTCAAATGCCTTTGCAAAGTCCAATGGTAGTATTGTGTAGACATTAATTCTACCCAATTCAGCTGTAACTTTATTATAAAAAGTAAACTACTAAAGCATCACCTGCCCTTAACAAAAGCATGCTGCTTTCCTACAGTATCCAATTCTTGAATTTTTCCCTTAATAAACTTCTTTATTATCTTGAACGTGAAATCTGAGATGCTGATTGGTCAATAATTTGCTGCCCCAGTCTTGGAACCTCCTTTATGCAATAGAACTATTTCCCCTCCATTTCTTTGAGACCCATCTAAAGCTGAGACTTAAACAACCTGTTCAAAGGCACTGCCAATTCCTTAGCACATTCTCATAATACATGAGTTGATATGTAATTCAACTATTTTGTCTGCTTCAGTCACCTCCATGCCACTGGCATTCATCAAAATTATTCTACCATAACTTCTTTTTACTAGCCACATATCAAAATAGCTCTTTCAAATTACTTTGACTTTCACTCTAATTTTCACTTATATTCAGTTTTGCCTTCCCATAAGAGGATGTGAAAGAGTTAAATGGAAGAAACAAAAAAATTGCACCCATGAAGCAAATGAGTGTGTGAATGAACAAATAATGTGGAATCTAGTCTCTCAGGGAACAATATCAAATAGAGGCCAATTAAGGATGTAAAGTTAGGGGCCTAAGGGGATGCTACAGTTTCTACACTAATGCTAGAAGCATCAAGAATAAGAGGGAGCTTTTGTTATGTGGATTAGTGCAACCTCGCCAAAAGTTAGAGGCATTAATTAATGAGACTTGGCTAAAAGCAGATAATGTAGATACAGGAAAATAGAATATTATGGACATAGTATTTTCAGGTAGGATAGGAGGATAGACAGGACAGGGGATGGGGTATACTGCTGATGATAGCACATGAACTGCAGCCAACAAAAGTAGGAGTTAGTCAGATAGATGGACATTCTTTTGAGTCAATATAGTGTGAGATTAAGGCCAGGACAAAATATAAAATTGGTTGCTGCTATAGGCCAGGGATATGTGGAAGACATGCATTAGTAGATTAGTACAATAAGTGCAAGCTGAGTAATTATTTTCGAGGACATCAACTTTGGAGACATAAATTGCAAAGTGGAAAGATCACATGGCAGAAAGGAAACTGAGAGATAATTACTTGAAGCAGAATGCGATGGAGGAGACTCGGGAGTATGAGAGTGTTGGATCTTGTTATAGGGTCAGAAGACCTATCTATAACGAAGGTGGCTACGTTGTCTCCAATTGGGGGAAAGTGATCATGTGGTCTTGACTTGGGAGGTAGCAAAACATGTGGAAGTTCAAGTTAAGAAGGGGTACACGTGAAACTACAAGACAGGTGATCATAATACACCTAGGACTTCAATTTTGTAAGTTGAGCAAAAATTTTCTGATTTAATAATAATTCATTTTTATAATATAAAAAATACCTCCCAAATTTGGAGCTCGATCAATGAGAGATGCCACCACTATCAATCCATCTGATGTATGATATTTTTTGGGTGACTGAAAATCTTGAAATGTCTCAAGGTCAGGCAACATCTGTTTCCATGGGGTAATTTTCTTTTGAAAGTTTCCAAATTTCTCTTTGGATTCTCCTCCGTCCCCAACATCTGATTATTTGAAAATTTTAAAATAACAATGATAAAGTAAAATTAAGTTTTTGGTAAAATTATCATACATCATACATTTCTATTGTTTTGCAAAATTACTTAAAAGATGACCTGTATTACTGCAACAAACTTAATGGATTAAAACAAGAATTTGTTGAAAAAAAAAATTTATCTGTATTAAAGTTAATTTATCTTTATCTTAAGGAACAATATCTAATTGTTCCTTAATGGTTTTTACAAAATGATTGTAAAAACCATTAAGGAACAATTAGATAAGTCAAGTACATAATTATGCTTAAAATGTTAAGCATCTTCTCTCTCTCTCTAAGAAAGTATTTTTTTAACTAGAATAGATGAAAATATTAAATTTAATATTCTCTAATAAAAAGAAACATTACTTTTTTATTGCAGTAATGCATTATTGCATTACTGTAATAATATGGCAATGCACAAGCTTAATATCTATCATTATATGTTGCTGAAGGTGTTAAAAAGGGATATGTGAGCCAAATCTTTGACTAAATCCTTCCGGACATAACTTTCTTTCGGTAGAAATATTTTTTCTGGTACAGAAGATACTAGAGATGGAATAAACCCAGTCATGATAATTCAGTCTGTTATGGCAGACTGATTATTATAACTGGTGGAGTATGAGAGTGTTGGCCTTATTAAAATGACAAATCAGTTATCAGAGATTACCTGTATTACTGCAACAAAATTAATGGATTAAAACAAGAATTTGTTGAAAAACTGATAGAAATAGAAACAAAAGTTGAAAAAATATATAAAAATATGGCTCAAATATGTAACGACTGTTTATTTTTTAAACATTTTTTCCCCTCTTCTATTTCTATCAATTACAACTTATGATCAATTTCTAATTCAGCTTTATAAATAAAGAAATTCAGCACTTTAGTAAGAAACCTTTTCTCTTCTTATTCAACAATTTAAAGGATCCATAATAAAGCTTAACAGTATAACTAACACCAAGAGGAAAAAATAAATTTATTCAACTAACTAATATTTCACTGATTTTCTACCCTGCATCATCTGAGCACAATTGATAACTGTGACACACACAATACTTAACCAAGGAATTGTAGAAACAATTTCAATTGTTTCTGACACCAATGTCCTCACTTGGCATCTTCTATGGGTCAGATAACTACAAAGTTAATTCAGAGAAGTCCTGCTATTAGGTCTTCTTAAAATGATAGTCTTCCAGATCTTTAGTAAATTAATGCAACCATACTTGTTGAAGTTGGGAGAGTACTTTATAGCTCATGATGATTCTAAGAATAGCCTCTCAGACCTGTAATGATTTCTATGTAATAAAGATGTTTTTCTCCATCTGATCCTATGTGAAGGAGTATCCAGAGCATGATCTGCCAATCCCAACTTGCCATACAGATGATCTTGAATGTAATTTTTATGTTCTTCAAGGCATATGCTAACTGATCTATATACCAGTCTATCCAAAGTAAATTAACTTGCAGGCACAAGGAACTTTATACACTCCTGGATGTCCAAGAGGATGTAGTCGATCTTGAGGAAATTGTATAAAAGTAGCTAGTTGAATGACAGGTTTAAAAGTGATATGGGGATGTACAGATGTACCCTTTACACATGGAATGGGAATGGTTTAAGAGATACTGTGTGTTGGGTTTAAGAGGGATGGGGGGGGTGCATGTAATGTTTTATCTTTTTTATATAGGCTGTAGCCAATGGCTAGAAAAGTGTTGCGAAGGTCCCTAAGCTCAATTTCAAGAGCTGTATCATTTGAACAAATAGCCCTGGCTCAGTGAGTAAGAGTTTTCAGGATACCGTACTGTTTGAGAAGGGTGATGGTGTGACCATTTATGTAAATACCTACAGTATGAGTGGGTTTTCTGCAGATAGATAAGGATAATATAATAAGGAAAGATAAAGTTAAGAGGGGAATCTCCAGCAGTCCTATCTAGCTGCTTGAATATTTTCCCTTTCTATATATGATGAATCTAAGTAATTCAATTATATCGACGGGGGGGGGATGTGGCTTGATAAGGTCGAGGGTCTCTGTCAAAGGACATTAGTGAAAAGTGAGGTGATATCAAAACCATGATGTCAGAATCTGTCAGAATTAAATTTCCTATTAATGTTTTAAAAGTGTAAAGAATTTTTAATAGATGGAGAGCTGCCTGTAAGGGAGGAAAGTGATTCTGATAACTGTTTAGCCAGTTTGTAGGTGGCACTTTCTATGCTATTTACTATTAGACGAAGTTGGGTATTGGGTTTGTGAATTTTACAGACTCCACATATTCGGTGTGGTTGGACATGATAAGGAGGTTTAAGTTCTTTGGTAATTTCTTTAGGCCAGGATGTAACTTTTTTAAATAATTTGTACACTTTTTTTATCTTTTGGGATTTTGTAGGATCCCAATCTATGATCTGATAAGTGGAGAAGCCTTTAAGTTGATTCTTCACATAATCTAAAGGATCACTTAGTCATCACCAAATTTTCCTGTCTGTTGCTATCCTGCCCTGCATCTGTCACAGATCTTTCATTACTGCATCCACCAATCTTGCTCAGGATCTTCCTGCAGGTCTTTTCTTGTCAATTTTATTTATTTATTATTACATGACATCTTCATGGAATCCAAAGATTCACTGTCAAAGAATAATTTACATGGTGTGACCTACCATCTACACTAATTAATCATCAACCTACACACTACACGACGCACACCCTATGCCACTGCCACCCACTAACAGCATTTTTGTCAGTTAATTGCGTGTGTTCTCCAGCAGATTTCTTTGAATGCAGGACAAAAAAACATGAGTTATAGGGATGAAAAAACCCGCTTTTAGGGTGAACCATGAAAAAGATTCCCTAACTCAATTTAATTGAAAAAGTCTAAAAGATTTCTCATCATGACAAGAATCAAACTCAGGTCATTTCCCATCAAAGGGAACATTATCCCATCATTCTTCAAACTACACTATACATGTACTGTATAAGTACTCACTTGATCAGCTGTCATCTTCATTCCAAACATGGCCAACCATTCAGTTCTCTTACTTCTTATAAATGATAGAATGTTGAAAGTTTTTGAAAGAAGTTTTATATTTTGAGTGTAAGATCATCCAAAAATGGCCTTTCCCATAATATATCAAATTTGTTATTTTATTAAGATTAATAAAAATTGATTTTTTTTGCAAAATCAGTTTATAAAGATCATGATAATTTAGAATCCTCAAATTCATTATGAAAAAATTATGGAAACTACTATGTTGGAGTAAAAAATTTAATTAAAAAAAAAATTCTCAATTACTCAGTGGGGTTGCTTAAAAGTTAAAGCAACCTTTGGAGCAGAAGGAGGTCTCTACATACCTTTTAAGGAATATACAGAACTGATAATTTCTGATCTAATGTCCAATCCTTACTTTTTTTGTGCACCACATTATTATGTATCCACTTAGATTCTGGACAAATGTAGATGAGCTGGCAATTTTGGGTTTAGCAGTGGGAGCAGTGCCTTGTTAAACAAGACCCTCCTGATGTTTTCAGCAGGGAACCAGGGTAAACAGTTAAAAGTAAGCTACCAGAAAAAAAATCAAAATCGACATCAGCAAAATTCAAGATAGACATCCTATCAATAGAAAAGAAATGGAACAAAAAGAAGAATTGGAAAAGTATACAAAATGGGTGTTACCAAAACAAAAAAGACAACAGCAGATTATATTCTTCTAAATAACTACAAAAAGTTATATTCAAGTAATAATAATCAGGAAAAGGAAGTAGATGCTGTAGTGTTTAACAAACATGAAGATAATCATCTTGAACAGCAAGCAACTTCAAGTAGATATGGCAAAACATGGAGGGAATTGGACAATGAGACTAGTTTCTGCTTATAAACCCACAAAAGGTTATACTAGGGAAGAAGTGGAGGAAGTTTTGAGTCATGATACAAAGAAAAAGGAAAAGTTAGTCCTTATTGGGATCTTAATAGCAGAGCAGAATAGGAAACTAATACCAGATATAGATAGAAGTATGTTGAGAAATTTTGAGAAAAGAGCAAAACTAATACCAATAGTAACCAATAATACCATTCTTATCCTACTCAAAACCATTGGGTTTTGAGTAGGATAAGAATGGTATTATTGGTTACTATCTTGTCCTACTCAAAACCATTGGGTTTTGAGTAGGACAAGAATGACTTTCATAGTGAAAAGAAAAATATGTAATAAAGTTTTTAAAAAGGACCAAAGTGGAGCAGATTTCAGAGGTGAACTATACACTCAAATATACAACTATTGATAGAGAAAAATACTATTAAAAATAATCAAACCTTGGAGTGGCAGACTCTAAAGAAAAAATTGATTGATTCAACCAAAGAGATATGAGGTGAAGCAGAGAAGAAGAAGGTAAGAAAGGTTAGTTATATTTAAAATCAGCACAAAAGTCATGGGAAGACTGGCAAAAATATAGAACATAAATATCAAGATGTCAAAATATTCTGGAGACTAACGAAAAAGCTTAGAAATGAAGGAAAGAGTATTGTAAAAAGAAGCAGAGATGACAAAGGTGAAATAAAAACTAAAGATAAAGGTATCTGAGATGTTTGGAGCAATTACTTTGAAAGATAGTTAAATGAATCAAGAGGTGACAGAAGAGTGGCTGAAAATAATCAAAAGGAATGCGATCAGGAGTACATAACAATACCTGAGGTGGAATAAGTCGTCAAAAACCTGAACTGTGGAAAGGCAGCTAAAGCATATGATTCCACATTAACTCTTCCTGAGTTTTGCTATGCCTGTACCATTTACATCATTCATGCTATCATCAAATCATCAATGACTTCTTTCAGCAGATCACTCACCCATTTTTTCATAACTTTCTCACTGCTCTTTCACATTATCTTTCTTCACTATCAGAAGAATGTTCATTCTCTTGTTACAATCTCACTATCCTTACCCGCAGTCATCTACACATCATTTGCTCATCAAATCAACATTCAAGTCTCTCTCTCATACACACACACACACACACACACACACACTTTCCATCTACTTTAAAAATTCTCAACTTATTCACATAATCTAACAAATACACATAGAATACCTCACCATATTTCACAATACACTAACAGACAAAAAAGCCACCATCTTGTTTTTGATGCCCATCAGGCTACATTGTTCCATCTTTAAAGAGTTGGGAAGAAATCTGAAATAAACACACACACAACAAATGCTACAAGCACTCAACTTCTACAACAGCTCTCACACAAACACATAAAAACCCAGTTAATTAACAAAAAAAATGTTTGTACTTGAAGAATATTCAGTAAGCAAATCTGCAAGCATAACAAATTTTATTAGTTTCTCACATGGTGTTGTGCTTCTTCAGAAATGCAAAGAAACAAAATACTGAAGGATGGTGAATAACAAAGCAAGTTTCATTTTATGAAAGTTAAAAACGTTAAATGAATTCCATAATAACTATGGAACCTCCATAGCTCAAGTCAGTTTGACAAAGCCCTTTGGATGAAAAGACATTGATTCAAATCCTATCTATGATGTGAGGAACCTTTATTAGGGCTTTGAATTAAAGATGAGTTAGCTGGTCTCATATGGAGGTGGAGGCCCCCCCCCCCCTCTGGAAACTTGGATTTTTTTTTATCCCTGAAAACAAGCAAACCTGCTCCATGAACACACATCTATAGACATAAAATACTTACCCTCTGACAGATGCAGCTGAGAAGTGGCAAACCAGCTGCATTAAATTGCCTAAAATCCCTAATTAGAAGACTCAATCCATATTAAGGATGGATGGAATAATAATAAAACAACAACAACAAACATTATGCATTCAATATCACATGGGAGTGTTGCTATTGAGCTGGTTAACATATTGCATATGATATTTTCCTAACTTTGTCAAGTTCAAATTTCTTATAATAAAGAAGATAAGTGGTCATTTTCTGTTGTATTATGGCCATCAAATCGTTTCTGAAACATCCTTAAATGTACAGATGTAACCATTTAAATTCAGTGCAAGATATTTGTGTTTAGTACCAAATAACTTCATATTACTTAACCTGCAGCATTTTTGACTTCATCTAAAGTACCTTTTACCAGACTCCCTACAAGTCTGCAAGATTCCTTAACTAAACTGAATAACTCCTGTAACAAATTTGACATGAAATTAGCAATGAAAAAAAAGTAAAATAAAGATTATAAAAACAAAAAAAAAAAACAAGAACATTGAAAACATCAACTTTATCTCGAATATCATAAAAAACGCAGGAGGGGAAAAAACTTTTTATACATTTTTCAGTGAAGATAGCAAGTAAACTGCATCTTGAATGTAGAAACCATAGGAAGAAGGAAAAAAACTCTACTATTTAGGCATTTTTCAGTGAAGATAGCAAGCAATAACAGATAAAGCAAAACTGGTATGGTGGAGAGTCAAATGAACAAATTTAGAAATCAGAGTGAAATCAATCAAAACACTAGCTGTATACAATACGGTGTTCAAACCAATATTATGTATAGATCTGGTTGGGTTAGAAATAAAGCATTTCATCAAAGACCAGAAACTAGAGATATGAGACTTCTGAGAAAAATTAGGGGAGTGAACAGAATGCATCAATGGTAGAATCATATCAAAAATGAAGATATTAGGAAGGAACTCAACATGTGAATATTTAGGAACATGTGAACAGAGATAATCTCAGATAGTATGGCCACTTAAACAGAATGGAAGAGGAGGGATTAGCAAAGCATATGTTTGATGGCAGGAAACACCAATCCAGACGAAGATCAAAATCGTAGTGGAATTATGCAGTTAGAAGGGTCTTAGAAGGCTGAAATATAATATCTAACAACTGAAGTTCTGATATATAACACACTAATATGAAGGAATATTGTTAATAGAAAGTCAGTAATAACAAACTTTATAGCACTAACATAGTACCCTGTACACTGCTTCAGCATCAGCATACTTATTACGAAGGTCTAAACATCATCATCATCATCAAATTCCTGCCATGTACCCTCAAGGGGTGTACAGGATATGACAGTACTACATGAAAAAATTACATCATTACTAACTTCCTATCTACAATTTTCCTCCAAATCAGTCTTACTTGTTAAGATACCAACATTATCAGATCTTATATTTCTATCATCTAAGGCACTTTGTACCGTATCAATCCACCAATATCTTGGTCTTCCGCTGGGTCGTTTTCCTACCAACCTGACAGAGAACACTTGTTTTGCTAATCTTTCCTCTCTCATTCTATTTAAGTGACCATACCACCTGAGATTAGCTCTGCTAACGCATTCCTGGATGCTGACAATGTCAAGTTCTTTCCTAATATCTTCGTTTTTAATATGATATTGCCATCTGTTCATGCCTCTAATCTTTCTCAGGACTCTCATATCTGCGGTCTCTAGTCTTTGGTCAAGTGTTTTACTTCTGCCCCAGCTCTCATATCCATAAGTTAAAACTGGTTTAAACACTGTCTTGTATACAGCTAATTTAGTGTTCCGACTAATTTTTCTCTTATTCCATATGAATTTATTCAAGTGATTTCCGACCATACCAGCTTTGCTGATTCTGTTGTCTATTTCCATATTTAATTTACCATCTTCAGTAAAAATCGTGCCTAAGTAGCTGAAATGTTTTACTTGTTCCACAGGTTCTCCATTCACAACTGTGTTGTGAATGGAGAACTGAAATAAAGACATTTTCAATGATTCTGCCTATTTTCATTGTCTTTGTCTTTTTATTGCTGACCATCATACCATATCTATTACAACAGCTATTCAATTTAGTCAGAGAATCTTGCAGACTTGTAGCGGATTTATTTAGAAGTATAACATCATCCGCATAAAGCAAAGAGCTGACATTAACATCTCCAATTTTGATATCATGTTTAATACCACTTTCCTTCATAATGTGATCCATATAGATAATGAATAACAGAGGGGATAATGTACATCCTTGTCTCACACCAGATTTAACATCAAACCATCTTCCTGTACTTCCTTCAATTCTAACTGCTGACTTACAACTCAAATAAAGACTAAGTATTGCTTGATATAATGCCCCATTGACACCATATAACTGCAGCGTATTGAATAGCTTCTCTCTTGGCACCTGGTCATATGCCTTTTCCAAATCGACAAAACTTAAATACAGATCTTTGTTATATTCCCATGCTTTCTCGACTGTTTGTCGTAAAGTGAAGATCTGATCCTGACAGCCTCTATTTGGCCTGAATCCAGCTTGTTCTTCACCAAGCTTTTCTTCCACAATTCTTCTCAACCGTTTTTCAAGTATACTTGCATAGATCTTGCCAGGAACACTCAGTAGGGAAATACCTCTGTAATTCTCACATGCAGATTTATTTCCCTTTTTATATATGGGTATTATGAGAGCTCTACTCCAATCATCGGGAATTCGTCCCTCTGTCCAGGCTTTCTGAACTATGCAGTGCAGCCACTGTAAGACTTTTATACCACCATACTTCAGCATTTCTGCTCTAATATCATCTACTCCTGCTGCCTTTCCACATTTCAAGCCTTTGATGGCTTTTTCTACTTCAAGTATGGATATGTATTCCTGACTGCATGCCTGGTCAGTGTTTTTTTATCACTGTGCTGTCATCACTGCTTGCTTCATTTAGCAGTTTTTCAAAGTAATTACTCCATACTTCAAGGATATCTTTTTCAAGGATATTTGTCATTATTATTAGCTTTGCTCTTTTCTCCAAATTTTCCCAAAATATTTTTGTATGTCTCACAATCATTTCCTACTCTGCTATTTAGGTCCCCAACAAGGACCAACTTTTCCTTTTTCATTGTGTCAGTTGCTTTTTCTAAAGCCTCAAAAAATTCCTCCACTTCTATCTTAGTAGAACCTTCTGTGGGACCATAGGCACAAATAAGTCTCATTGTCCAGTTCCCCATTCTCATATTTGCCCACATTACTCTACTTGAGACTGACTGCCATTCAAGAAGATTAGCCTTGTATTTTGTGTTGAATACTATGGCTACTCCTTATTTTCCTTGATTGTCATTGCCTGAATATAACATTTTGTATTTATTTCTCAGAAAGATCTCACCAGTTTTGGTCTTTTTTGTTTCAGTCACCCCTATTATGTCGATCTGGTACTTATCTAATTCCTCAGCTAGCTCCATTTCTTTGCCATTCAGGCTTCTTACGTTGATAGTACCGATCTTTAACTCTGGTAATGTTGAGTTGGGGTTTGTTTTCAGATTTGTTCCAGTAGCTGACTTTTCGCTGTTCGCCCTGGTTCCCTGGCGAAAACAACGGGGGCCTTGTTTAACCGGGCGACGCCCCAGCCGGCATGAAATTTTGTCATGTTGTACCATCATTTTTTATTTTGGTTTAACCAATAAGAATACAATTTGGTCGGCTAAATCCCAAATTGCCAGCCCATCCTCGTTCGTTCAGTATCAAAGTAGATACCCAACAGGGTGCACCACGAGAAGGTGAGGATTGGACATTAGGTCAGAAGCCCTGGTCGGTTCTCCGCATTTCTTTAAAGGCTATGTGGAGGTCTCAGTTATACAGCTTTGACCCTTAAGCACCCCAGGTCTAAACATTGACCTTCATAATAAGGTCATCAGGATTACCCCCATCCACACCCAAAAAAAGATACAATCTACAACATGATTCACTAAACAATGTTATAGCATTACCCTAGCCTGACCTCTGGCAAAAGAAATAGAAGTAAAACTAAATAATTATAAATTGATTATACACCAAAGGGGTGCTTAAGGGTCAAAGCTGTATAACTGAGAGGAGACCAATAAAACTGGTAGCCAATAATCTACTACTTAAGTGATTTCTAATTATGCCCAGTTTCTGTGTAGGAACAACTCTACTATTCTATGAGGCTGGCCAACATGGGATGAAAGCACTTATGTTTCTCATGTCCTAGATAGAATTCAAACCCATGTCTTTCCAATCAAAGAAAGCACAGTTTCACTTTTTAAATATAGGTAATCGCCATGTTTCTTGCATGCTAAACAAAATATCTTTAATTTGTTTGCCATGCAAAAAACATGATTATTTTATGGTACTTCCTGCATGCCAAACATGGAGTTTGGCATGCAAGAAGTACCACAAAATTCTTTTGTTTAGCTAATTATCATTTATAGCTGTATTTATTTTTTAATAATAATTTTGCACATATAAAGTTGTAGACATAAATCACATTATCACCATGGTTGCACTAAAAGACAAGCCAGTAACCCTGCCCTAGTGATTAAATATGGGACTTCTTTCAAGCCACTTGGGCTTACAATAAGCAGGGTAGTGGTCTAACTCTGAAAGATGAAAATCACTTACCACCTAAAAATCATTTTTGTAAACATCCATGCCATAGTGGAATTCAAACCCATAGCCTGGAAACTGAAGATGCTATGCATTTGACATGTATCAGTAAAATATAATTTAAATCATATCAAATTAAGCAGAAGATATGAAAATGTTTAAAAGAATTTTTTTTTTTCTGATATAAGATTTTTAAAAAATATTCTTACTTGATGCTTTGAGAACCCAGTTGGCTGGTTCTGAACATTTTAATGCAGTATCACTATTGTATATAGGTATAATATTTTTAGTAAATTTATTTCTGGGACGAGATGCATCAAAACAAGAAGGTGATATCCATTCATCTTCAGTTAAACTAGAAAGACGTGGTAATTCATAAAAAATTGTCTAGAGAAGGAAAAAAAAAAATGCAAACTAAGTTTTATATACAACACAATCACATTTTCATGATGCCACTTTCTATTTATATACATTATTCTACAAAATGTCATTCATGAAATTAGACCAGAAATACTGAAGTATAGAGGTATAAAAGTCTTTCAGTGGCTGCACTGCATAGTTCAGAAGCATTCTCCCTGCAGCTACACAATACTGATTAAATACTGAGGTCAAAATTTAAAAAAAAATGAAATAAATAAAAATAAGTGAATAGTGTTTCAGAGGAGAATGATAGATGTCATTTAGGAAAAATGTTTGTATCAGCTTAACAATAAGCATTCTCCACTTCAGAGCTGGCAACATGCTAAAAAGAAATGGAAATCCATGGTTGATAAGGAATCCAAGATACAAGGTCAGTACAAAATACTGAATGAAGAAAAACAAGATGATTCTAATGGCAACATGAGATGACCATATCATATCAGCATGAAATTCTCAAATATCTGTATTTGGAAATGCAAGCAGCCACATGCAACTGCATAAGTGTTTCCATGTGAATTTTCAGTGAAGACCTGTAGCCATAAGCCTTTGTTAGCAACAATGAATGCACATCCTTGATTGGTATGGGATAAATCACACAGTACATGGACTCCAGAGCAATAGCAATGGGTTATGCTGCATGATTTTACAGTTTGACAAAGAAGTCTGGTTGTGAAGAAAGCCTGGTGAACACTCCCTGAATATTCTGTCTTCACAATAAACTTTGGAAGTGGCAGTGGTAATGATGCAAATTACTTCTCATAGCATGAAGCACTGGATGCACTGGTCAGAGTGTATGGAATCATAATTGCTTGGTCCGACCTTAAGTTGGTACCAACCCTTTTTAAGACATCTGCGATGCCTTAAAGGATTGGTATCAACTTAAGGCACGGTTCAACACAATAATGATCAATATCACAAAACAATGATTCTAAACATGTTTAGAATCATTGTTTTGTGAATAGAAAGAGAATAACATCAGAACATTATGGCATCCAGCAAAATGCCCCAACTCACAATAGAGAATATTTGTGAGATGAACTGGAATGCAGAATTGGAGGTGCAGTCAAGATATCTTATTGGAACTTACTAATGCTTTTAAGGAGGGGAAGTAGAGCACAATACCATCAACTTTCTACCTGAAATTATTAGTCATCTGTGACATAATAATGTTATTATGATCAAAAATAGACAAATTGTTATCAATTTCTGTAAATAAAGATATTTTGGTTATGTCTATGTGTGTCCCATGACTTCTGGTTGGAGAATGCAAAATTGGTTGAAAAATCTGATGTGTCAGGAAATATCAGGAAAATATTATAAAGGAACAAATTATTTTTGTAAAATCTATAAAGTTTACAAGTATACATAAAATAAAATTCATACAGAGCTACCCCTAATTCAAACCAACTCTGAAGGCTAATAAAATAGTAAATATTAAAATTGTACTGATTAAATTTTATTTATTTTTTAGATATAATTGAAAAAATAAAATGATATAAGTAAAATATGTAACATTCAGTAGATTTATTAGCTTTTAGTTTGGCTGAGATGAGACAGCATTGTATCAAATAAATCTTGAAAACGAAATTTTATCTTCAAAAGGAGCTACATAAATCCTTCAGAAATCCTAATCAATTAGAAGTACATAATGCCATATGGTATTATATAATTTTCCAATTATCCATTCTGTTAAATAATGGCTGGATAATTGGAAAATGCTAGACTAATTTTTCCAGCCCTTTGATCTGAAAAATTAGGATAGCAGTTTCATGATTCAATGCTCATGCCTCTTACACTGGCATCTATTCATGTTTTAATATTATTTGTTTCTGAAGCAGGGGCGGCTCGTGCATAGGCACTGTGGAACTGTGCACGAGCACCCCCAATTTTTCTCGATATATAACTATATTTATCAATTTATTTATATTTGCTTGTAATGTTTAATTTCATCATCAACAATCCTATACAATTCTCTTATTTTGTATAAAAAATAATAAAAATCTATCTTGTAGCACTTAGGAGGGCAAAGGACGCTAGCAGCACTGTCTTTACCACAATGTCATATTGCTAGTATTTGCTAAGCATGCAAGCATATGCACATCACAGTGAGATGCGAGCTATTAGCGTAATGCGGCACTGTATGTCGAGCAGTTCCACTGTTGTTTATATGCAGTTTGCGCCAGTAGTAGAGTGTTCATAGTGCTTATCGTGTTTACTCCGTCTCTTTAAATATTTGGACATTACAATTAAAGGAATGGATTTTATTTTTAAGTAATTTTGAATTATACTAAACTGTATAATTTTATCAATAATAAACATTTTTTCATGAAACAAAACAAGAAGAATATATTTTATTTTTAAGTAATTTTGAATTATACCAAACTGTATAATTTTATCGATAATAAACAATATTTTTTCATGTTTAATTTTTTTTTTTAATTTTTACCATAATTTTGATATTTTATCCAAACACATGCACTGTACTTACAGTGTATATGTGTTTGGATAAATGTACTTAAAGTGTGTATGTATATTTCAAAAGTTGCAGCACCCCCACGATTTCAAGCCATGAACCGCCACTGTTCTGAAGTTATCTGAGAAAGATCATCCACATATTCAAATAAAAAATTAACTACTTCAAAGTGAGAAGAAGAAGAAGAATTATGAAAGGATAATTTTTATAAATGCCAATGGTAAGAAGATGACAGAGGAAGAAGAAATAATTTAGTTACTAAGTGATCACAATTTAATAGTGTAGAGATTTTGCAGTTGTTGATGTGACTGAAGTAAAAACTGATGAACTGGCAGTGCTTCTGATGACACTGTTCAATCTCAGCTCTGACAAGGTCCCAAGGGAGTGCAAAGAGAATAAGACAGTTCCATTACACAAAGGTGGGTCCAAGAGAGAGACAGTCTGGCTCCCACTGATGATGCATAGCATCATACATGTCCATAAGGATATGTACATTACATTATAGGATACTAAGGTAATTGATGTGAAGCGATTAGCCTCTATATACAAGTAGTTGTGTTGTGAAGTTACTTCATAGGCAAACTTTGTTTGCTTGCACCTGGATAAAGGATGAAACCAAGAATATAATTTCTTGGTATCTTTAATTTATAGTATAACCAAGTGAAAAAACTTTCAATAGCAGTATACAATACAGTGTTCAAATCAATTTTAATTTATGGATCTGAGAGCTGGGTTAGAAATAAAACAGCTGCCCAAAGACTACAAACCACAGACATGAGAGTTCTGAGAAAAATTGAGGAAGTGAATACATGGCATGAATAGTAGAATCATTAAAACTGATGATATTAGAAAAAACTTGACCATCATCAGCATTCAAGAACATGTGAACAGAAATAATCTAAGGTATATGATAACTTAACATTGGAACATGGAATGTTAGAAGTATGAATCAAGGTAAACTGGAAATAATAAAGATGGAAATGGAGCACAAGAAGCTGGATATATTGGGAATAAGTGAACTCAAATAGAAGGAATGGGCCATTTTCAGTCAGGGGACTATATAGTGTATTACTCAGGAGATGAGATGAGTCGTAAAAATGGAGTATCTTTCTTACTCAGGAAAGAATGGCTAGGTATGTATTAGGTTATAATCCAGTGAGTAACAGAATCATTTCTCTCAAAGTCAGTGGACATCCAATGAATATGACCATCATACAGCACCCACTACAGAGGCACCAGAAGAAAACATAGAAGAATTTTATGCACCAAAGAGAGAGATTTATGGCTACTTATCGGAGATTGGAATGCAAAAGTGGGAGAAACTGAGGAACAAGGAATACCAGGTCATTTTGGTTTAGGTATTCATAATACTGCAGGGAAGAGACTAGTTGAGTTTTATGCAGAGAATTCTTTGTTTGTTGCTAACACATGCTTTAAACAGCACAAACAGATTGTACACATGGATATCACCTGATGGACAATACAGAAATCAAATTGACTATATACTTGGACAAAGAAGATGAAGAAATGCAATTCAGTCTGTTAAGACTTTTCCAGGTGCAGACTGTGGAACAGACCATGTATTATTTGTGGCTATGATACATGTGAAATTAGGGAAACTGAAAACAATACAAATATCGATCAGATATGATCTTATAAACATACTGGCTGGATATAATATTAATATACAGAACAGATTCAACACACTTAATTTGTGTGAAAGAGAACCAGATGAACTATGGGAAGAGACTAAAGATATAATTAAAACAGAAGTAAAGAAGAATATTCCAACAGTTTGTAAGAAGAAGTCTAAATGGCTGTCAGAAGATGCCATCAAAACTGCTCAGGAAAGGAGGAAAATGAAGGCCACAGAAAATTTGCAGGAAGTACAGCATTTGAATGCAGTTTCAATGACAAGCCAGAAGAGACAAGGAAAAATACTTTAACCAGGAATGCCAACAAATGGAAGACCAAAACAAGAAAGGAAAAACAAGAGATCTTTTCAAAAAGATCAGGGAACTGACAGGGAAGTTCAGCACCAAGGTGACAATATTGAAAAGTAAACACAAAGGATATCTTACAGAAGTGCAGACATCAAAGAAAGATGGAAAGAGTATACAGAATCCCTTTACAGAAAGGACTCCAAAATTACTGAGAAATTTGAAGAGCAGGATTATACACAGGAGCCAGTACCACTGAAGAGTGAAGTGAGGTGGGCACTACAACAGCTATCTAGTAAGAAAGCACCAGGAGGGGATGGAATACCTATTGAGCTGCTCAAAGCTCTGGGAGAAGAGGCAGCTAAAATTTAAACAGCTCTATGTCAACGAATTTGGATCACAACTACATGGCCTAGGGAATGAAAAAAAAAAAAAAAAAAAAACAGTTTATATATATCTTTATTGAAGAAAGGCAATGCAAGAGTGTGAAAATTACAGAACTATCGCACTGATTTCTCATGCAAGTAAAGTCTTACTAAGATCATTCAGAAAAGACTGAAATGCCAGATGAACAGGCAGGATTTTGAAAAGGCAGAGGAACAAGAGATCAGACCACCAATGTGAGATGGATAATAGAAAGAGCACAGGAAATCAAAAGAATGTCTACCTTTGTTTCCTTGAAAAAAAAACAATGGGAGTACCTGAGCATTTCATTATCCTTCTGAGGAATATTTAGTATGAACAAGAAGCCACTGTCCGAACAGATCTTGGAGAAACTGAGTATTTCACAATAGGTAAAGGGGTATGGCAAGGATGTATTTTATCTCCATACCTGTTTAAGTTGTACAGTGAATACATTTTAAGAATGGCAGGGTTGGAATTAAAATTGGCAGAATATTAATAATTTGAGGTATGCAGATGATACCACCTTGCTAGCAGAATGCAAAGAAGATTTGGAGGAACTTATTATGAAAGTTAAAGAAGAAAGTGCTAAATATGGCTTCAAACTTAACCTCAAAAAGACAAAAGTTCTGGCAACATGTGAACTTAATGATTTTGAAGTAGATGGGGAGAAAATGGAAGTAGTTAACAATTTTGTGCTCCTAGGATCCTGAATTGATAAAGATGATTGTACTGGAGAAGCTAGAAGATTATTACTTGGAAAGAAAGCAATGACAAATTTAAGCAAGATCTTAAAGCCTCGCAACAAAAATCAGAATCGTGAAAGCAATGGTATTCCGTGTGGTACTGTATGGATGTGAAAGTTGGACCCTGAGAAAGAGTGAAAGAAGGAAGATACATGCATTTGAATTATGGGTTTGGAGATGCTTACTAAGAATACCATGGACTGCAAAGCAAACCAATAAATCAGTGATAGACAGAATAAAGCCAGATTCCTCCCTTGAAGCTATGATCATCAAGCAAAAATTGTCATACTTGGGACATATTATGCAAACAAACGACAGTCTGGAGAAGATGATGATGCTTGCTAAAGTTAATGGAAGCAGGAGGGAAGACCAAGAATTCGATGGGTGGATGGAGTTAAAGAAGCAACTGGAATGTACCTGGAAATTCTGAAAGATATGGCCAAGAACAGATCTGAATGAAGAGTGTATGTTCATAGAATCACCAGGAGTCGAAAACGACTCGATGGAACATAACACACACACACACGATAACTTAAACACAATAAAAGAGGAATGGCTACAAAACAGGTGTTTGGTGCCAGGATGGTAGGAAAAATAACCTGAGGATGATCAAGATCCAGGTGGATTGATGCAGTTAAAAACCTAGTCTTTTACTTTACAGACCTTCTGCATTTCAACAAAATAGCATAAAAGAAAATACATTAATATATATAAATAGAAAATAGCAAGAGTAACATAAATATATTTGCAAAATCATTAGGAATTATGAATAACTGCTAAATGTATTGAAGAATATCGTTCATATTTGTGAATTTATCAAAATCATCGATCATTATATATATTCTTCAATATTAAATGATTGTTTTAATTAATGAATATGTTTTGACCAGCAGGTAGAGGTTAGTCACATGATGTCCAGATTATGTCATGTCATGCATTTACTGTTAGGAAGGGTTGGTCACGTGATGTCCCACTATGCATATATATAACAATCTCGTTATCACATAAGCAACAGATCTGTGAACAATGTTATTCACGGAATCAAAATACTGGAAATGTACTGAGAACTAAACATTGTAAATTATGTCAGTTATATGTTGCACAAACTGAATAAGAATTCTGCAATAGGGACTGATGATATATCATAACAGATGCTAAGAGAGTGCTTAGCTGAATTTGCTATTCCTTTGACCTTATTCCAGTTATATAATTTGAGTCTCAGAACAGGAAAGATTCCACAGCAGTGAATAAATGTATGTTCATTCCATTGTAAACGGGTATACAAAAGACTGATGTATCCAACTACTGATCTATTAGTCTCTCTGAAGTAGAGGGTGTGTGTGTGTGTGTGTGAAGATTTTGAAAAAGTCTGTTAGAGCTTGCATACAGAAATGGAATGACAGAAAATCTATACTCTGCAATGAATAGCATGAGTTTACTAAGGAATAGTCATATTTCAGCAACTTGCTTACATTACATAATAATATTACTGCTAAGTTAGATGAGGGGGGGGGGAATGGACACTCCCCCATGATACTTTTGCACTTTAAGGCTTTTGACAGAATACAACTGGGAAAACAGTTGCATCAACTGGAGAATATGGGATTGGATTATAAAATATTAGTGATAAGAGAATAGCTGATTGACAGATATCAAAAAAGTGGTATATGGAGGAAGTGAATTTGCCAGATTTAGGATAACCAGTGGTGTACCACAATGATCAGTCCTTGGTCCATTGTTATTCAATCTATATATTAACTGACAATGGGAAGGATTTGATAGGAGGCATATAGCTATTTGCTGATGATGCAAAGATAGTCAAGGTAATCAAGAATGCAGCTCATATACAGTACTTGCAGAAAGATTTGAATAAGCTAGAATTTGAATTGTGGACATGTGAAAATGGCTATTAGTTCAAATGTTAGTAAATGTAAAGTCATGTACTTCAGTGTGATTAGATATTCAATCATATTATATTGGGGGGGGGGATTATGCTAGAAAGAACTGGTCAGGCTGGGGATCTTGGAATTTTAGTAGATAGGAAGTTGAAGGTCATGGGCTATATAGCAAAGATTGCAAATACAACTTAGAGAATAATTGCAATTCTGAAATGAACCTTGACATATAAAGACAAAGAAGTCATTTTGCCTCTTTACAAGTAACTTTGATAGAGCTCACTTAGACTATTGTGCTTACTGGAATCTTCTAGTTTCCATGGTTCTGATACAGTGGGGAGAGAGAGAGTACAAAGGAGAATGCTAAAGATGATATTGCAACTGTGGAATACAAATTATGAAGACAGATTAAGAATTTGACTGCAAACAGACAGACACTGGCAAACAGAAGAAAGAGAGGTCATATGATTGAGACTTACAAACTTCTGTAAAGGTCATACAGGATACCAGTAGATGGAACTTTTCATTTTATGAGGGTGGGAAAAGAATGAGGGGACATCCTTGGAAGTTGAGAATGAATGCCATCAAGAAGGAGATGAGAACTCAATTTTTCTCTCATAGAACAATGCATGATTGGAATGGATTGCAATTGGATTGGAATGGAGGTGAGTGCAAATAGCATGAATGAGTCCAAGAACATGAATATAGCTGGTGTGGGTAATATGTGGACTACCTCAATGAGTCCCTGACTCCCTGGAGATTTCTCTTAATAATAATATGCCAGAAACTAGTTAAATATTTGTAATGAAGTATTTATAAAGCCTGAAGAGGTTCCTAATAAAACAATAAGTTTACAAGAATGCACAAGAAAAAATTCATTATTTGGAAGCCAAGGCTTTAAAAGATGTAATTGTAAAGGAAATTGTAAATCAAACAAATGTAGTTGTAAAAGTGAAAACAATGTAATTCAAAATGTCATAATAGTTTACTATGCTTAAATAATAAGTAATTTGAGTTTTTCTGTTTAAAAAAATGTTTAAACAGATATTTGACAATCCTTTAGAATTCCTTTTTTGATAACTATTTTTTATTTTTTTTTAAATTTTTGTGCAATATAATTTTAAGCATAGAATTGTTTTTTATTGTGTCAGTTCAATGTAAGAATCATTTTTTTATTTGATTGCAGTATTTTAAGTTTGCAATATTTAATCAGAATCAATCAGCTAATGCCTATTTGTTCCCATATAGGGAGTAGGCGGGGCTGTTTACCCTATCTAACTTTTGGAGACTGGACCGTTCAATAAGTGGGCAGTTCAATCTCCACTGGTAGCCAATCAGAGAGATAGCTGGCCCAAGGCTATCACTGATTCATCGGTACGCAGTGAAGAAGGCGGCAAGCTAGTGCCGCCATCTCGTGGTCCCTAACCCTAACACAATATTTTTAATGTCTATAAATAGTGTGGGTTCGACGGTCGATTTTCTTGAGTTTACGGGACGAAAAACCTGCTAGCCCGTGCCAGAGATTGACTAACTTGGGAACAGGTCGAAAAAAGGCTTAGAAAAATTTCCTCTAATCGGTGACTAGATTTGAACCACCAAATCCTTTCTTCATACGGTCAAGCATCATAGAGTGCAAACGCCACTTCTACTGAGCTACACAGGCTCTTTGCAATATTTAAAGTATTGTATTTAATCATTATTATTTTTTTTTGTTGTTGTTGTTTTATTTGTTTTTGGATACAATTGAGTCAATAAATTTGTCTCAATTATTTAACATTTTATTAATAAATTAAAAATGTATCCAATGATTAAAGAGTAAATTTTTAAAATTTTATGCTTTTTTATTAATTTTTTATGATATCTGGATTATGTGAATCATATTAACTAGTAGTGACTGGAAATTACTGGAAACTACAAAAATTTACCATCTATACTCACTGTCTGGTATTGCACCTCCTCACATCAGAAGGACTACAGAGAGTAGATATGTGGGAAACAACAACTAAATGATGAACAGCATCCTTTGTATGTTGCAGTACATAAGAGGCTAAGATCAAGAAAAGTTTTATTCACTCAGTGGAACCGTTGGTTAATTCCATAAAAGCTACAAGGTCAACAATGTGGCAAGAACAATCTCCAGAGGCTCCGAACTTAAACAAATCTCTTCCTTCCAGCTTACATCTAGACTGGCAGAGATGGAAGACATTGAATAGACTTCGTTCCGGAATGGGCAGATCAAAGCAGAATGGCCAGATGGGGCTACACAGACAATGACTCATGTGGTGAAACACAAACCATGTATCATCTTCTGATTTTTTTGGCTTTGTGAATAATTAATGCAGCATAATGAAACAGCTTTAAAGTATATTAATCACTGGAAATCTCACATTTTATGTTTTTGTGTAATATTTTATGCAAGTGACATTTTTGTCTTTTAATGTATGCTCTTATGTTTTCTGTAGTTCGCACATGAAATAAATAAATACTTGAAATTATGCACAATCACAGGTAATTTTGATAAATAGTAAAATTTTCGTTTTTATTAATCATATTCTCCAAAATATTAGGTGATTATTCATAATATCTGAATTAATCAAACTGACTATACACATATATATACTAAGAACTGAAAAATAATTACCTCTAAGCTGAAATGAGCAAGA
Source organism: Typopeltis vanoorti (assembly GCF_054136105.1). Taxonomy (NCBI): domain Eukaryota; kingdom Metazoa; phylum Arthropoda; class Arachnida; order Uropygi; family Thelyphonidae; genus Typopeltis; species Typopeltis vanoorti. The sequence continues at coordinate 86,708,216 of NC_143565.1, forward strand.
GGATGAAATGCAAAAAAATAGAAATCTTCCATCAGCTTTTGCCTATTTCTGGAAAGATTTCTGAAATAAACAATTGCATTTGCTATAATATATCATATTATGCTATGTGAAGTAAACTGCATATAGAATTATTACATGCTAAACCACAAATAAACCACACATCATATCAAGAAACAAAGTAGTGAAATCAGCTTGCTGTACATCACAATTAAGCAAAGGCTCTTCCAATTTCTTTTTACACTCTTCTCCTCATAAGTCTTCTAAATCTAGCTGTTTCCTACTACTTTTATGATTTCATCTGTCTACCTCATCCTCTTGTCGTTCTCTGGAAATCTAAATTTTAGTAAGGGCTATCCATAATCATAGTTTGAGTCGGCACTGAAGTTTTACGACCGGATGCCCTTCCTGACATCAACCCTCGCATTTATCCGGGCTTGGGACCGGCACCTATTGAGGCTAGTTTGCCTCCTTTGGTGGCTGCATAAGACAAAATGACTTAGCAAGATAGGAAAGACTCACCCCTAGCCCTCGAATACTCTAATAGCATCAGGGGGAAGGAGCAAGGAGAGGAGAAAGAAGCAAAGAAAGAAGAGGAGGGACCAGTCTACAGAATAATATAACAGATATATATTACATGAAGTAAGGCATGGTCCAGCATCAGGTACCTCGGGTTTGCCATGCCCGTACTCACTAAAGTGAGCCCTTGAGAAAAGGACGAATATGTGGGAAGAAGGGTCATGCAGATGGATGTGCAAGGAAGGCGGAAGTGTGGGCGGCCAAAGAAGAGATGGAGGGAGCTGGTAGAAGAGGACTTGAAGATGAAGATGGTAGATTGAGGGAGGAGGTGGAGATTGCAAAGGAACAATTTGGCTTCATGCCTGGTAGATCAACAACAGATGCTATCTTTGGGTTACGACAGATGATGGAAAAATATCGAGAGAAACAAAGGGAGCTACATCTGGTATTTATTGATCTGGAGAAAGCATACGATAGAGTGCCAAGGCAAGAAGTCTGGAGGTGTCTGAGGGAGAAGAAGGTGCCGGAGAAATATGTCAGGTTGGTGCAGGAAATGTACAGAAATGTGAAGACAAGTGTTCGGACCTGTTTGGGACAGACAGAAAGTTTTCAAGTAACAGTTGGCTTGCATCAAGGGTCAGCATTAAGTCCGTTTCTGTTTAATATTGTGATGGAGGTGGTAACAGAGGAGGTGAGAGAAGATGCACCTTGGACAATGTTGTATGCAGATGACATCTTGCTGTGTGTAGATTCAAGAGAAGAAGCGGAAACTAAACTGGAAAGATGGAGAAAAGTACTGGAAGAGAGAGGTATGAGACTGAGCAGAAGTAAGACAGAGTATATGTGTTGCGCAGTGGGCGGTGGCCAGGAGTCAGACCTGGAGCTGGAAGGAAATGTCATCAGGAAGGTGAGAGACTTTAGATACTTAGGTTCGACAGTGGAAGAAGATGGAGAAGGTGAGAAGGAAGTGGGATGCAGGATACAAGCAGGTTGGAGGAACTGGAGGGAGATGACTGGAGTGTTATGTGATAAGAGGGTGCCGATCAATCTGAAAGGCAAAATTTATAGGACAGTAGTGAGGCCAGCTATGACATATGCTATAGAAACTGTGGCCCTGAGGAAAAATAACATTAGCAGGATGGAAGTAGCAGAGATGAGAATGCTTAGGTGGATGTGCAGTGTGACCAGAAAGGATCATCTGAGAAATGACTATGTCAGGGGAACAGTGAAAGTTACGAACTTAGGAGCGAAAATACAGGAGACAAGGTTGAGATGGTTTGGTCATGTGATGAGGAGGGAGGACGAATATGTGGGAAGAAGGGTCATGCAGATGGATGTGCAAGGAAGGCGGAAGCGTGGGCGGCCAAAGAAGAGATGGAGGGAGCTGGTAGAAGAGGACTTGAAGATGAAGAACTTGGATGTGGTGACAGCCCAAGACAGGAAGGTGTGGAGGAGACTCATAAGAAACAGTGACCCCACTTAAGTGGGAGAAGCTGCAGAAGAAGAAGAAGAAGAAGTAAGGGCTATCCATCTGTCAACTGTTCATCTTGGCTACATAGTCAATCCAGCTGCACTTTAATTGTTTGGCTTTGTGAATAACATGGACAAAATTGTCATGATTATTTTTATCTTCCATGTCCCCCACCCCTTCCCAAAACACTTCTCTTCAATACTTATTAGCATACTCTAAATTTCTGCTCTTGATTTTTTTTTTTTTTGAAAAATCAAATTTGGCCACCATATGTTAATTTGCAATAAAATAGAATTAAACTTGAGAGATGGGCAAATCAATCTTCATTCAGTAGCCTAATGTGCAGTAATTATTCCATGCTCTGGTAACTCTTGTCTTTATTTCTAGATCTAGTCTATTATTAAAGTTACAAATAGCAGTACTTTTATTAAATGGGAAGTAATCTCCCTTTATTTCTGTGCAAAGAAAGGAAGATTAATTTCTGCTATTTGACTTTTGTTATAAACAGCTTGGATTATTTGATATATTTAAATTTATACTGTATGCAAGTGGTCTGCTGTAGAAAGGTTTCCCTAAATCCTGCTTGCTCATAAGGTTAGTAAGATTTTGGTTGAGAGCTGAGATTCTATTTTAAATAACATTAATGAACAACTTGTAGTTATGGGAAATACAACCAACTGGCTTATAGTTGTTTGTATCTAATTTAACAATTTTTCTTGGGTAAAAGGATTACCTTTGATTTTAGCCACTGATCTGGAATGGATTTAATGATAACATTGTTGTAGAGTTTCACTAGAGTAGATGACAATTCCTTGAATTCAAATTTTAACAGTTCAATATTTCCATATTTTTAGCGATTGGTTTACTTGAGTCTTTAACTGCTTTCCAACTGGCCTAGAAAGATGTCAGTATTCTACAGTTCCTGTTCAGATTATTTTTGTAGGCATAAATCTTATTCCAAATTACTTTTAGATCACATTTCTTCAGACATTTATTTCTGCTTTTGTTAAAGCAGGTTTTCATTTTGAACCTAGCAGCATGTATTCTATTTCACTATCAATTACACTATACAAAAAAATTATATTTTTATTTTAATCCTATATCCAAGCATAAGCAAACAAAGTTTGTGAGCGAAGTATCTTCAAAATCAGGCTCCTAGACTACTTGTATATGGAGGCTGATATCGTAGTATCCCATAATGCAAAACACTTCCCTTTTGAGTGTGTATATTGCTAAGCATTATGGGAAGGGTCACTATCCAGACCACTTTCAACTTCTATTGAGGTTTCATTAGCAGCAGATAGATCCAGGAAGATTGTGAGGTTAATTCAATACCAGTCACATAGTTTTCATAAACAAGTGGTAAAATGGTGTATCATCATATTATGGTGATACAGCCTGGTTATGATATGGTTTGGATGACCTTTCCCATAATGCACTGCAACATACATATTCAAAAAGGAGTATACTGTACATTATGGGATACTGAGGCATATGATGTGAAGGCGGCAGCCTCTTCATATGAGTAACCTTGTCATATTCCATATGCAAACATTGTTTACTTACACTTGGGTAAAGGATTAAAACAACAAAAAAAAATTTGTCCAGTATAATTTCCTTTGTAACCAAGTGGAAAAAATTTTTTCAGCTGTCAAGTTATATGGAGACCTTATATACAACTTCATCATTATATCCTGAATCAGTCTAAAGATATTGCTGTCAACAATAATATATCTGATAAGACTGTTCTTATTTATGTGTTCTCTCCATGTGAATTTATGCATATATTTTAATGTTAATAACTGACTAGTCCACATCCTGAAATGAAGTCTTGCAAGTACTTAACATTAATATTAGTAGTGTTTTGTTTGTTTGTTTTTTCCCCAAAAAAACATTTCTATATTTGGGACTGATTTCCTATTGTGCAGTTTTATTCTCTAATGAGAACCAGCTTTTCCTTTCATCAGCTGCACTCATGACTAAAAAAATAAATTTAAAAAAATCTGCCCTTTCCCTACTAGAGCCTTCTGTGTAGGAAGACCAAGTATACAAATATATGTCACTGTCCAATTTGCTAATCTAAAATTTGCCCACATCACTATTTAAATTATCATTCAGAAACTTTATTTTTAAGTTTGGTATTGTCTTTTTTGTCTCAATCTCAATAATACTACATCTATGGTAGTTCAGTATAGTAAAGTTTCGGCTTGTTAGCGATTTCTTTGTGCAAAAACATTAGGTTTTTTTTTTTTTTGTCCATTCTGTTTAATTTATTATGACCATTCCTTTATTAGCTTCGGTTATAATAATCTTTCTTCTTGTTGCTGGGTAGAGTTTTCAAGAGTTGCTACTTCTTTTTTGTGGAATATTAAGTTTAGGATGTTTAGCTTGAGTAGAGATGTTGTTGAATTAACAATGCTCAGTTATATCTAACTGCGCATTGTTAGAAATTGTAGGTGGCAAGGCAGATTGCATATCTATATTCAATGAACATAACGATTTTTAATTTGGGAGGCAATGACAAAATTAGTGCCTTTAACTGAGGACATTAACAGTTTCTTCTGCTAGTAGTAGTGCTAATTAATTTTAATTGGTTTTTTTAACCTGCAGTTTTGGCTGCAATTTCAGAGATGTTATGTTATAAAGAACAGACCATAATTGTGGATTTATAATTTCAGTTTTTTTTTCTGTAAAGCATCAATAGCATTATTGTTTTGAGGAGTTCAATGAGTAATGTCCACACTAGTGCTGAACTCGTCAATTTCTATATGCAATAAACTTTTGTTGGCCAAAACTTCAGTTTTATTTTCACGTAAGAATAGTACTGGTGTCCTGACATCATTTATGAAAAACTAGCCTATTAAGCCAACATGCTTTGCTAATTATAAATTTTCAGAAAAAAGAAAGTAAGTCCATTTAATTTTCTTCATATTAATTTAAGTCCTAAAAGAACCACAGCAAACAACAGTTATGCATACATGATGATTTCCATTTGGCATAGGTTAGATCAGAAAAGTCAATTTAAAACAATATGGAAAGAGGTTACATTCTTTAAATTTAGTTTTCATTTTGATTTCCATTGTCAAAAAAGTATTGAATAACATGCATTTATTCACTATACTTTTATATAAATAGTGTATGAAACAGCTTATATATGATTTTTTATCTAAATAATTAATGGATATAGTACTATTAGAGGACCGCAGTCCTCCTAAAAACAAACTCATCATCATTTTGAAATATGATGATGAATATTCTGGTATTGTTAAACAGCAGACATTTTACAGCACTCAAAGTCTATAATCTTATTTCAGTGAAAGATCAGAAAATCATTTGCACCTAAGGTATTCCTTAATGCTAGTGCACCAGAGTTTGCTCATGTCTAATGGTGCATTTTAATGCTTTATTTGACTAGCATATCCAGCTCATCTAACAAAGGCCCAAATCTGTATAACAGAACTACAGTAAGTCACATGGTGTCTAACCACATCACCTGGCCAAACATGTTAATAAATCATCCACTATGATAAAAGCTCAGCAGAACTAAAATGTACTGAAACCACAAGTTTAGCCTGATAATCTAGTTAGAAATCAGAATCAATATAAGTATGTAGACTTTGCTGATTCATGAGTATATGACTAAGAGTTTATAAAGTGGACCCCTGCAATAAGATGACAACATTTATTTTAATTGATAGCACGACGTTTCATCCTAACTGTGTTGCATTTCTTCAGGTGTGAACATACAAACTGGTAAACAAAACAGTAAGGACTGACAAAGGTGACAAATGTGATGCCATTATAAAAGAGACTGGTGTTATTTTAAAATATTTCTAATTGTTCAGAATGCCGTGCATGTTTACACATTCATGTGCACATGTTTGGCTAATGAAGGCTAGGTACTCAGATATGTTGATATATGGGTTAATATTTAGATGTTTAAGATTTAATGCCATTTCCAAAGACTCCCAGATTATTCTCTCTGTTGTATCATAGCACCAGTGTAATAGTTCCAATTTATCCCATAAAACTTGATGACTCATTTGCAAAGTATCTTGCAGGTCAGCTGAAGAGAGCACATGCGATGACAAAGCTGAGGCTTCCCCCTTATGGTATTCAATATCTCGAATATGTTCTTCAAATACATTGTTCAATTGATTTTTCTGTCTGTCCATAGCAAGATGACTGGCAATCGCACCATAGTCAAGAAATATCCAGATAATGAAGTAGGCTATGTCAAGGTTTTGTGGATCGGAGTAGTGATCTCATCTTGATAAAGGAGATAAATACTACTTTGACTTTACATTATTTAAGCATTTTTGCTAGTTTTATGGAAACAGAGTTAATATATGGAAGTGTTCATAACTGCTATATATAAATAAATAAATAAATATATATATATATATATATTTTTTTTTTCCCCAAATAGTATTTTAATCTATGCCGAACAACACCTAAATTGGAAGCTTTAGACACCTTTGCTAAGAGTTGCCAAGACATACAAAGTGATATATTCTGGGGCAAATATGGTAAAAGGTGCAATTTGAAATTTTTGAAGAACTACTTAAACAGAAAAATTCCCTCTTTTTGGATTTTCACCTTTAGCTGCACACCAAAAGCAACTTTTGTGCAGAATTTCTGTTTCCTACTGAGTAGCAGATAAATGTTTTGATCTGCAAATCAGTAGTCAGTTAAAAGTATGCATACTCTTATATGCATAAACTTCATAAAAAAGTAAAATAAAATAAAATTTTAAGTGATTCAGATAGTAAAATAAATTTCTTCTAATCCTAATGGTATCCTTCCAGTGCCAACAAACTCAGTGTTCAGTTTACCCCCCAGAAGTTGGGAATGCTCGAGTGATAAGGTCATGTTATTCAAGAATAATAATTTTCAAGAAGAATAATAATTCAAGAATAAAATGAAAAAGACAATTGATCAAAGACTAAAGAGTACTGATATGAAAAGTTTTAAGGTAAATGAGAAAATTGAAAAATACTATCACTGGCAAAGACATTAAAAATAAAGGTATTAGAAAATGACCAGAAATTATTAATATGCATTCACAGCTAATCTAGTGAGGAGGGTATGACCATTTAAAAAGAACAGAACATAAGATTAGCAAAAATAGATGTTTAAGGTAAAAACATCATAAAGCAATCTCATAAGAATATCAAACACCACGATATTGCTGAATACTGATGAAGTCATCTGACTAAAATATAGGGCACAAAAGGGATCAAGTTAAACAAATTAAAAATCTAACAAATAATCAAACAATTCTGGAATAAAATTGCTGATAGAAACTAATAATAAAATGGTGACTGTACAGGACTATCATAGTCCACAGAAAACTCTCAAGAATACATCACAGGAAATGGTGATAGCAATCTTTGATGTATAGCTCATATGTATTTTCTAAATCAGTGTTCCATAGAAACCAAAAGTTGTGATCATTATCACCACTGTTCCACTTCAATGTCTTACTGTCAATACTGTTCCTAGAGTCCTTCCTGTTTTCAGAAAACTAAAGACATTTCCATATCTGCATCTAAATAACAATGCATGAACATCTTGCTACTAGCACAAGTGTACAAACATCTGCTGTCAATAAATTAAAAAAAAAAAAAAAAAAGCTACAATGGCATTAAAATAGTCAATTTAAGTTCTGACTGTATATATATAAAGGTGTGCTGAAATGTTGTGATAATTACCATGAATTGAGGTAGAACCATGTAACTTACACATTATTCTACATATTCCCCACAAAGTGTTATAGACTTGTTACAACACTCTGAGAAAAAAAGTTTCTCCCTTGTTGTACAAAGCAGTCATTTTTGTTCTAGGTATTTAACTGAACAATTCAGCCCCCCCCCTCGTATTAGGCAAAAAATCCATTTGTGATTAAACTACTTTAGGTTTACAGATAAAAAGGCAGTACACAAATTGTCTTTATGAATAATTATAAACATGACACATGACTGCAATTTTCCAAGCACATAAGCTTGTGAGTTGTTAAAAAATCTCATTCAGTACTTACCCACTTTCGGCAGTAGATGCTAAACATATACTAATTGGATGAAATTTATCTAACATTCTTTGACAGTCATTTTCTTCACAGAATTTCAGTAACTTAGATAATGTCATTTGAGCATAAACTCTGGTATTAAAATGTTGAACCATGCACCAAGGAAGAATCAAATATATCCATTTTTCAATTAGTGATTCTGCTTTGTTTCCATGGACTAGAGAACTCAGATGTGCAATTATAGAAAGAAAGGATACAATGCTACCAAGGCGTTTTTCAGCACTCTATTTAAAAAAAAAAAAGACTTGTATAAATAAGTAAATGCTTTCAAAATAATTAACTAATTAGTGACATGGCTGAAATGCAAGTTTCAAATCCAACTACCAAGGTTTTTTCACCTGTTTCTATTAATGATTGTATTAATGCCTATCAGAATAAGGAAGTTTCTCCATTTTTCTCCAATTTAGATTTCATCTTTCCCTAAACATGTTAAATTCAATGTCTTGTCAATAACAAGTAACATACTTTTATTTCTAGAAACCTAATTACTGTTATGAATAAGGTAATAATACTATCTGTAGAGCCTGATTTGTATGTCAATTAAGTGGATTTTCTGGACAGTTTGTTTGTCTCTCTTGCAAAATGAATAAAGCCAATTTTTGAAAGGGAAAATTCCTGTCACCTCTGCATAGCACTGGCTAACTCAACATGTCAAAGACACAAATAAACTTATAAAGAATATGAACTTATTCAAATTAACCTTGATACTGAGACATGAAATTGCATTTCAGATTTAAAAGAGAGAGGAAGTGGGAATCGCCTTCAAAAATATATAACATAATAAATTGGATTTCGTGAACGGATAATTCGCCATAAACATTTTTGGCATAGGAAAATTCGGCGCAACATTTTTGCCTTAAGATATTTTGCATTAATTTTTGTAAATAATCAATAGATGATAAATTCATTAAAAAGTCCAATTTTTATTAAGGAGAATGTCAGTGATACATAACATAATGAAATCATTTAAAAATTGTGCAAATTAAAAGAGATGCTGCGTAAATAATTAATTTTGCTGCAGATCGTCAATTCAACAAATCCATCAGTAATATCGCTCACTAGAAAAAATGCTAATACTGTGAAGCATTTAATTTTCGTGTTGAATTCAGCATCTGTTTGATAGCGTAACTTCAAAACAATGGCAACAATTTTGCGATATAGATTTCATACCATATGAAATAAACAACCTGTTATAGTTGTTGATGTAAATATGTTAGAAAAAGCATTGATAGCTGCTTTCTCGAAGTCAACCATTAATGTTTCGGGATCTAATGATGAACAAAAACTCTTTAAAGCACTGAATAATCTGCTGTAAGTTAATTCTGATTTTCCAGGAAGCAAAGCAAAAAGCTGCCATGGAATCTTTAGGGATCTCATGCCGGTCCCAAGCCAGGATAAAGGAGGAGGGTCAGTCAGATGAGTGGCGATGCTCTGACTGTCAAGAAAAAACACGATTGTTATCTGATGCATATATGATCAACAGCTACAAAATGCCAGCTCAGACTTCGCCAGGATCAACAAGGTCCGCGATACCAATCGAACGATTCCGTATCATACTCATTGCCTAGTGGTGATATCTGCTTCAATTCTTCAGTCAGTTTCCCAACGCTATCTAAATCTAGCTTTTTTAATATAACTCACTACAGTATCTTGTCCATTACTGTACAATTTTATCTTTATTCATTAATATTTTGCCTTTTTCATCTTTAACTGTATCCTGTTTTGGTTGCCACCTTCTATTAATAGTTCTAATCATTTTGTACACCTCCCTAGTTTTATGATCTCCATAGTACTGTTCCATATTATTGCATTGGACTTCTAACCATTTCATCTTATCTGGCTGACTGCTTTTTTCACCTCATTATACTTTCTTCTATATTGCTCCTCTATTTGTTCTGAGGTATTCCTTCTTATCTTCAACATTCTTTTCTCCTGTACTAACTTCAGTGTTTCTTGTCTAATCCATTTCTTTTGGTTCTTCTCTTCTTCTGGTACTGTTTCTTCAAACGCATCTTCAATCGCCATCATTACTCCTTTCACTCTTAGATTTGATGTTTTTTCTTTGTCCACACTTTTAAGTTTCTCCTCTAACACTGTTCTGTACCTTCTTCCAATTTCTGCTTCACTTGTTCTTGCTCTCTTCGTTTCTGATGATGCGGTTTATATTTTCTTTTTTAATTTCAACATGTTTGCAATCACTAAACTATGATCCGAAAATCTGCTCCTTGAAAAATTTGACACTGCTGTACTGATGTTACCCATCTTCTTTTAATCATAATTATATCAATCATGTTCTTGGTTTTCCTATCATTTGATCGCCACATCCATTTTCCACACTCCTTTTGCTGGAATCTTGTGTTACAGATCATCATATCGTGGTCCACAGCAGATTCTAACATTTTTTCACCTTTTTCATTTCTTTCTCCAAAATCATATTTTCCTATGGCTCTTTCCCAACCATCATTATATATTCTGACTTTGGCATTCCAATGTCCTTCAATAATTAGTACATCTTGTTTCTATTGTCTCTGTCAGATCTTTGTAAAATAAGTCAATAACCTCATCTGTGCTGTCAGATGTGGGTGCATATATCTGGATTATTGATATATTAAATGGTTTTTCTTGAAATCTTGTTCCTAGAATTCGTTCATTGACTGGTTTGTAGTCTAAGAGTGCCTTTCTAGCTTTTTTGTTAAGAAGGAAACCAATTCTGCTTCATGCTTGGTGTCATGCCATGACCATATGACTTCGCATCTATTTATCTTTCCTGCTGATGTCCATCATAACTCTGCCAGTCCTAGTATATCGCACTGATATCTCTTCATTTCCTCGCAAATTAATTCTAGTGTTCCTGCCATCCAAAGTGTCCATACATTCCATGTTCCTACTGATAATACTTCTGTTAGTTTCAGTTTCCTTTCGGTATCCCACTTTTTGATCCAACCCCCCATATCGCTCGATTGGCATCACGGACCTTGTTGATCCGGGCAACGTCCGAGCTGGCATGTTGTAGCTGTTGATTGTATATGTATCAGATAACAATCGTGTTTTTTCTTTATGGTCAGAGCATTGACACTCATCTGACCAACCCTCCTCCTTTATCGAGGCATGGGACTGCCATGAAACCTCTAAGGATTCCATGGCAGCTTTTTGCTTTGCTTCCTGGCAAATCAGAATTAACTTACAGCAGATTATTCAGTGCCTTTTTTAAAGTGCATACGTTCATCATTAGATCCCGAAACATTAATGGTCGACTTCAAGAAAGCGACTATCAATGCTTTTTCTAACATATTTACATCAACAACTATAACAGGTTGTTTATTTCATATGGTACAAAATCTATATAGCAAAATTGTTGCCATTGTTTTGAAGTTACGCTATCAAACAGATGGTGAATTTAACACAAAAATTAAATGCTTCACAGCATTAGCATTTTTTCCAATGAGCGATGTTACTGATGGATTTGTTGAATTGACAATCTGCAGCAAAAAGTTAATTATTTACGCAGAATCTCTTTTAATTTGCACAATTTTTAAATGATTTCATTATGTTATGTATCACTGACATTCATCTTAATAAAAATTAATGAATTTATAATACCTTTATCATCCATTGATTATTTACAAAAATTAATGCAAAATATCTTACGCCGTAAATGTTGCGAATTTTCTTAGAACCATTGGATTTATTTGTAGTATCAGCCAATAATGAATAAAACGTAACACACTATATTTAAAATATTTGGAAGGGAAAAATCCATACATTTAAGATAATAAACATTTGTTTAATTTCTATAGTACTCAATCATTTGAATTATTACTGCACTGACTATACGGCACTTATTATTATCTTGCTTGTAATGGCAAGTACAATATTTGTAACTAAACTTTTCAAGATTGATGGAAATTCAAGTGGCTGTTTAAATTTTGAATCACCTGAAGAACTGTGGACTCAACTGCTATTTCTTAACAAGAGTTATAGAAATAGCAATGAAAATCTCAAATTTAGATGACATCTGAATTGACAGAAATCATAACTTTTTATATATATATATTTCAAGGAAATTACAGTGTAGACCCAATATATCAAAATTTAATTAATATTTTCAATATTTTGGCAAAATCAACTTACCATCATCAGGGAACAAAATATAATAAGATAAGATATGTGTGCAAGTGCTACACTAAGTAATGACGAAGCATGTTAACTGAGAGTAGGCCTGTTGGGTTGAAGTATGGAGGATGAGCGCTTCCCAAAGTTGGGATAGTTTCATGCAACCAAATTTGTTGAGGTTAGGGGTAGTTTCTTAAGGCAGAAGAGGATTCGAGGGAAAGTCTTTTGCATTTATATCTGCTGCGATGGATTAGTGTGCTCTATGGCAAGTGTCCAAAGCATGGTGAGCAACTCCTGAGTGGCTGTAGTGGTGGAAATTAATATAGTTCTTATGTTCAGCAATTCTGATGTTGGCTGTCTTGCCTGTTTGGCCATAGTAGGATAGTTTACAACTAAAAGGGACCTGGTAAACAACTGGAGGTCTAGGGACTGTGGCTTCTTTGGTGGAGCAGATAAAGGGATGCTAATTTTTATATGGTCTGTAAGTGGTTGAAAGGTAGTATTTTTTTAAGATTTTTGTTAGTTTTTCAGATGTGCCTTGAATATATGGAATATATTGTTAGTACTTCAACCCAAAAGCCAAGGACATCCAATTTAGCCCACTAGGGGAAACTATTTAGGACTTCAGGCCTACTCTCAGTTAACTTTCTTCACCTTCATTACTTACTGTAGTGCCTGTATGCACATATCTTATTATATTTTGTTCCCTGATGATGGCAAGTTGACTTTGCCAAAGTATTAATTAAATTTATTTTAGTTAATATATTAGTCTGCATTGTAATTTTCTTAAAAAATACAGTTATGAATTGCCAACAAGTAAGACTTAACTCCCCCACCCCATTAAGGCAAATGATTAAAACTTGTATAACTGATTTATACCAGCCTGGATAGTCGAGTGAATTGTACACCAGCTCTCCAGCCAACCAGCTGCAGGTTTGAATCTTGATGTGGATATGGATGTTTGTGAATATCCTTCAGCAAGAGACAGAATTTGTTGCCTGGTGTGAGACTAATGCCCCAGTCACTGCAGGCTTGAAGTCGCTTGAAAAAGCCACTTGAGGCTTCCAGTAAGTGGGACTGCAGACTGTGGTGTTTGGTCACCAGAGCAAGGTTTCTAGATCATAACAATTAATTAAAAATTTATTTTAAAAAAAAATAGCTTACCCACAGTACTAATCACTATACATTTGCAACCTTCTGCAGGTGAAAATTACATAAAAAGATTGACTGGAATTTGTGCCATTTTAACTTTAAATTATTACTAACAACATTCTTAACATTTCCAGTGTTACAACACAGCCATCCTCAGGAAGAGTATATATAGCACCTGATGATTTTCATTCGTATATGCATTTTAGCTGAAACATAAGTCAGCATAATTCAGCTAATTTTAATAAATCAGCTGCCTTATGTATTAAGCAATCTTAAATTAGAATAACTGGAAAGAGGTTTAAATATAAATAAATATATTAATTCCCTCCTCCTCCTTCATTTTCAGTAATATGTCATACAGAATTCAGTTTTATATATATAACTTTGGAAAGATGCTGAAATGATGCCATATCTGAATGTGTCCCTAGAGTTCAAAGAACAGAGTGGGAGTGAAACAGATGTGCAACCTTATTATTAATGCAAGAGATCCAATAATAAGATGATGTGAAAACAATATCATGAGAATAAGGATGAGAAGAATCATGAAATATATAAAGTGCAGTCCAAAAAAGTTAAAAGTATTGCTAGAAAGCTAAGTCAGCATATGAAAAGAAACTAGCTGTGTAGGCTAAATACACCAAAAAGAATTTTATCATTATGCTGCAAGTAAAACAAAGAATGAACGTGGAAAAAATAATTTTACTGAATGCAGATAGTAATGTCAGAAGCAGATGTGATTATTCAAATAATGACTGCTCACTTTACTAAGAGCTATTAACCTAGTGTATGTAACATGGCACACAGAGTTACCACTCCCTTGTATAAAGAGATAGAGATGTATGAGAAGGAAGGAGTTTCATAGACTGGATAAGAATTTAGCAAGAGGGATAGATGGGATATCAAATGCCTTATCAGACTGCACATACGAGGTGGTATCAAAAAGTTTCGAGACTAGGTTTGTAACACGCTAACAGATGGCAGCACAAGGCTGCACGCACAGTCACAGGGAGCACCTACTTTCATAAGTCAGTGTGCCAAAAGACATCGTCCTGTGTACATCGGGAGCTGTGCAACTGATGCTATTCTGACCACCTGCATTACCACATCTGCGATTTCATCATGGACAGCAAGTTAGAACAAAGAGCAAACGTGAAATTCTTCATGAAACTGGGCAAATCTGCCACAAAGACGTTTGACATGATTCAGCAAGTTTACGGTGATGCAGCAATGAGTCGTTCGAGGTGTTTTGAGTGACACGTGTGCTTCAAGAGGGGGAAGAACATCACTGGAAGATGATGAGAAATCAGGAAGACCTTCAACGAACTCAACCCCCAAAAATGTTGAAACCATTCAGCAACTTGTGCATAAGGATCGTCGAAGAACACTCCACAATATTGCTGCCATTGTCGGTGTGTCATACGGAACAGTCCAGGCAATCCTCACGTGTGATTTGAACATGCGCCGTGTTGCTGCCAAGCTCGTCCCCAGGCTGTTGACCCAGAAGCAAAAGGAACACCGCGTCAAAGTCTGCCAAGAACTTCGTCAGCGTGGCGTGGATGACCCATCCTTCATGTCAAGGATCATTACCGGTGGCGAAACTTGGGTGTATATGGGTACGACCCTGAGACGAAGCAACAGTCTTCACAGTGGAAGAGCCCATCATCTCCACGACCGAAAAAGGCGAAGCAGGTCCACAGCTCGACCAAGTGCATCATCGTCTTTTTTGACATTCACAGCATTGTGCATAGAGAATTCGTCCTCAGGGGGCCAGACCATCAATAGCAAGTTCTACTGCCAGGTTTTAAGGCATCTGAGGGAGGACATTCGGCGAAAGCAACCAGATCTGTGGCACGTGAAAAACTGGATGCTCCACGATGACAATGCACCCTGTCACTGACCTCTCTTCACATGCGAGTTTCTCGCATGTGAAGAGAGGTCAACACGATCTCACTTCCGCACCCACCCTACTCACCAGATTTGGCTCCTGCAGACTTCGTCCTCTTCCCAAAGATGAAGATCCAGCTCAAAGGTCACCGTTCTGACACCACTGCGGAGATCCAGCACGAATTGCAGAAAGTGCTTGACATGCTTTGAAAAGAAGACTTCCAGAACACATTCCAGAAGTGGCAAGAATGCTGGGAGTGCTGTATTGATATGCAAGGGGACTATTTTGAAGGTGATAGTGTGTAAATGTAGATAAATAAAGTAA
This sequence comes from Typopeltis vanoorti, assembly GCF_054136105.1. Taxonomy (NCBI): domain Eukaryota; kingdom Metazoa; phylum Arthropoda; class Arachnida; order Uropygi; family Thelyphonidae; genus Typopeltis; species Typopeltis vanoorti. Next base: position 86,723,765 of record NC_143565.1, read on the forward strand.
TTTCTTGTAAACAGAGCTAGTCTCGAAACTTTTTGATACCACCTCGTATACTAAAGGAATGTTCAATCAAACTGGCTAAGGCCCCTTGACCTGGTAGTATAATTTGAGTGTAAGCTCATGAAAGATCCCACAGGAATGCAAAGAATGCATGATAGGCCTATTGTACGAGGATAATGCAAAAACTGATAAAATGATGTATCTAACTACTGACCTATCAGTATCTCTGGATTGGTTGTGAAGATTTTAGAGAAGTTGGTAAGAACTCACATACATAAATGGATTACAGAGGAGCTATACTTTGCAAGGAACAGCATGGGTTTACTGTATGGAGATCATGTCTCAGCAATTTTTTCATATTTTATAATAATGTTACAGTTGAGTTGGATAAAGAGAATGGATACACTATAATACTGTTAGACTTTGCTAAGGCATTTGATAGGACATGAAAGGTTATTACATAAATCAGAGAATATGCGATTGAAAACAACTACTGACTTGGATAAGTGAGTGGCTGATAGATACGTACATGAAAGTTGTATATGCGTATGTGAGGAGAGGATGGAGAGAAATCTGCCAGATTTAAAATGACCAGTGATGTACCCCTGGGATCAGTTCTTGGACTATTGTTGTTCATTCTACACATTACTGATAATGGAAAGGACTGGACATGAGACATTCAACTGTTTGCCAATGATGCAAAGATAGGCAGCAGGGCTAAGGATCTTGATGTTATGGTGGACTGAAATGACACTGATATGTAAGGATAAGGAAATCATTGTCTCTTTACAAGGCCTTGATAACATGATAACACCTGAACTAATGTGTTCAGATATGGTTTCCTGGATTCTGAAGGAATGAAGAAGCTGTATAGAGTGCAAAGAGGTGTTACAGAAATGTTATCAGGAATACATAATGCAAATTATGAGGACACACTGAGAATATGTGGACTGCCAGTTGTGCTGTATCCTTCACATCTGTGCTCTCATCTAAAGCAAGTGAATATGACGTAAATTCAGACGACCATTTTTTTAAAGTCCCTTCAATGTCATTGGCAAGTTCTTCGACACGTCGTGCTAGTTACCCCAGACAAACTCTGTTTTTTAAACACTTCCTTATTGATACAAAATAAATAACGGAAAAAACTCACGTAGAAAGATTATTTAATAGTATAATTTTCGCCTGTGTGTCAAGGCATCTTCAGTACATTAAGCTCAAAATTAAACACTAACTGACAATTTCAAAAAGCGCCACCTAAGTAGCTGGTGTAAGATAACTAAAAAGGTCAATAACTTTCCTAAAAAAAAAAAAAATAATAATAATACAATAAAAAGTTAGGAAAGATTAGCTGATTTGTAAAGTATCTTTCCTAACTTTTTATTGTATTATTATTATTATTATTATTAATTTTTTTTTAGGAAAGTTATTGACCTTTTTAGTTATCTTACACCAGCTACTTAGGTGGCGCTTTTTGGAATTGTCAGTTAGTGTTTAATTTTGAGCTTAATGTACTGAAGATGCCTGTGACACACAGGCGAAAATTATACTATTAAATAATCTTTCTACGTGAGTTTTTTCCGTTATTTATTTTGTATCGATATGTCTACTCACGGTATACCTCTTTTAAAACTTAAACACTTCCTTATTATTTGGGCACAGAATATCCCCAGCAGCGATGAGACACTCACAAACTCGCAGTCCAAGAAGGCTTTTGATTTTTTAGCAGTTTTTTCGGCTATTACATAACTTACTTTGATGCACTCTTCTCTCTGCCTTTTAAACGTACCTGGCATTTTAAATCAATTTGGAGACGGTTCACTTTGTCCACACGAAGCTGCCCTTGAAGGTGATCGAAATTGGATGCATGCTTTGTCTCATTTTGATACTGACACTGACTCACAACAAATTAAACACACTGGCTTATCATCGATCAGCACAAAAAAGTACCAATTGGTCCACTTTTCATTAAAAACCCGACAAGAATCACTTGATTTACGCTTTTTACTCGTAGACGCCATAGTGATGGAAGGTGAACCCAAAAAATTATCCAAAATGGCCATGTAATGGTTATTATCCACTGAATATATCTCACACTAATGAAAAAAGTCTGGCAATATAAAATCACAATAGGCTATGGCTGACACAACAAACCTGTGTCTGCTTATACATGAATATCACACTGTTTATGACTGACTGAGGATGATATCCTCTTGTATTTATATGAAAATAACGAAGTATCAAGAACCTTCAAGATGTATCTGGAAGGCACTAGACAGTGCACTCGAATGAACTACTGCTTCAGCCATCTACCTGCGATATTAGTACTAGTACTTAAGTACCGCTTGGCGCTGGTAGATGGCTGAAGAAGCATGTCTATTTAATATTTATTTTTATAGGATTTTATGTAAAGTATCAAATGCACAGTGTTCCTTGTGAATCTGGAAAGCATCTTACAATTCTAAATACTGCAGTATAGCTTAGTGGCCCACAGGCTTCATTGAAATTATTTTTTATTTAATCGCATTTTAATGTTAAGTAGTTATTTTTTCAAAATGGCTGGCAGGCCACAGCAAAGAGCTCTGCAGATCACAGGTGGCCCGCAGGCCATGAGTTGAAGACCCCTGCTCTAGGGTTACATATTAAAATCTTTTTTGGAAATCTTTCTCTCTGCATTCTTGCTATATGGTCTAGCCAGTTTTTCCTATATTTAATCATTGAGTCTGTTATGGAATTGATTTTAAGATCTTTAATTATTTCGTTGTTTCTTTTTTATCTAATAGAGTGAGTTTTTCTGTTTTCCTGAGCAATTTCATTTCTGCTGCCTGAATTCTCTGTATATCCCTTTTTCCAAAGGTCCAGATCTCACTTCCATATAATAGTGTGGTTTTGCTATTGTTTTATAGACTCTAAGTCTTGTGTGTGTTTTTGTACATAGTTCGGTTTAAAGGTCCTGTTAATTACTCCATTGATTTTTATAAGATTTTAAGATGACAAATCTTATAAAAATCAATGGTTATCTCCATGAAAAGCCATGATTTTAGATTTCTCTGTTGATATTTCCAGGCCATATTGTTGTATGATATTATTTAAATTATAGATTGATTCCTGCAGTTTGTCTTCAGTATTTCCAAAGATGATCTGATCATCAGCAAAGAGTAGTGTGTCTATTTTTGTATGTTGATTAACTTGAAAGTCACATATATTTACTTCTCTCCATTTTTTTGATAATATTGTCCATATATGTTAAATAATATGGGTGATAAAGGACAGCCTTGATGGACTCCTCTATTTATTGGTTTCCAAGTAGATATGATATCATTTTGCTTTATTGCTATTTCATTATTATGATATATGTTCAATAGAGCATTATATAGTTGGTTTGGAATGTGATCTTCCTTTAGTTTCCCATAGTTGATATCTCAGAATTTTGTTGAATGCTTTTATATAATCAATAAAAGCTATATTGATATATGTACATAATGAGACATTTACTACAAAGTCCTGATCAAACCACATCTTGTACCTGGGATATGAAGGAATAAACATCCAAGAAGGTATAAATGCAGAAAACAAAATTATATCAGAACTAGAAATAGCAGAGTAGGACAAATAGAAGATGGAGAGATATGAGTGAGACATGTTTCTGAGAGGCATTTCCAGATGAACACCAAGAAGTAGGTTTTTTGCATGAAGAGTAGTGGATGTAAGGAATTGCAGACAGGGAATAAATTTGAAAGGTATAGTATGATAGACTTAGTGGCACCTAACATGGATTATCCATAATGAGTTTCACACCACATTCATGGAGATTTTAGTATAATATATTTTGATATAATGACAACAAAAAACTACATTTATATCTCCTGTAGTGCAAACTACCAAGTTCTGAAAATGATCACTATATGGGAAAAAAAGATAATACAGTCAACTCTAACTACTGCAGACACTGTTATAACTCATTCACTCACTATAACTTCTTTAAATTTCTTAACAAAGCTGTTGTGGCCATATAGGACATTTCTGTTTTCTGACAGATTACTCGATGCCACACTTTTCATATGGAAGGCTAGTCTAGATTTGTGTTTTCTTTTCCATATCTCTGATGTGTTCAAACATTATGGACCTCCTCTCTGGATTAACTTGTTTGTCCTATGCATTATATATCGCAACAGTGGATTGTAGACACTTGGTTTTTAAAAGATAGATGAGGGAGGTTTGACAGATGTAAATATCATGAGATGTTGCACAGAAGGTTGAAGGATACTTTTAACGTAGTCTGCATAACATCACATTAAAAATACTGATTCTAACCAAAACTTCATAGACACAATGCTGTATAAAGGAAATCGCTATAATAAATTATAGCGATTTCCACTATAATAAATTAGTGGTCCCTATGAGTCTGTATAATTAGAGTTGACTGTATTTGCTAATAGCAAATATTATATATTAACCTCAGTAATAACACAGGATAAATTTTCCATGAGATATGGATTCTCAAAGAGTATCTTGACAGCCAACCACTCCTGAAGATATCTCACAGATGGCTGCTGATTTTCTTCTACAAGCTGCAAATACACATTCTGAAGCAGATCGGTACATGGATCCTGAAAAGAGAAATGTGCAGTTATATATGTAGCAGCTTGCTAAAGCATATTGCAAGAATAACTGTACTGTTTCTATAATAATATAATTCAAGAATGCAGTATTTGTTTGAAAGTAACAAACAAACAAATGCAGTATTTACTACTATAATAATCCAAAAGTCTATTTTACCGGCGACATAAGTTAAGTTAAAGGGAGATGGTAATTCCCGTTTTATTTTATATTCCAGGTCTACCTACTCACTGATGAGACCTCAAAAAAGGTTGAAACCGGTCTGGGTAGTGACCTCTTCTCATAATGTAAAACAGTATATATACATCTCTTAGGAGCTGTGTTTTACATTATAAGAGAATATTAAGGTTAGTGACGGAGCTTGCTCCACCTTTGCTTGGAGTTGCCCTGGTGTTGTACTACCCAAGTGATCACTTACACTTGGGCTCGCTGATAGTTTTTTCGGCATGAAACTCTATGGATTCGATGGATTTCGATCTGAGTTTCATACCCAGCTATAAAATAAAATGGGATTTACCATCTCCTTTAACTTAAATGCAGTATTTGTTTGAAAGTAACAAACAAACAAATGCAGTATTTGTTTGAAAGCAACAAACATTTCAAGCAGGATGGCAATTTTCTGCCTGATTATGAATGGAGGAATATAAAACATCTACTTTGTTTATTAATATTATCAACATTCAATACATTCAATAAAATGAACATGAAAGAAACTCTTAATAACTGTCTTGTTGGTGCAGCTGATAAAAGCTATTGCTTGTTTACTGCAAATGTTGCAGTTTGAACCT